>NC_133620.1:218470335-219070335 GCF_048593235.1 Sminthopsis crassicaudata | reverse complement strand
CCACTACAATTTAGGGAGTATCTTTAGTGGCTGGAGTCATTTGCACAAATTCTAAACTCTTCCTACCAATCTCATAGTACCTGAGAATCCTGAGGAAAATTGGGAAAGATAGAAAATGTAACATAAGTGATCTTCAGACAGGGTAGTCCAATATGACATAAGACTTGAAATATAAGAAAAGGTCAGATTATAAAGTGTTAGAGGACTTTATTGCCACTGAAATAAGGGAATGGCATGATCAAACTTGTATTTTAGCAGCTTCATAGAAGACAAATTTGTCTGGGGGAAAATCTTCAGGCTGTAAGATCAAAAAGAAAGCAATTGTAATTGTCCAGAGGAAGGGTGAGGAAGTCCTGAGCTGGTATCATAGGTATGTAAGTAAATACAAATGAAATATATATGGGAGATGTAATTAAACAAGAAATTACATTATTTATCAACTGATTTCATATGTGGGGTGATTGAACATGAGGATTTGAGGAAGAACATTGGGATTGCAAATGTAGATAACTACATTTTCTTAAAATTTCCTTAAAAAAATTAGAGACGTTCAAAAGAGGTGTTTTTTGGGAGGGAGGGGTGACAGTGAAACTGAATCAACCAAAAATCAAATCTGTACAATAAAAAGAATATCCTGCATCTTACAGCTACTTTAATATTCCAAGAAATGTAGAAGAGATGACTTTTATAATTTTTCCCAGGGCCACATTTAATAAAAATTGTAAAACATTTATCTTTGTTTCCATGGTCATTGATCATATCTATTATGTTCTTAGTTTTGTCTACTTAATTATGGAAAAGCAGGGATATTAACACATAGCATGTTATAGAGTTATGACTGATCTAAACAGTCTGGCAAAAAATTTGGAATTATATGATGAAAGTAACTAACCTGTGAATGTCATATATTTTAATCTGTTTATTTTATTTCTTATGTTTATGGCTTATAAAGAGCTGTTATATTTTATTAAATTTATATATTACAATGTTTTAGCCATTGGAAATCAATTGGAAAATTTTTGTTTTTATTATTGCTATTGCAGTGTTTAAAATTAAACTATCTGGCTATATTTGGTATATCTGGGTGTATCTGAGAACTTTATTTATATCTTTGATTCCTGGGAGTTATATTCCTAGGGATAAGATATCTGGATCAATTTAGTCACTTTCATTACACAATTCCAAATTGTTTTCTATACTGTTTAGAACAATCAAAGTGTATCAGTATTCCTACTTTTCCATACCTTCATCAGTTTTGCCTATTTCATTCTTTTGTTATCTTTGTAAATTTTCTGGATGTGAGGTAATATCATAATAATAACTGGTTTTGGATTTGGAGAACTCATTCATATATCTGTTGATAATGTGCAATTTTTGGAAAATGTATCTTAGTACTGTATAAATTTATATGATATGTGTATCTATGCATTCATATGTATACACACATAAACACTGTTGCATTTGTATATATGATTGTGGATAAGTGTGTGCATAAGTGTGGATAAGTGATGTCAAACTCAAATAGAATAAGGACCCCTAAATCATATAAAAAGAATATTGATCCATATTGACATAGAGAACCATATATTAAAATATTATCTGTATTCTATTGAATGTTTATTTTAAAAATATTTTCCAATTTCATTTTAATCTGGTTGAACCAGAATGAGTGTGTTATGAGTTTCATTTTATGTACATGTTTAACACTATTATAGTGAATAAAGAACTTACTTCATAATCTGGAAGATAAAGTTTCAAATGGCAATGCATATCATAGCATAGCACTGGCTATGCAACTTTGAGCAAGTCTCTTAACTTGTTATTGATAGAGTAAACTAAGGCTGGAACATTTTTTATAAATTTTGTAAATTACAATCTTCATTGGTAGAAAGAAGCCATTTAAAGTTCTCCTTAGTGACAAAATCACAGAGTCCAATCTTCTTCTTTTTCTCTATTCAAATCATATATAGGTTAAATATAAAAATTTTATTATTTATGATTTTATTTTATTATTTTATTTTGCAAATTGTAATTTCCCTTGTCATTCTAGTTGCATTTATCTTGTTTGTTCAAAAGTGTTTTAGTTGCTTATAATCAAATTCTGTTTTCTCTTTTATGGTCTCCTGTGTTTCTTATTAACTTAAGAATTAGTTCTGTACTAACAGTTGAGAAGCTATTTCTTAGCTTTAACAAAAAATTTTTTTTTGTAATTTTCTATCAAATATTTAAGGAACAAATAATTCCTCTGATAGTTTCACAGTGTGAAAAATTTGAGAAGAAAGACATATTATCAAACTCATTATATCAGATAAATATAGTTCTAATATTCAAATCTTAGAAAATATCTATAACAAAGTGATACTAAAATATGAAATAAAATATGAAAAAGAGTTAAATATTCTGAAAGCAATATATTTATAGCAACTACATAAGAATGGTTTATAATTAGGACAACTAAAGCATAATAAATCACAAAAAAATGAATAAAAATTATTTTTGTTACTAAAGGTAGAAAAAGTTTGGAGACATTATACAATTCACTTATGCTTAGAACATAATTTGTAAAAAAAAAAAAAAGTAAATTGTATAGAAATAAAAAGAAATTGTCTTATAATCATCTTTTACTTAAAATTCAAAATTAGCATTATTTGGAGAAGAGAGATGCTAGAAAATCTCCATATAAGAACAGGGGCAAACACATGATCCCATTATCTACTCTGCCTCTGTGAATATTTCGCATAAAGCTAGAAATGCTGACGACAGCAATAAAGTAAGAAAAATAAATATAGTAAATGATAACACATAAAAGAGTTGAAATCTAGATTTGCAAACAAGATGATTATTTAGAGAATTGAAGATAATTAACAAAAAAAGGGATAGATTAGAATCTTAATTTTAAAGGAAGGGTTAAAAAAAAGAAAGCAAGTAAAATATATCGATAAAAATAAGCCCCCTTTTGGTATATTAATATTAAATTCGAGAGGAAGAGAAACTCCACTTAAGATAACAAATATATATATATATATATATATCTGGGAATCATCATGTTAAAACAAATTTAGAATCTGGTTAACTGAAGCTACCAAGCGTTGTTTATAATTTAGTTTTGAATATTTAGAAAGGTATGTTATATTCATAGTTGTTTAATGATAGTATATTAAAATTTTAGCTAAATTGCTATGAAAATTTGATATTATAAAATCAACCAAAGGGATATTTTACAGAATTGATGCAAAGATACTTTTTGTATTAATAAAAAATAAACATCTTAGGACATAATGAAAAAATATACAGGCAAGAAAGTATTGACATTTAAATGATACTATTATATAGTAATTAGCAACAACTAAATCTTAAACAAAAAGATTGAAGAAAAAGCAAAATGTTTTGGAGGAGCAACTGCTGTATCATGCCATTAACTTTATACAAGTATACTAACCTTTCAAATACACATTTCTTTATGAATTATGTTGAGAAAGAAAATCATAATAAAAGGGAAAACCATGAGTGAGGAAGAAAAAAACAGAAATAAGAAGTGAATATAGCATAATATGATTTATATTGTCTCCTTAGTTCTTTTTCTGGATGCAAATGGTAATTTTATCCAGAGATTGGGATTTCTTCATTCACAGAAACAATGAGAAGAGCCAAACCATTCATAGAGAATCATTGCACAATTTTGCTGTTACTATGTACAATGTAGTTCTGAATCTGCTTGCTTCACTCAGCTTGATACATATCAGTTCATGTAAATTAATCCATACTTTGCTAAAACCAGCTTGTTCATTATTTTTATAGAACAATAATATTCCATTATCTTCATAAGACACAACTTATTCAACCATTCCCTAACTCATTTTTCAGTTCTTTAACACCACAAAGAGCTGCTACAAACATTTTTGAACATGTGGGTACTTTTGCCTCCTTTATGATTTCCTTGGGATACAGACCTAGTAGTAGTACTGCTGAGTCAAAGGATTTGCAGTGTATTATAGCCTTTTGGGCATAATTACAAATTGCTCTTCTGAATAGTGGGATTACTTCACAACTCTATCAACAATGTATTAGTGTCCCAATTTTCCCATATTCCTGCCAACATTTATCATTATCTTTTCCTGTCATCTTCACCAATGGGAGAGTTGTAAGATGGAAACTCAGTTGTTTTTAAGTTGCATTTCTCTATAATAAATAGTGATTTAGTTCATTTTTTTCATATGATTATAGGTGGCTTTAATTATGTCATTTAAAATTGTCTGTTCATACCTTTAATCATTTATGAATTGGGGAATGATTTCTATTCTTTTAAATTTGACACAGTTCTTTATAAATTTTAGAAATGATATCTTTATCAGAAACACTGGCTGTAAAATTTTTTTCCAGCGTTGCATTTCTCTTTTACTTTTATTTCTGTTGGTTTTAGTTGTACAAAACCTTTTTAATTTAATGTAATCAAATCTGTGCATTTTGCCTTTCATAATGTTCTCTAGTTCTCCTTTGGTCATAAATTCCTCCCTTCTCCAAAGATCTGATAAATTATCCATTTTTCTCCTAATTTCCTTATGGTATCACCCTTTATAGCTCTGGACCAGCAGAACTCACAAATATTGGGAGTGCAACAAATTACCAGCAGGAGATAATGTTTAAGATCACCAGAAAAGGTATGTTTTAATTGGAAAAGGGAGGGAGTCAACTAGCAGAAATAGTGAGCACTAATGCCAGCTCAGACAGCATAGAGTTCCTGGGGTGGTGCAGACTCCATGGGATGATGCAGACTCCTCCTGCTATGGGGAGGAAATAGACTAGAAAAGGTCCATTTCAATTGGAAATAGAACTGAGGCAACCAGCTGAGCACCAACTCCATTTCAGATAGCACAAAGTCCTAGGGCAATGTGGACTCTCCCAGGAGTGGAGAATCTCTACTATCTCTATATATGTTTAGTATTGATATTAATTCATTATCTATGATAATTTTTAGTAAGATGTAGTTTCCTTCCTTTTCTTTTCTAATTAGGTTTATAGTTGATTTTACTTGATCAGTTATCAGGATTTCAGGATTGCTATCCCTGCTTTGTTTTTTTTACTTTACCTGAAGTATAATACATTCTGCTCCAGCCCTTTAACTTTATTCTGTATGTATCACTCTACTTTAAATGTGTTTCTTGTAAACAGTATATTATAGGATTTTGGCTTTTAATCTAATGTGTTAGCCACTTTTGTCTTATGGAACAATTCATCTCATTCACATTCACATTTAAAATAACTACTTTTGTATTTCCTGTCATATTATTTACCATGTTATGATTTTCTCTTTTCTTTCTCCCTTCCCTCCTCCCCAGTATTTTGTTTCTGATGACTACCTCCCTCAAACAACCTTCCCCCTTTAGAACTCCTCCCCTTTTCTTATACCTTTCCCCTACTACTTATTTTCCTTTTTATTAGCCTTCTACTTTCTTTTTCCCTTTCCCCTCATACTTTCCTATGTTATAAGTTTCTCTGTGAAACCAAATATGTTTGATATTCTCTTTTTGAGACAAATCTGATGAGAGTAAGATTCACACAATGTTCCTGCCCCTCTTTTCTTTCCCTCAATTATAATAGGCCTTCTTTTTGCATCTTCGTGAGATGTAATTTCCCAAATTTTACCTCAATTTACCTTTTTTTCCAGTATAATCTCCTTTCCACTTCTAGTTTCTTTTTCATATTATCATAAGTACAATAAGATTATTCCCACATTCTTTAAGTATAACAGAAATATAATTCTCAAGAGTTCTTTCCTTTTCACTTTTTTATGCTTCTCTTGAGTTCTATGTTTGGAGATGAAGTTTTTGTTCAGTTCTGATCTTTCTATCAGAAATAGATGAAATTCACCTGCATCATTGAATGACCATCTTCTTCCCTAAAAGATAATTCTCCTTTTAGCTGTATAGCTTATTCTTGGTTGTAATCCAAGTTCCTTTGCCTTTTGGAATATCAGAGTCCAGGTCCCACAATCCTTTAAGGTGAAAGCTGCTAGGTCTTGGGTAATCCTGATTGCAACTTCTTGATATTTAAATTGTTTCTTTCTGATTGCTTGCAATATCTTTTCCTTAGTGTGATAGTTCTGAAATTTTGCCACATTATTCCTTAGACTTCTAATTTTGGGTCTCTTTTCAGGAGGTGATCTCTGAATTCTTTCAATGGTTAATTTACTTTTGAATTCTAAGACATCAGGGCAGTTTTACTTTATAATGTCCTGTAAGATAACGTCTAGGTTCTTTTTCTCATCATGGCTTTCAGGAAGTCGAATAATCCTTAGATTTTCTCTCCTAGATTTATTTTCTGGGTCAGTTGTGTTTTCTAGGACATATTTAATATTTTCTTCTATTTTTTTTTGCTTTACTTATTCTTGAAATTTTATTGAGTCATTCATTTAAATTTGTTCAATTCTACTTTTTAGTGTATTATTTTCTTAAGTTATGGTTTTTAGATCCTTTTGTATTTGGCCAATTGAATTGTTTTGTTCATTTCATTTTTTTTTCCATTTTACAAATGGAAAGAACTGTTTCCCTGCCCATTTGAAACAGACCCATTCTGAACTTCTTCCAAGGCATCTTCTTTTGGAAATGTCTGATTTTCCAAATATTTGTGGGTTCCATGACTCCAAAATCAGCTTAGAGGTTTACTCTACTGTTAGTTTGAGAGAAGGTCAAAGGAAGTCACAGATGTCAATTCTGCTCTCCATCATCTTGACACTGCCTAACCACTTTTTTCATTTTTGATACTAGTATTTTTTTTTCTGATCTATATTAACCTACATTTCATCAATTTTGTTTTTTTCATAGAACCAAGTCTTAGTTTTGTTAATTATTTCAATAATATTCTTAGTTTCAATTTTATTAATCTCTCCTTTGAATTTCAGAATTTCTAATTTAGTATTTAATTGGGGATTTTTAATTTTTTTCCCTAGCTTTTTTAGTTACATGGCTAATTCATTGATTTCTTTTTTCCCTATTTTACTTATGTAGCTATCAAGAGATATAAAATTCCCTCTAAGAACTGCTTTGGCTGGATCCCATACATTTTGGTAAGTTGTCTCATTATTGTTGTTCTTTGGATGAGATTAGAGATTGTTTTTTCATTTGTTGTTTGACCTATTCATTCTTTTGAATTAGGCTATTTAATTTCCAAATTTTTTGTCTATCTTATTTTTGCCTTTAATAAATATATATTTTATTGAATTGGGGTCTGAAATTGAAGCATTTACTATGTCTGTCTTTTTTGTATTTAATAGTAAGGTTTTTAGAGCACCAGCCCTGAATTCAGGAGGACCCAAGTTCAAATCTGGTTTCAGACACTTAACACTTCCTAGCTGTGACCCTGGGCAAGTCACTTAACCCCAGCCTCAAAAAAAAAAAAAAAAAACCCAAAAATAATAATAGTAAGGTTTTTTTATGCCCTAATACTTTGTCAGTTTTTATGTAAATTGAATGTACTGTTGAGAGAAAAAGATGTATTCCTTTCTATTCTTATCCAGTTTTCTCCAAAGATTTATCATCTCCAGGTTTTCTATGATTCCAATAACCTCCCTAATTCCTTTCTTGTTCATTTTGTGGTTGGGTTTAATTGAATTTGAGATCAGAAGTTTGAGGCCCCTCACTAATATAGTTATTTCTTTCTTTAACTGGCTTAATATCTTCTCTAAGAATATAGATGCTCTACATTTGGTGCATACACATTTAATATAATTACTACTTCATTGTTTATGGTATCCTATAACAAGTTGTAGTTTCCTTCTTTATCTCTTTTAATTAGATATACATTTAGTTGTGCTTTATTTCAGATCAGTATCACTACCCCAGCTTTTTTTCTATTTTTTCAACTGAAGCACAATAAATTCAGCTCCAGCCTTTTACCTTAATTCTGTATGAATCTCTTTCTTTCAAATATGTTTCTTTTAAACAACATATTGTAGGATTCTGCTTTCTAATGCACTCTGCTATTTGTTTCCATTTTATGGGAGAGTTAATCCCATTCACAGTCACAGTCATGATTACAAATATGATTACTGTGTTTCCCTACATCATATTTTCTCTCCTGCATATTCTTTTGCTTACACTTTCTACTCTGTTCCTTCTTATCATTGTTTTCTTTTTAGCCTACCACAATAAAAATACCATATTAAAAATGTTCTCTGCCTGTCCTCACTTATTTTACAGTCTCTTATGCAGTACCTCCTTTTCTTTCCCTTTTGTCCTATTTTTTTTATAAAATAAGGTAAATTTCTATACACAACTGAATGTTTACATTATTGTCTTATTGAACCAAAACTGATGAGTTTAAGATTCATTTAATGTCCATCCCACTTCCTTCTTTCACTGTTTTGTAATAAGTCTTTTATGACTCTTCACCTGATCTAATTTGTTCCATTTTACCTCCCCTTTCTTCCATTACAGTCCTTTATCCACTCCTTAATGTCTTTTTATTTGATATCATCATACTAGAGTCCATTCACAACCACATCCTCCATCCATGTGATGCCCCCTCTCACTGCCCTGATAACAGATATATAGTTTTCAAGAGTTACATATATAATTTTCCCTTTAAGGATATAAACACTTTAATCTTTAAATAACACACACACATATATACATATATGTGTATATATATATATATATGCATGTATATATATATATATATTATATGTATGCACACATACACACACATATATATATATACCCATTTACCTTATGTTTGAAGATCAAATTTTCTTTTTAATTCTGTTTTCTTTTTCAATAGAAATGATCGAAAGTCTCTTACTTCATTGAAAATTCATCTCTTCTAAAAGATGAAGCTCAGTTTGGCTGTGTAGTTAATTTTTGCCTGTAGCACCATGTCCTTTGTTTTACATATTATGGTGTTCCATTCCTACCAATTCCTTTATTGTAGGCAGATCCTGGGTACTCCTGACTATTTCTCCTTGATACTTGAATTGTTTTTTTCTGGCAGTTTGCAGTATTTTTTTTTCTTGAAATTATAGTTCTGGAGTTTTGCAACAGTGTTCTTTGGGATTTCCCTTGTGGAATTTCTTTTCTGAGGTGAATGATGGATTCTTTCAATGACTATTCCCCTCTCTTATTCTAGTATATCGGAGCAGTTTTCAATGATGATCTCTTAAAGAATGTTAGCCAGGCCTTTTTTTTTTTTTTTTGGTCATGGCCTTCAGATGGAACAATAATTTTAAATTGTCTCTACTGAATCTATTTTCAGCTGTTTTTCATATTGAACTCACACCCATGCTCTCTATCTATATATACTCATTCTACCTACCATAATAATGAGAACATTCTAATAAGTTACAAACTTCATCCTCCCATGTAGGGAATGTAAATAGATAAATCCTATTAAGTTCCTTATAATATTACTCTTCTAATAACCTCCTTATGCTTCTCCTACATTCTAAAGTCACATTTTTTATTCAGATTTGGTCTTTTCATCATGAATTCTTGGAATTTTTCTGTTTCATTTAATAAGCAACTTTTCCTCTGAAGGATTATACAATTTTTGCTGGGTAGGTGATCCTTGGTTGCAATTCTATCTTCATTGGTCTCTGGAGTATCATGTTTCAAACTCTCTGACTCTTTAATGGAGAAGCTGATAAATCTTGTGTTATCTCTATTTGTGGTTCCACTATAGTTGAATTGTTTCTTTCTGGAGGTTTGCAATATTTTCTCCTTCTTTCAATATTTTCCCCTTGACTTGAGAATTCTGGACTTTGGGTATAATATTCCTGGGAATTTATGCTTTGTGATCTCTTTGTGATCAGTGGATTCTTTCAATTTCTATTTTATCCTCTGGTTCTAGACTATTAGGACAGTTTTCTTTGATAAGTTCTTTAAATAGTATGTATTAGGCTCTTTTTTTGGTCATGACTTTCAGGTATACCAATCATTTTAAAATTATTTCTCCTGTCTCTATTTTCCAGGTCAGTTGTTTTTTTTCCAATGAGATAGTTCACATTTTTTGTATTTTATCATTTTTTACTCTTAATTTATTGTATCTTGATTTCTCATAAGATCATTAGCTTCCATTTGCCCATTTCTATTTTTTAAGGAATTATTTTCCTCAGTGAACTTTTATCCCTCCTTTCCCAATTGGTCCAATTTTGCTTTGTAATACATCTTTCTCATCAATAGCCTTATGTATTTCTTTTTGTACCTCTCTCATTTTTTCCCCTAATGTTTGCTTCATCTTTCCTTACTTGATTTTTAAAGTCCCCTTTGTGCTCTTCCATTACCTGAGCTCAATTCTTATTTTTCTTCAGGCCTTTGGATGTAGGGGCTCTGATTTTGTTTTCATCTTCTGTGCATTTTGATCCTCCTTGTCACTTTAATAACTTTTTGGTCAGACACTTTTTTGGTTTTGTTTTCTTCTCATTTTTTAGCCTATTACTTGGAGTTTAACTCTTTGTTAAAGTAGAGCTTTCTAGAATTGAGGTTGTATTGTCCTAAGTTTCAGGGGTTTTTGCAGCTGTTTTCAAAAATCCTAGAAATATGACAATAAGAACTCTTTTTTTGCTCTGGAGCTGTTTGGTGTATCATTATCCCACTATAACTGTAAAATCTAGTGTGCTGGCCTGGCCTGGGACTTTGCTGGGACTGCACACCAGATCCTCACTCCATTGCCAAAGACACTCTCTACTGACTTTTCAAGTGCCCGGGCTGAGAGGTCCAGAAGCCTCCAGCACTGCTGCTGATTCAGGGGTCCTAATTTGCTAATGCTGGGGTCCGGGCTGGAGCTGGGGGTGGGAATGGGCCTGTGCTGGGATTATGAGCTGGGGTCCCACTCTGGTTCCACAGACCTATTCTGATGATCTTTCAGGTTCTCTTTGGTATCTTTGGGTTGAGGAGTCTGGAAGCCACTAGTACTGCTACTGATTCAGATGCCCTGCCCGGGGTGGGCTGGGGTTGGTCTGGTTTGCACTGGCCCTTCCACCCTGGTGCCACAGATCTCTTCTGCTGAGCTTCTAAGTTGCCTTCAGCTGTGAAATGTTCCACTCCATATTTTGGGTATTCTGATGCTATAAAATTTGTTTAGAATCATTATTTAAATGAATTTGGAGAAGTTTGAGGGAGAAGTTGGGCAAGATACTGCTATACTCTGCCATCTTATCTGCTACCATGGGTGCTTTTCAACGAAATAGTTTACATTTTCTTGCATTTTTTCATTCTTTTAAGTTTGTTTGAGTTATTCTTGATGTCTCAGAGTTATTAGCTTTCATTTGCTGGATTCTACTTTTTAATGTGTGGTTTTCTTGAGTTAGTTTTTGCATCTCTTTTCCCATTTGATTAATTCTACTTTTGAATGTGTTGTTTTCTTCAATGATTTTTTTCTTTCTTTTTTCCTTTTTTCTTTTTTCTTTTTTTTTTTTTTGCATTTGGTCAATTAAATTTTTTAAGGTATTGTCTTCCTTTTTCAAGCTATTGACTCTGTCCTGCTTATCTCTCATTTTTTTCTTCTATCTCTTATTTGCTTTTATGAGCACTTCCCAGAATCCTCTGTAGGCTTGAGATCAAATCATATCACACTTTGAGATTTCCTTTGTGAACATTTTATTTGGTGTTTAATCTTCCATGTCATTCATTGTGATAGCTTTCTATGGTCAAGATGTTTTATTATCTCTTGCTCATTTTCTTTTCTTTACCTTTAATATTTCTTCCTTTTTTTTGAAATTTTATTGTTGGTTTCTGTTTTTAGGGTCAATGACATGATGTCCATAGCTTACTGTGCAACTCTGACCCTAGGCTTTGAACAACTTGTAACTTTATGTTTAGTTCACAGCAGCCTGTAATTTTACCTATTCTTTCTAGGAAATACCCTGGCTTCCCAGAATTTAATTTCTGAGCTGTTACTGAGAGTGCCCCACTGGTATACTCCATTATGGAGGGAGCTAGGGGACAAGGACCTTAGTTACTGATCTGCTATGTTTAAGACCCTCTCACTAGCTTTCTAAGATTCTGTCTGAACTGGGATGAATATCTCTTTCAGCCCAGTGTGATTGACCTTTCTTGAAGTCCTTCCAATACATCTTGAGCTGGAGAGTGCTTTCATTCCAACAGATTCTGTTCAGAGACTTAGTTTCATGTGATTTTTGAAGGAACCTGGGAGAGCTGGAAAAGCTTCTTGGCTTTATTCTACCATTGTGGCTCCATTCTGTAAGTCTCTTTCATTTTCTTCTGCAGTTCATTTTACAGATGAGGAAACTGAGTCAAACATCATTAAGTGACTTTCCCAGAGTCATACAGCTACTAAATGTCTGAGGCTAAATCTCAAATTCAAACTTAGATCTTTCTGACTTCAGACCTTGTGCCTATGCCACCTGGACACCCATTATCAGCTTCACTTTTTCTCCACTTAGCCAAACAAAATTTGTTCAGAAATACTTTGTACCCACAGCAGTCCCAAATTTCAAAGCAAGTTGTTGCTTCAATTATCAAAGATTTGGAGAAATATGCTCTGATTATGAGAGATGTACATCCATTGGGATTAAAGTACTAAAGGAGTTTCATTCTTCTTGTTTTGACTAACTACCTAATCAGTATTACTACTCCCATTATACAGAATATAAAAACAAAAGGTCCACAACCAACTGAAAAAAAAATTCCTGTCCAAAATTTTACATGATTAAAGATCTACTCTGATATTTCATCATGATGTGGAGATCACCAATAAAATTTCAGTTGTAAGGGGCCTTAGAAGCCATTTAGATCAATCTATACTAAAGAATACATCTATAGCACTGATAGGTAAGGACATCCCTATTAAATCAGGTTACAACCTTTACTTAAAGACATTTTACTCGGGGAGATTCCTCTACCCCACTGGAGCTATGAATTTTCATGGTTAGGAGTTTTTTTCTTTACCTCAAATCTAAATTTTGATCATGGTGAAGTAGCAACTATTTCTTTTTAGCCAGAAACTCTGAGTATTTGATTTTTTTTTTTGACTAGGTAAAAGATGCTATTCTTTGCCTCATTCATTTCTTAACTAACCTTAATCACTGATTGGGTATTGACTCAAACTGAGACCTTAGTTTACAAAGTTCAAGGTCTCCTATTGCATGTAAGGTTATTTTCAGTGATCCTGATCTATATCTTCTCACTGAACCTCAATGTCATTGAGGAGAAAATGAGATTGGTAATATTGCACAGCCCCTCCATCATTTAAATCCAATTCACTTGCATGTCATGGAATTACAAGTCTGCTGTCATGGCACTCTTCCAGACAAAGGACAGATAACAGCAACAAATCAAGTCACTAAATTTAAGGAAAATCTAAAATGTGATTTTTATAAGTAAAATATAAATTCCAAAGATAAGGAGCTTTGTATAATGAGCTTCATTATAAAGGCTCAGAAGCTTTATCAAGAATATTGCCTGAAAAAGAAAGAAAAAAAGAAATTGCCTGATACCAAGGAATACATGAGATATCATCCAGTTTAAATAGCTGATGATCTGTCTAAAGCTTGAGAATGAAGTCATATGTATTCATATTCGAGAAATTTTCTTCATTATGGGACCTGTTTTTTTTTCCCTCTATCTTTTTCTCTTTGTCTCTGTCCCTGTCTATCTGTCTTGGTCTCTGTCTCTGTGTCTGTCTCTCTTCACATACATATTATAATATTGTGTTAGTGTTTTTCTTTCATTTTCAGAGATACATGGTATGTATGGGATGCTCACAAAAGACTAGCTTCTCTGTTGTAAGAGTTTGCCAATCCCTTTTTAGGGCTGATCATATATGCCTGTAGTGATTGTTACCCAACTCTTGCACTCATGGCTTCAAGAAGATATAGCATGTACAGCAACCACACTTTGATAAAGTATCTCAGCAGATTGGCTAAACCAAATTGAATATAATCCACAGGCCTCAAAACTGTTGGTGAACTAGAGGTATGTCTATCCCAAGCAGATTGAAGGCTTCCCTCCATAAAATAGGTAGATGAGAACTATTTATTCCAACGAGTGTGAAGGCAACTAAAGTAGACATTGTAGTATCCTTAGAGCTTGATAAAACATTTATGATGTTATGGTCATCAACTGCATACTGGACTATCATTAGTTATCCAGACTTTTGTCCTGCCATTTCCATAACTGGAAGAGTGAAACTGATGACTTTGTGTAAGCCTGTCTCACTTAAATCCAATTATATGCAAGTCAAGATCTCACCCATCACATCATGATATTATTGGTGTCATTTGAAAATGAAAGAAAAAACACTAACACGGAGAGTTCTGATAAACGGGAAATTTTTCAGAGGAGTGAAACCTATATCACCTAAATGTTCATTGTAAAGGACTGAAACTTTGAATAGGTACACTTGAATCAGACAACTGAGCACTTAAGGCAAATTACCTATTTGAAATAAGACAATGACTCTATTAGCATATGTTTGGATAAATGGATCATCTCACCATTGATGCTGGCTCAATATTTGGTGTAAAGATAATCTTAGGCAAGTTTTAGAGGGTGGGGTGACAGAGGCAGAGCTCACTTGGCACTAGGATGAGGAGGAGAAAGGTGGAGATTCTCCTTGGCAAAACTCCTGGCAGTTTTGTCTGTCTCCATCTCTTCTCCCCCTAAAGACCAAGAACTTTTGCCTATTCTTACTCTGGCTGATTGTGAGGCCACCAGGAAGCTAGCCAAGACTTAACAGTTCATGAAAAAAGAAGTAAAAAGAAAGAAAAAAATGAAGAGAAGAAGAGAAGGAGGAAGAGAAAGAGGGAGAGACAAGGAAGGAAGAGAAGGAAGGGGGAAGCAAGGAAATGAAAAATGAAGGGAGGGGAAAAAGGGAAAATGAAGGAAGGAATAAAAAAGGAAGGAAGGAAAGAAGTGAGGGAGGAAGGGAGGAAGTAAAAGAGCAAATATATGCAGACATTTATATGAGTGTATTGGAGTACATACATACATACACACACACACACACACACACACACACACACACACACACCGACAAGTAATGTTAAATTGCTCAGTTGAAACTGTCTAAAAGGAGACAAAAATGCTTTTCCACTAGACATCACTACCTCTGATGCATTTCTGTTTGTAGCCATTTGACAAGCTCAAGATTCTTGGTTCTACAAATGTGAAAAACAAAAACAAAAAAACAAAAAAAAAAACAAGACTTAAGTGTTAAATTTAGTTTGGATATGTCAAAGCTAATAAATGCTATAGAGAGTGACATGAAACTAGATTCACTGAACCATGTTGAAATGGATTTGCTTGGACAATGCCAAGTATATTGTTTAGGAAAGTAGGGGATAGTTAACCAAACCTAAGCTTTGGCACCTGTTTGGTGCACACAAGTTCTTTTTTTTTTAATGCCTCTAATTAATTATATCTGAACTGAAACATTAAGTAATTCAATACTTCCCTTAACATCATATTCACCAGGTGTCCATTGCTCCAATAATTCATTTCATCTGCCATGTTACTAAAATAATCTTTCCCCCCCATATGTCTATTTCTACAGTTTTATTCTCTTCATTTTGTCTTAGTTCTGCCTTAATGTTTTATTATGGGCTTTGCTTCTGTATTATTGGTCTAGCTCTATCTTTTTTTGAATGACAGGCTCCATTTAAAAGAAAAGAAGTTATGCCATGTGACTACATAAAAATCATGATCATCATGATCATCTTCATGGTCATCACCACCACAATTAACATTTATTAACATTTAAATGTTTGCAAAACATTTTTACTAATATCTAATTTTATCTTAGAAACATTCTTGAAAGAAAGGTGTTATAGTTATCCTCTTTTTACATCTGAACAAACTGAGAATGAGAAAGGTTAAATGACAGGAAGTGAAGTTACACTCCTCCATCTTGTATTGGAGCAGAGCTGGTGGATCTAAACTGTCTCTGGTGCATTTGGAAATTCAACACCTGTGTTAAAGATGCATGGAAAGAAGCCAGAAGAGAATTGATCAAATAAACTATCCTCAAAAGATTTTTTTTCTTTCTTTTATATAAAATATTATCTCAGAGAAATGAAGCTTCCCCCATTCCATCTCCCATAGACAATCATTCCACTTTGATAGTTAGTTACAATTTTTATTTTGCTTATTAATCATGTTTTTAAAGAAAGTTATTGTTTTGCTTTTGATTATTTTCAATGTGTTTCTGTCACTTAATGTTTTAAAATAAAAAAATGTCTTTTTCAGGTAAAAATATGCATACAGCTATAAATAGATATTATATATATATAATGTAATAATGTAATTATATAATGTAATATATATAATGTAATTTCATATCTATCGATTTACCTATTATGAAATCACAAAGTATGCTTTTGAATTTCTTGTAACTAGAAAAAGAATAAATGATGCTCTTCATAGATTGAGTTATTCAGATGTTACCTATACAGATGATATGTTAAACATTACAACATAAATAATTATTAAGTACCTATTATGTGAGATTGGAAGAGAAGTTTCCAAAATGAAACGTTTAATCCTAGGATGGAATCAGAAGTTCTAAAAGATCTATATGAGTTAAGATATTTTAAATCTTCTTACTAAGTATGTACCCCAAGGTTGAAGATTATATGTTGTTTGTTTTGCATTCTTGAAGAGGACCATGACATCAGACTGATAATGCTATGATAAAGCAAGTGAATGCAATTTAAGTAAGGGAGGGTGTGGGCAAAGTCACCAGCCTCACTTTCTTCTCTAATGTGATCTGGGTTCAATAACAAATTATAGATCAGAATGATTGGAGATGGCCTTGCATGCATTAGAAAATCTTGTCCTTTTTAAACTAAGATATTTAATAGACTTCTGTTTGATTAAGACAATGTCCAATCAGTGATTAAGGTTCATAAGACTTGAGGCAGAGAAAGTCATCTTTCACTTAGTTTAAAAAAGTCATTGGGTTTCTCACCAAAACAGAAACAATTACTATTTAGATTCACTCTCAGCCAATCAGTGCCCAAACAGTGCTTGGACTTGGCCTGGGATTTTTGGCCAATCAGTGGAGAATCAGAGTGATTTAGTTTAAGGCATGGGCCTTAAAAAATCTATACCATAAACCCTGGATACCTTGCAAGGTTTCAGGGATCAAAATTCATATTCCTTTGGGTAGAGTACCTATAGGTAAGAATGATACCCTATGTGGACAGAAGGAAGGAAAGGCAAAGGAAAGAAAAAAGAAGAAAAAGGAATGAAGGGGGCAGTTAGGCACTGCATTTGATAGAATATTGGCCTGAATTCAGGAGGACCTGAATTCAAATATGGTCTTCCACACTTCCACTAACCCTGAAGCAGTCCTGGCAAATTATTTAAACCTGATTGCAGAGAGAGAGAGGGAGGAATGGAGGGGGTGAGGGAGGGAGGGAGGGAGGGAGGAAGGGAGAGTGGAAGGGAGGAAGGAAGAAAGAGAGAGAGAGAGAGAGAGAGAGAGAGAGAGAGAGAGAGAGAGAGAGAGAGAGAGAGAGAGAGAGAGAGAGAGAGAGTAGGGAAGGAAAAATAAGAAAAGAAAAGTAGCTGTGCTGCCCAACTGGTTACTCAGAGAGGTTGTCCTTTGTCTTCAAAGAAGACCATCATATCAGGGAGGTGATGCCATGACATGGAAGTAAATTGATTTTAAGGGAAGGATGGTTATGCAAAGTAAACAATCTCATTTTGTCTTCTGGAGCCATGTGCATTCAGTGGCAAGATATAGATTGGGACAGTTGGAGATAACCTGAATGCAGTGGGCAGGATTATCTAGTGGCCTGCAGAATATCCTTCAGCAAACATCTTTAGACACTTATTTACTAATTGGTATTTCTGTGGTTTTTGCTGTTATTGATGTGGAGAAAGTGGTCCTGGGGAGGGGGTAGGGTAGCCCATAAATGCTCTATAAGCTTCACCTTCTCAAAGAGAGAAGTCAATGGAGACATAAAGCAGCAACAGTAGTTATAACAACCCAGAAGAAGCTTTGTTAACAAGACCACATGTCTCCTCTACCCTTACACACATCTACCATTCCTTTACCCTCTGTTGGCATCCAATAGGCAATCCCTATATCTGAATATTTTTTAATGGGAAAAAAATTCTATTAGAGTTTCAGTTGACAATGTTTCACTGAGGCAGCAGGAGGAAGCAATCACATTGTGAAAGAGTGAGAATTTTAAAGGTTATATTATTTTGAAAACAATTTTTTGACTATGCCGCTGAGCTGGCTGTGACTGAGAGACTTATGTACACATTACAGTTGCTAGGTCACATGGCAAACTCAGTGGCAGTCACAATTAGAACATGCTGTCCTTGGGTTTTTGGCCTTTTATTTAGTTGACTGAGCCATAAACTGTCTCTATTTCTCACAAGGTAATTAAGTGACTTCATGGGGAAAATGTGTTCCAAAGGATTCAAGAGGTATTTATAAGTTTAGGGCAAAATTCCCATAATTCATTTTATTATATTCTGATTAGCAAAACTTTGTACTTTTAGGTTTTAAATTAAGCGCACTGAATCTCTGGGTTGAGGTGTAGTAGGGAACCTACTTAGTATTATAAATTATGACAAATAATTTTTACTTTGCAATTTCGGGGGAAATTGTTTTATTTGTCAGCATTTTCAAGTAAGGAAGGCATAAGATAGATTAAAAGGAATACAGAATCTTAGATTTGAAAAGGAATATACTGGTATTTTGCTCTAAAGCCTCATACCATGCATGAATCTCTTCTGAATCATATCTAAGTAGCAATGATCCTTTGCTTTCCAATGATGGGAAACAGACTACATTGTAAAGCAAGCCCTTTTATGAGCAACTGATTTTAATTGTTTAAAAACTACACCTTGTATTCCTTATAATAATTAAAAAGACACTAAGACCTCACTATTTCTATTGTAAATATTTTGATTTTGATGATTAATTTTCAAGTAGCTGCAATTGCTTGTTAAAAAAAAAAAAAAGAAGTGGGAAAGAAGCTGAATGGAGATAGAACATGTCCAGATTCTCGTATTGAGATTATCCTTCAAATTTTAAATAAGGGAAAGTAATCAGTGAAGCACAGACTATAGGCATAATTATAACAACTTGCCCTTTGCCCAAGCTACCTATCTGAAACAACTTGAAGCAATTTTCTCTAACTCACAATTAATGTTCTGGGTTAAATTGCATTCACAAAACTCTGCACTGCCTTTATGGGCCTTTCACAAGACAATGGCCATCTTCTCCCAACCAAAAAGATAAAATAAAACTACATAATACTGCTATTTTCTTTGAAATTTATATATGAATAATTGGAATTTTAATCCATCTTATTATGACTTCAAAAGTAATGTTTTGGAAATTTTCATTCAGGAAGAATGGGAAAAGGCTGCCGAACACAGTTAATACAGTCATGAGCTACCAATGAAAAACAAAATAAATAACAGATGGTACAGAAGAGAAGTTCACAATTCAAAGCACTATTAATTGTTTGTAGAAACATCTTGATACTTAAGAGGTAAAAAAAAAAATCTACATTACAATCTACAAAAAGACTACCTTAGAATTCTTCAGTCATTCCCACAATTTCCAAATTTTTGCCAGCATAAAAAGACCTGCTAAAAACATTTTTACACATGTGATTCTTTTTTCCTTTTATAAAGATCTCTTTGAGATACAGAGTTAGTAATGGTATTGTAGAATCAAAGGACATGTACCATTTTATAACCTTTTGAGCATAGTTTCAAATTATCCTCCAGAATGGTTGCATCAGACCACAATTCCAACAATAGTGGATTAGTGTTTCAGTTTTGTTACATTTTCTCCAACACTTATCATTTTCCTTTTCTTTATGTTAATTAACCTAATAAGTAGGAAATAGGTATGATAGGTACCCCAAGTTATTTTAATTTGTATTTGTCTTATCTATATTGATTTAGAGCATTTTTTCCACATATCTATAGATAATTTTAATGTCTTCATCTGAAAATTTTTCACATTCTTATATTCTTTGACCATTTATTAATTGGGGAATGATGTATATATAATATGTATATTTATAAATTTGGTTCACATATATATATGTGTATATATATATATATATATATGTATTTGAAAAATGACTTCTTTATTAGAAACACTGGCTGTAAATAGTATATCCCATCTTTCTTCAAGGAGAAGAGAAAAAAAAATGGAGCTCAAATTGTTGAAAATGATCTTTATATGTAATTGGAAAAATTTTTTAAATCCTTAAATGCAAAAAAAAATCCTTCAAAAATATATTGTGTGAATATAGTCAATTTCCTTAATCTTTTTGAAACTAATTTTATTTGTCATTAAAATACCTAATGGGGGAAAAGTTGCTCACTATCATCTGCAGGATGAGACATAATGAGCAATAACTATCATAAGGTGAAATTAGAACTTTTTGGTTATATAAATTGTTTATCCCTGTTTCATTGTTTTTCAGGGGTTCCAGGAGACACCAGAATTAAAGATCTCTTATACCCATGTAATCCAATTATGCTTGGCATCTTGAGTTTTGTGCTTTTGATACTTGTGGTTTTATCTTCAACTGATTTTTCCTAAGGTAATTTCTATCTAATGGAAAATATCTCACACATTTTGGGAAAAATAAAAACAAAAAACTCAGTAAGAGATAGATGAAAATGCTGTGCAGAGACAGACTGACAAAGTAAATAGAGTAATTGGAGTTAGGAAGACCTGAATTCAAATGCTGCTTCAGATACTTAATAGGTGTGGGACCCCACCAAAATTCCTTTAACGTTTCTGAGCCTTAGTTTATCTATCTTCAAAAATGGGACTAATAATGGCATCTCCATAATAGATGATGAGGATCCAAACAGAAGACAGAAATGTTTTGAAAACATTACAAGACAGTATATATGTGAGTTGTTAATTCTTATTTCGTTTCTAGGTCATCATAAGACACAATGCCCTCACTAGGAACAGAGGCATCTATATTTCATTCAATTGTGAAAAATAATTATACCCACGGATGTGAATTAGATAACTTCATTTTCTACAAGCACAAAATATGTCATAGTGAATGCCAGAGAATATTTGGGAGAAAAAGGAGCTGATGAATTTTTAAGAATTTTATTTTTTGTATGTGTAAATGACCATTTCAGGAACACATTAGGAATTTTTTCTTATTTTAATGATGATCCCAATCATCAGTCCTCAAAACATTGATTAAATGCCTATTTGTTTGTTATGTGTTTTACAGAAAGAAATAAACATATTTTCCTTACCTCTAGGTTGGGTTCTTAAGTAGGAGTCCACAAAACCTAGTAGCGCACGGCTAATAAAAATCTGAGGGAAGATTTGAATTAAGACTTGTTGATTCCATAACTGGTACCCCTTCCTATTGTGAGACTTTGATGCCTCCAAGTTTATAATCTTCAATAGACTTCCAAATATATCCATGTTATGGGCCAGAACTCTGAACTTGAAACAAAAGATTCTTACAAGGTACTAAGTCAGTGGAATTGATAGAGACAATAATTATCTAATTTAGCACGGTTCAGTATGATTGATTTAATCCTACAAGGAGATGTTATGGGGCAGTACTTGAAAGAAGGTATTAAATGGAATTGAGGAGACAATGATTAAATCTAGTTTAGCAATGATTTAATCCTACAAGAAATAATGGTTCCCTAGTGATATAATTGGTTTGTACTCAGTGTGGAGCATATGAGCTAGAAGCTTTCAGGGCCAGAAAAGGACAAGCACATTAGAAGCTCTCAGAGACTGAGACAGATTCATTCCATCTTCCACCTTTATTGTGGATGGAGGCTGCAGCACAAACCCTTAGAAGTCCGGGATATTCAGAAGCCAGAGAAGGTGGGTGGGAGCTCAAGCTCTCTGTGCAAAGGAGAGAGATAGGCCTCCAGAAAAGCTAGCTGAGCCCCAAGTGAAGGAGACAAGACATTTAAGGAGACAATAAAGGATTTGGACTTTAACATCTGTCTGCACTTGTGATGATTACTGAACTGAAATAAAGGCTGCTCCCAGAGACTTCCAGAAAACCTCAACAGAGAACATGACATTTTAAAGTATATTACATCTACGGCACAAGAAAGGCTAAAATCTCCTCTACAAGTGTTGCTTTCTAGGCACAAGGGGAAGCAAAATTCTCCTTCAGCCTTTTTTTGATTTGTTATATTGAATTTCCATGATAGTTGCCTGTGTGGGGGGCAGCCCTGCTTGAATTTCATTGTGGCTATTCCTAAAGAGCTAAAATGAGAGATGACTGGGAGAAGAGAAAGCTAAGAGTGAGCTCTGAGGAGCCCTTATAAGGCAGATTCTAGCACCCATTTCTAATCATTTCCTAGAAGATGTTCCTTCAGAGGCATGGTAGACTTGAAGTCAAGAATACTTGGTTTAAAATCCCATTTCATATACCTATTACCTGCATGATCCCGGTCATGTCATTTAATCTTTCTAGGCCTATGATTTTACCTTTCCTCTCCATTTCTCAGATCTACTACTTTTCATGCTACTGTATTTAGTTTTCTTTTCCAGAAATCATTTCTATCCCTTTCTGTTCCATAAAAAATCAGGTACGTACTGCTTTCCCTTTCCTTTATAGAAAGACTTCTGCACAAATATTTTCATTGCCTAGAAAAGGAAATTGAGACTTGGAAAATCTTTTGCTAACTTTTATGGGTTTTCTAACATCTTACACTCAGTTGTAAAAGGAATGGCATATTTTCAGAGAATTAATATATCTCTGGCTTCCATGAATTTATATGGGCTATCTTATGTGACTAGAGTGTATATTTTTTCTAATATCTACCTTTAATATTCCTTATTTCTTCTCAAGTTGTACTAAAATCCCAGTCTTCCCTGTCCCTTTTCCTGCTCCTTTTAGGTATTAGTTATTTTTCATCCTCAAACATTATTAGAGAACTTTGTTTGATTACTCCCTTTCCCTACTCTTTACGTTAATTATATTTACCTGGGCATGTGTAAGAAAGCTAGTCATCAGAACTTGTCTTTGCTTCTTCTTTTATTTTTTTCTTCTATGAAAGAAGACGACAGGTCGATTTATGCAATTAGGAAAGAACTTCCTATAAAGTTATGTTCTGATACAGGGCTAAGCAAGGATGAACTGGAAGAACCTAGAAGCTAGAGGAGTAGAATTAAATCATGATCAGAGGAGGTATGGCTGGGCTACCTTCTAGGAAATCCTGTGAAAAGATGGGAATTGTCCAAAAATTCTGAAAAAAAAATGGACCATCTTTTAAAATAAGTACCAGCTATGTGTTCTTTGTATTGAACTCAGAAAGATGGAATTTGATTAAAAAGGTAAATAACAATTCACAATGGACTAAGGTACTAATCCTGGAATCCTTGATAAGGGTATACTTAAATTATTTGAATTTCTCATGGATAGATGCAGCCCTCCCTGGGGAGCTTCTGGGGATAGAGTCAATAGTTGGGCATCCTCAGTCCAGGTTTAGTATGGAATCTTCTGTGACGTCTCCTCTGTCCTAAGATAGGCAAGCCTGCATTATTCTAATCATATCCCTTTCTCAATAGGCTTGTACAGAATTTTCATGAAATAATTCCTCACATTCAAAACCCTTTATATTTCCCCTTCAATTATTCTTAGCCCCCCAATAATTATTTGACAATTTTCATCCTCGAGCTCTCAATTTTTGATTCTGTCATGTTTCTTTTTCTCATAGATTCATATTCTCTCTTTCTCTTTTTCTCTCTCTCTCTGCTTTTCTCTTTCATCTCTTCCTTCTTCCTCCCTCTCCCTCTTTCCCTCTTTCCCTCTTCCTCTCTCTCTCTCTTTCTCTCTCTCTCTCTCTCTCTCTCTCTCTCTCTCTTTCTCTCTCTCTCTTTCTCCCTCTCTCTCTCTCTCACACACACACACATACACACATTTACATGTACACATACACTAACATATGTTGAGAAAGTGATGCTGCTCTCTTCCTTACTCTCCTCAGTCAACTTTGGTGGATCTTTATCCAGATATATCTAGTAATAATATGTATCTCTCAAGGATTTGTACTAGTCCCTCTTCTCTTTTTTCTCCCAATTATATCTCTTAGTGATCTTAGTGAAGCCTGTGGTTTCAATTATCAAACCTACTTAGATCATATTCAGATTTATTTATCATCTTAACCTTTTAGATCAAGACTTCTCAAGAGAGTTTCCTCAATGCTAGTCTTTCATCAATAACTGACTATTGGAAACCTTGAACTGGACATTTTATTGACATCTAAAATGCAACATGTGCAAAGCAGAACTTATTATCATTCATCCAAACCTCCTCCCTTCTGAACTTCCCTATCACTGTCAAGGACATCATCATGCTTCTAGTAATATGAGTATTATTTCATTCTTGACACTTCACTTGTACGCACCTTCAGACATTCAAGTTGTCACACAATACTATTATTTCTACCTTCATAACATCTTTTGTTTATATTAAATTATCTTTTCTGATGCAGACACCAATTCAGTATAGTCTCTGATCACTCATGCTTAGACAATTGCAATAGCCTCTTGCTTGTTCTTCTTGCCCCAAGTCTCTTCCCACTCCTTAGCTCAGCTTCAATAGTGATCCTTTTAAAGCTTGGATCTGACCATATTGCCACGCTTCTTAATAAACTTCAGTGGTTTTCTATTGATTTTAGGATCAAGTATAATAATTCATGTTTGATCTTAAAGATATTCATAACTACCCCTTTACTACTTTTCTAGTCTTCTGATTCTCCCATGCAATCTATGATCCATCAATATTCATTTTTTGCTGTTTTTTCCTATAATATACTTAGTCTTCTGACTGTTTTTTTCACTGGGTGTTCTTCATATCTGAAATGCTGTCCTTCCAAATCCCTGTCCTATAGTTTTCTTCATTATTCAGGTTAAATTCTACCATCAGTTATAAGGTCTTTTTTGTCCCACTCCATTTCACTCTACTGACTTCTCTCTGTTCATTTATGTTCTATATATCTTATTTATACACAGTCATTTGTATATCATGTCCCTACTAGAATGTTAGCTCACTGAGGGAAAGGACTTTATTATATTTTTTTCTTTTTTTTATAGCATAGTGTTTTGGCATAATACTTTACACATGGTGAGTACTTAATAAATCTTGACTGGCCAACTTTCATTAGAATCAGTCTTTTATAATGACTAAGATAATCATTTTGTGTGCAGAGAAATAGGAGAGAAAAAAATTGGGACATATAATAGTTGCTTTGTTAAGTGTCCTTGGATATAAGGCCCAGTAAAATGGAATCATTTAGTTTTTATCATTGTATTTATGGTAGATATCACAGTGTATAATTTCATATTTAACAAGCACTTAATAAATATTCTTTTTAAAATTCACTTGAAATTTTCCCTATCTAAAATAATGCACTTTGTCTTTATGATGTATTTTTACCATCTCCTCCTTTATTAATCTTATTTTTCTTCTATTTCTGACTTGTGTCTTATTGTATATATTCATTTTTGATGCTTGGGCTAGTTAGAACTGTTGACATAAATTATTAAATGTCCTTTAATTTTTTTTCAGGTCAGTGATGAACCTATGAATTTACCAGTATCAACTAGATACAGCAGGATAACTCACTGCCTATTTATTCACATTTTCCCCAACTATATATCATCATAATTGCCACTATCTACATTTTTTGTTGCCATAGTCAAAATCTGGAATCCAGTGTTTGCATATTTTGAAATATATCAGAGTGTTGACTGGGAGCTATGGCAAATTAATTGTTTCTCTGTGTCCAAATTGCTTTTAGACACAAGAAAACATGCATAATTGAAAACTGTCCCCTCACCAGATGTCTCACATGAACACTGTCATTGAAAAACATTCAGTAATTATTCTAAGAAAATGATTAAAATATTCTAATCCTTTTAAACAGAAATCTCATTTCTAGGCACAATTAAATAAAAAACAAAAAGAAATGTCCAACATATACCATTACATTTACAGCAGTAGTTTATGGTAATAAAGGAATAGTAATTACATTAAATGTCTGATTAGGTCTTCAAAGACTAAACAGTTTGTACATGAATGTAATAAAATGCTACTCAGATATGATGAATCATGAAATGCAGAAAGGCATAGAAAGATTTTTGTTATCTGATACAAATAAAAGTTAAGAATATTGTTCTCTAAGAAAAGTTATCTAAATATATCTTCCCTGCTATTTTGCAAAGAGGTAGTGTATGAGGATATATGCTATGATAGCTACGTATAATATCTGTTATGTGTTCATTTGTTTTGCTGAACCTTTTTCTTCCTTTCCTTTTTGCATTCTTTAGGAATGAATTCTTACTACCAAAATGAATAGAGTTTTGTTAAACAAACACAGATTTTTAAGTTAATAGTTCTTTGTTCAAATCCTACCCCATAACAATTGTTTTTTATTCTTTGTTCTCAAAGAGAACCATGATATGAAGAAGGGGATACCATGACACACAAAGGGATACCATGACACACAAGGGGATTGGATTTAAGTGAAGGAGGTTCTGTGCAAGATCACCTGCCCTTCTTTCCCCTCCAGAGCCATCTGGGTCTAGTGGGAAGATATAGATCAAGATGATTAGAGATGGCCCTGACACGCCCATTCGGTGATTAAGATTGGGAAGCAATTGAGACAAAGAATTTCCTCTTTCATCTATTCCAAAAAATATAAATAAATAGATAAATGAATCTTGGAGGGTTACACTCTGAGTTTTTCTGGACAAAGCAGAAAAGACTGTTATTTACATTCAATCTAAATCAATCAGGATCCAAACAATGACAAACTATGGCTTGGTCTAGCACCTATCGATGGCCAATTAGAATCAGATGTGTTTTAATTTAAAATCTGGTCCTTAAGAAAGAAATCTATCCAGTAAACCCCAAGATATCTTGGCAGGTTCAGAACCTATGCCAATTACTACTTGTATCACTTAAGATAAAGTCATTTAGTTTTAGAGGCTTTGGTTTTTTCAAACATAAAGAAAAGATTTTGGTCTAGCTGATTTCTTTGGTCTCTTTCTTTTCTAGAGTTATAAAACTATGGATCTTGTGAATTCACCACTCTGTGCTACCAATTCCTCACCTTTAAAAGGAAAATTTAGACTAGAGATAATCTGATAGAGATAATAGATAATAGAGATAATAGAGATAATCAGTCACATTTGGCTCTATTTTTATAATCCTAGGAAACTACTGATAATGGACTTCTTCAGATAATCCTTAGATCACAAAATATTCAGTCTATCAAGGAACCTATACTCAAATTTTTCAGCTTGATAGGAATGACTAAATCTTGTGTTCTAATCTTCCAGGCTTTGAGAGCCAGAGTCAGCCCCATACCATGATGAATAGTTTAAGTGGCCAGTGACACAATGGTTTTTCAAATATATAAATAAATGAATGACTAATGATTTCATAATGTGCCAAATCTCTTCACTACCTTAGATGGATACCCATCTATGGCTTAGTAGATAGATTTTAGCAACTCTCCTGTGGTGCATATTTAGGATTACATAATAACCATATATCTAAGGGAACAATTGATTTGAGGTCTTTCTTATTCCAAATCCAGCACTTTTGCTATGTTTTCCTCTTGCAAATTGATTTGTTTTTAACTCAAGAATCAATTTTTAAAATTTTTAAGTTCAAACGAAGTAATGAACTTACAATGTTTTGTTCTTTTGCTTTGTTTATTGTTTTTTTTTTCCTTTAGCATATAATGGCTCAGAAAGTTGAATGCATTTTAAAATGTTTGAATATATTCAAAGAAAAATTCCATCTTCTTAAAAATAGGGTTTTTTCATTAATAACAATGGCTTCGTAATTTATTCTTGACTTACACTTTCATAGTTCTGTGGTATTAAAAGAGCCTCATGGTTATAAAGTTCTTCCCTCAACACCTTTGCAAAGCAAGATGTACAAATAGTATTACCTTTATTTTATGAAAGAAGAAACTAAGGCATAGCCCCAATTGAAATGACTTGCCAAGAGTCAGCCAGCTAGTTAAGTATCACATATCCAGGTCCCTTTAGTTTTAATCATGTGCTCTCTCTGTTCCACTAAATAGTTGCATTCACTTAGATCTTAAAACCTTCTCTGGATAGATATTTTAAAGATACTGATTGCTTTCACCCCAAAGATAAATAATGACATGAAATATGTCCATAATTAGTCAGATTTGGGAGGAGTTTCTAGTATTGCAGATGCCTGTAAGGTTGCTTCTTGATACTAGAGGTAATCATCTATCAGTATCAAGTTTCTCATTTAGTCAATTAATGCTAATCTGTTTACATAAAAGGTAGTGATAGATTGCCTGATTTAGAACCAGGAAGCTCTCAGCTTAAATACTACTTCCACTATGTATTAGCAGTCTGATGTAGGCCAGTGAACTAAGGTTTATGGACTTCAATTTCCTCATCAATTAATTGAAGGGTTTAGAATAGATGACAGCTAATTGTATTTTTCCTGTCTTAGGATCCTGAACAAAGTTGTACTTACTTAGTTTATGAAATAAAGTCACATATTCTGTAGTTTTTCTTCCATTAAATAGCCCCATCAAAACTAAAGTAAACATTGATATTTAAACTTTCTGCTTGCCTTATTGCTTCCCTCCCCATTTGATAAATAAGCAAAAAAGTGCATTGACAACATTTCTGATAATTTACAACCATCCAATATAAACTATCTATCCTAATATAAACACAGAGAGATACATAGATACTTACATATATGTATACATAGAATTTTTCAGGTCTCAATTCATATACACACATGCACGCACACATATATTTATATGTGCATATAGATTACATAGATATACTAAATTTATAGCCCTTATATATATGAAGGTGTCAGGTTAATTTACATTTTGCTAAATGTCAAGAAATATAAGAAGTAGTATGCATAGTTCAAATTAGACCAGAGAAGTGGAAATCTAAAGACCGGTGGGATTCACTATGAAGATTAACAAAGTTTTAAGTAACTTCATATCCTGGATTCTATGTTGAAGTGCTTACTATGCCTTGGCAAATTTACTTTTTAAGGACTGAAATATCCAGAGCAGAAAGTTTTAGATTAAAAATAGTTTCTTTAGAAACTTTTATTTTTTGAATGCATAATGACTTTATTGGATGCTGTTTTGTATTTAGAAAAAAAAAATGCTGAATGCTAAGTTTTTACCTTTAACACTTATAGGTTGATTGACACATATAACATTTCTGACTCTGTTTCCTCTCCTGTAAAATGTATATTTTTTAGAGTCGTGTTTTTTGGGTGAAGAGAAATATAAAGGGATTTATATATTTTAAAAGGGAAGCTAAACATTGGTTATTATTGTGAAATTGGAAATTTGGGAAAATGTTATTGATAAATTGTTTTATTGTGATTTTAAAATTAGATTATCATATTTTTTGAGAAAAATATGAACACATAAAATACATTATAAATGAAAGAGATACATGGTTTTAGAATCAATATAAACTGTCAGCATGAGAATGAGTACTCATGTGATACTGTTTCCAAATCTTTATGAAATGAACTCCAAGCTTTTCAGTCTATAGCTCCTTGAACCTCAGTTTTCTATTCTATCCACCATTTATTCTTCATGCTATGAAGCATTTGAGTACTTTGCATGCTTATATTATAAAAACAACTAGCACTTTATAATGTTGTAAGGTTTACAAACCACTTTGCAAATATTAACTCATGTTATCCTCACATCAATCTCAGAAAGTAGGATTTATAACTCACATTTTAGAAACAGAGACAGAGGTCAAGTAATTTGCTTATGTAACAGTCTCTGATCATTAAATATCTTCAGATTGTCATCCACAGAATTAAATGATTTTACATCATGTTTATGAAGCTAATTTGATTCTTTTATATGTTAGCTCTGTGTTGAAAAGTTTTTAGCTTGATGCAATCCATGCCAGGACTAGCATCTACTTCTATAAAGTTTACTGATTCCACATTCACCTTTTTGGCATATAGCATCAATTTGTTTATTTGTTCCCATGGTTTCCCTACCAATTCTACCACACACAAACTTTAGAAGCTATTTAATAGCTAAAAAAAAGGGATAGGAGAAGAAATTATGAAGAAAATTGTTCTCAGGTGCTAGTAATAAAATACTGAATCCAGAGCCCACAGATCATTATACCCTCTGCCAAAGGTTGTAATGGTTTCATCAAAAAACTTAAAAAACATCATCAGCTCTTTAAATAGCCTTCCATTTTATATTCTTCAGATGCTTTAAAATGACTTCAGGTGATGCTGATGGCCAATATAGCTACTGGACATAAAAGCAAAGTAAGAGGCAACAATCAACACTACTCACAATGATAAAACTTTTTAAGGTTTACAAAGGGCCTAAAATTCTCTGATACATTCAGTTGTTTTACAAATGAAGGACCACTGTTGTAGAGACATCACTTCTCAAATGCCTTTGGAAAACACCTTCGTTTTTCAGATATGGAAATTGCAAACAAATGAGGTTTGATAGCAGAAAATATCAATGTTTGAGGTATTCCACTCAGTAGAATAATGATTGAATAATAATCACTCTAGCAACATCCCTAACAAGACAAATGATCTCAAAAAAGAACTCAAATGACTTTCGAAATGGTCATCAACTGTTAAGTATTAGAGTCAGAATCCAAACTCATCTTCTTTGATTTCCAAACCACATATGCTTTACTATGCAGGGGAGAAAAGGAAATTCTGTTTGAGAATTTGTTGTGAAGAAGTATGTGAAGATGGAAAACTGAAGCATAGAATTATACTTTAGAAAATGTGAATCTTGGTGCATATAGATTTCCAAGAGAATTCTGGTGATATTTACTAATGTGGTTTTACTCTCACAATATATCCTTCATAAGAAAATTATCTGAAAAACAGCCTTTGAAATTAGTCCAATATCCTCATGCAGATTTTTAAGAAAATCTGAAATGTTGAACTAAAACTTGCATAAAACAATGTAGATACCATTATTCTTATGAAAAGCAAATGAGTAGCAGAATTAGGATTTGAACTCAGAATTTCATATAATGAGTGACCTGTCCACTATCATTCAAACATTTAATATGAAACGTCCTCTCAGAGAGCCTCCTTTATAATAACCAGATAAAAGAAGGGAATAACATCAAAATAGCCAGCAGATAGCCACAATAACCAATTCACCACAAAATTCCTAATACTGTATGTAGTATTTCTCACACACTCTTCAAAGAAGCAACAGAAGATACCTTCTTATATCTCTTCTTTGAAACTAACCTTGATCATTTAATTTTTTCAGCATTCAAATTCTTCAGTTTTATTGTGGTTCATTCCATTATATTATTGTAGTCATTGAGTGTGGGTTTTACTGTGCATCACTTAAAAGCTCAATGATTAATAAAGTGCCCAATGATAATTCCCTGAGTTGATGACTCATATTGTAAATGCTCAACTTTTAAAAATATGCAGAAAAGCAATACAATTTCATAAACTATTATTTTCATCATCAAAATTCTTTATGTGCTTACCTTTGTTCCATCTATTGAATAAAAATCCAGGAGACATTGTCCCTAATCTTTAGGATCCTAGAAGCCCAAATGCTATTATGTAGTTAAGGGAAGTCATACTTACTGCCTTTCATAAGTTAGAATACCATAGAATTTTCCCGAGTCCTCTTAGAAACAAGTTATCTTTGGTGGTGTGATCTCCTGGTCCTGCTCATTTCACTGGTGGTGATAAAAATTATCAATATATGTGAATGAAGGAAGCAAACACTTGATAATCAGCTACTATGTGTTAGTGACTATACTAAGCACTTCACAAATGTTATCTTATTTGACGCTCACAACAGGTCTGAGAACCACTACATAGAATTCCCAATCCCTCTAATTTTGTCCACCTGCATTTTGGATTTCCTTCACAGGCTAATTGTACACTATTTCAAAGTCCAATTCTTTTTGTATGGCAAAACAACTGTTTGGACATGTATACATATATTGTATTTAATTTATATTTTAACATATTTAACATGTATTGGTCAACCTGCCATCTGGGGGGGGAGGAGGGGAAAAATTAGAACAAAAGGTTTGGCAATTGTCAATGTTGTAAAATTACCCATACATATATCTGGTAAATAAAAACTATTAAGTACATATATATATATGTTACTACTTATGATAACTATCCCTCTCTCATGACTATATAAGATCTTTTAGGAGAGTGAGCTAAAAAATTAAAGCCTGAAAGGCCTTAGTTAGGCACCTTCATATGTGGCAAAAGAGTCCAAAGCATATATTTGCCTCTATCAAAGAGGTCAGGATATTTAAAACAGCATTTTCTCTGGAGTCTAGTTTGTCCTTGATGCATATCTTAACTTCTGATCCAGCACTGCTGCTGAAGAGACTCTGCTATAAACACTGATGAGAACTCCAAATCTTCTAACGTTTTGAAGTTCACAAGATCATCTATTGGTAATTGAAGTGAGATGGGTAAAAAAGGAAAATTTCTTCTTTCATAAGGGTAATTCCCTCTCAGGAGTCATCTAACTTTAGATCAAAGCCATCAATGAACTGAGTGGCTATGAACTCGTTAATTTTTTTTAATCAGTGGCCTGATATTTTCAGCCAACTAGAAGATATTTCTTGAATGCTATCATCTATCTTTTTCCAATGATAAAAATACTTTATTCCTCCTGTTCTAGTTTTCACTGTTGGTTAAGTAATTTAATCAAGCTCTTTGAGTTTTTTAAGGTTCTATTAAGTGTGATAGAGGGGGATATATAATATAGGAACTGGCCAGTGAGGATCCAGTCTTTAGAACACACCAATATGCCTTTCCTGGTCAATTATATAGAACAGGCAATGATAATGTTTGTGTGTTTCCAATCTAGGGATGTTTGTATGTTTGGTGAGGCAATTTCTTACTTTGAGTAACAAAGGTTCTGGTAATGGGAGGGTGATAGAGAGTTTTCTGGTTCACTGAAAAATGGCAAATACTAGTGAATACAATTGCTGAACTAGAATTGAGAGTTCATGCAGCAGGAATAAGGTGCCTCTCCATAGGTTTTTTTTTTTCTTTACCTCATTTTTGGAAGACAACTAAGAATTACTTTGAGCTATCTGGTAGGAGAAAATAAGCACACTTTTCCTATCTGGACGCCAGATGTCTATTAGCACATGGTACCCGTATGTCTTTTATAATCATTCTTTGGTACTCTTAGGTGAACAAATATTGTCACAGAGGAATGGTAAGGCAGTTGGGAGTTCTATCAGAGTTATCAAAATGTCCCATAGACAATTAAATTGGAAGCAGCCTGCCACAGTTGTCCTGGCTGAAGTCAGACTGTACAATCAAATTCTGTGTAGAAGATGACAGGCATCTCTATAGACTAATTGTCACACTCAGTGCATGCAAGTCAAGCTAAATGAAACATCAAGGTATCCTGAGGGACAGAGAAGGCAATATGTGCCAGGAAAGGCATATTGGTGTGTTCTAAAGATTGGATCCTCACTGGCCAGTTCCTATATTATATATCCCCCTCTATCACCAATCACCAACTCGTTGATCACCATCTCCCTTCAGATGCTGATAGTAAAATTCCAGGATCTTGAACTTAAAAGAATTGACAATAGTAATGTTTCTAGTCTAGTGCCCTCATCTATCAGCCTAAGTAGCAAATGTTATGATCAAGTCTGTCAAACATAATTTCCAATGTTTTAGCTACAAATACTAATGAAAAAAAAATTAGTTATACCAAATTCCTTGGCATTGTCACATGATTCAATATTAGAATCTGACATGATTTTTATCAGTGGAAATGACATCAAATCAGAAGTTATAACAACTTCATTGTGCCTTGAAGTCCTCAGTATACCGCAGAAATGGTGGAATTTCTCCTTCTGATTTGCAATTAAAAATTCTCATATGTGTTGTAGTTCTCATTAGAATGAGAACTTTTGTAAACTGAGTGGATGTTCATCAGTTGGAGATTGGTTGAATAAGTTGTGGTATATTAATGTTATGGAATATTATTGTTCTATAAGAAATGATCACAGGATGATTTCTGAAAAGCCTGAAGAGTCTTACATGAACTGATGTTGAGTGAAGTGAGTAGAACCAGGAGAACATTGTACACAAAAACAACAATATTATACAATGATCAATTCTGGTGGAAGTGGCTCTTTTCATCAGAGAGGTGATTCAGGCCAGTTCCAATAGTCTTGTGATGAAGAGAACCATCTGCAGCTAGAAAGAGGACTGTAGGGATTGATTGTGGACCACAATGTAGTATTTTCACTTTTTGTTGTTATTTGCTTGCATTTTATTTTTTTCTCATTTTTTCCTTTTTGATTTGATTTTTAGTGCAGCATAATGTGGAAATATGTATACAAGAATTGCACATGTTAAACCTCTATTGGATTACTTACCATCTAAGGAAGGAGGTGAGAGAGAAGGGAAGAAGAAAAAAATTGAAACATAAAGTTTTGCAAGAGTGAATGTTGAAAATTATCTATACATAGGTTTTGAAAATAAAAAGCTAGAATTTTAAAAAATGGGTGCTTTTTGAAATTGGAGATTATTTTTTTCTGTTAGTATCAAATATCCTTTATTCACCTCTATTAATCCATCAATTCATTCACTTACTCATTTACTCATTAATTCATAGGAAGCAAGTGCACAAGGATGTAGAAAACCAGTCATTCAAAACAGGACCTGTTTAATTTTGCAAGAGTTTTCCTGACAATTCCATTTAGACTAGGAATTCGTTGAAAAATAATTTTTAATCAACCCATTCTCCAATTGATAAATGGTCAAAGTATATAAACAATATTGAGATGATGAAATTGGAACTATTTCTACTCATATGACTATTGATATCACTATTGATCAGAGAGATGTGAATTAAAAAAACACTACACACCTGTCAGATTGGCTAAGATGACAGGAACTAATAATGATGAATGTTGGAGGGAATGTGGAAAAACTGGGACACTGATGCATTGTTGGTGAAGTTGTGAACGAATCCAGCCATTCTGGAGAGCAATCTGGAATTATGCCCAAAAATTTATCAAACTGTTCATACCTTTTGATCCAGCAGTGCTGCTATTGGGCTTATATCCCAAAGAGATACTAAAGAAAGGAAAGTGCCAAAATGTTTGTGGCAGAAACTAGAAAATGAATGGATGCCCATCAATTGGAAAATGGTTGGGTATATGAATGTTATGGAATATTATTGTTCTGTAAGAAATGACCAGAAGGATGAATATAGTGTCTTGGAAAAACTTACATGAACTGATGCTGAGTGAAATGAGCAGAACCAGGAGATCATTATACACTTGAACAATACTGTATGAAGATGTATTCTGATGGAAATGGACATCTTCAATAAAGAGAAGATCTAATTCAATTCCGATTGATCAATGATGGACAAAATCTGCTACATCCAGAGAAGGAACACTGGGAAATGAATGTGGACTACGTGCACTTTTGTTTTTCTTCCCAGGTTATTTTTACCTTCTGAATCCAACTCTTCTTGTACAACAAGAGAATTGTATGGCTCTGCACACATATATTATATCTAGGATATACTATAACATATTTAACATTTATAAGATTGCCTGCCATCTAGGGGAGGGGGTGGAGGGAGGGAAGGGAAATGTCAGAAGAGAATTGAGTGCAAATGATAATGTTGTAAAAAAAATTACCCATGCATATGTTCTGTCAATAAAAAAAAAGTTATTGTAAAATATTTTTTAAAAAAGTAAAAAAAAAAAAAGAAAATTAATTTCTAATTTCTTGCCTTTTGTTCTTCCAACAATTTTCTAATAATGACCACTTGGTAATCCCACTGATGGTTTGATCCCTTTAGGTATTTTCAAGTTGGAATCAAGTTGGGGTTTTATTACATTCCCAGAATGTGATTAATATGATGCATTTATCCTCAAAGCATTTATGAAGTCACCCAAGAACACGTGATTTCAACAAATCACTAGATTTAAATTGCTTGTTGAAAAATAGGATTGATTTTTATATTCCCAAGCTACTTACCTCTGTATGGTTTATTTTATCTTGTAAAAGGCAATGTCAGAAATAAAATCCAAATAATTTGAGAGGAGATAAGTTCTATCTCTTATATTAGCCATCAGTTCTATGGCTTTTTACTTTAAGGATCTAGTCAGAACAATTGAATACGAAAATAATTATTTCATTTTTATGCATCAATCTTCTAAAGGCCTTTGATCTTTTTAAAGGTATTCATGTTCTAAATAACTGCCCCACTCTTACAGAAATAACTCAAGCCTGGATTGAAAATAATTGACACCAAAGGGAAAACTTAGTAAATGTAGTAATCTTGATCCACTACTCAAAAAGGCTTTTCAGGAGAAACATTAAAGGTTAGCTAATCCTTATATTTTTCCACCATAAAAACTAACGAATTAGTCCAAGTAAGGTCATTCATAATTAACTCTATTAAAATGGAAGGGACCTTAAAAAGAAAGATTATTTAAGGAAAAATGGCATCGCCAAATTCATTACTCTACAAAGAAACATCTCCCATATCACAGTTACCTTTGATTCAAATAAGTAGTCAATACATGATAAAACAGAAATAAGGATTCTGATAACATAATTTCTAACCTGCATTTATATCTTTAAGACATATCACTTCTGTTTAGGTCTGGATGCTAAGGTAGCTTTCTTGAGGACTGATAATTCCTGTATTAATTTTAAGGCATTGTTGTGAGATTTCACCTAAAAGTGCTGTTTTTCATCTGTCATAGCAAGCTCAAATGGAAACAGATGTCTAAAGTAGAGAAATTGACTTAGAAAATCACAAGTGGGACTCAAATTTGACACTTACATTTTATACTATTAAAGATATTAAATTTTTTTTCTGACTTCCACATTCATTTTGCTTATTTTGAGCTTAAATTATCTTTTATAGAAATTTTATCAAAGAAGACTATATCAACACTCAGTTTATTCTTAAGAACTCTTCCATCATGAAAAATTATAGGATAAGGAGTTATTATCATTCTTAACTGTTTGTATGATCATCAATTTAATGATTTACAGTGGCACAGAAAGAACTTAGTCTTTCATGGAGCTACTGTACAGGGACTTTTAGTCATAGAAAGAAAGCAAAGCAATATTCCAAAAGACTCATGATTTCATTGATATGGCTATTTCCCACATTGTTATCACTTGCAACCACCCTGTCCCTTAGTAAATAGTCCCCATGAATTGCTCTTTATTTGGTGAATACAATTCTGGGAAAAGGTCTCTCCAAACTTAGCTGGGCTGATTTTTAGACAAGGGATAATATTTTTCAGACCCATCTCATTATGATCTGATGGTATAGCCTTTGAAAGAATTGAGAGTTACCTATATATTTTGATGAGACATTGGAGTTAGATTTCAGTAGGATAATGAAATGAGGCTAAAAACAAGTAGTTATGATACAAATTAAACAACAACAACAACAATCCTATGATTCTGGGGAGAAAATTCTCAGGTGTTCTAAATATACATGTCTCTACTTCTCTTTCAGCTTGAGGGGAATAATACTTTGCTTATATTTCCTGTGTCCAGGTGTCCAAAGATCATTCCATTACTCTTTGATATCTGAGTGACCAATACTAATTCACAAGATGGGCAAGACATAATTTAATGAGCTTGCCTTCCTCTCAAACCATGCTCGTGAGTTTAAAATTTCATGTGTATAAATTTATATGACTTGCATGATAGACCACATTGGTTCCATGTGTATTCCTTTAATAAGGAAAGCATGGAATAGCCATTATGTCCTTATCCCACTGATACTCATATTTTCTTCAGAAATAGGATCCCTGTGAAGCTGCAATTTAACAAGCACAAGTCTCTGACCTGCTCCATGTGGAGTTGAGGCTGGGTTGAGTAATAATGAACAGACCACTTTGAGTTCTTAAAATGGAAGCATCCTATAAAGGAGAACTATACTTGATACACAAACTATTAGAGTGATCCTTTCAAATCAAATAAATTATTTCCTTCAAAGTCCTTGATAAATGCAAAAATTAGAGTTGGGCTCATCTATTCTTCAGTGTAGTAGTGTAAGTGTGACTTGGTAATGTTCTTAAAGAAAGGAGAGTGCCAACATTCCTTGTAGGAATTCTCCATCTGAGTGTGGGGGAGGGAGAAATAATTTACCTAGATTAAATGGGAAAGGGAAAATAGACATTAGAAACAATTTTTGGACGCTATTTGTAGTTTAACATTAGAAAACCCCACTGATTTTTTTGTTTCTTTTAAAATTATGACAGACATTTATCCATCTTAGATAGTTTGAATGCCTGGGAGGGATCTAGACTAGGTGACTGACTGCTTGTAATTTTTTTTTCTTAAGTCTCTCATTGCTTTTCAAATGGAATGATTTGGTTTTATAACCATCTTCCATATGCTTTTGTCTGAACACATAAATACCTTTGAAAATAAAACAGTTAAAAATTATTCATTGCAACATAAGCCATGTTTAGATCATTGGAATTTGTAGCAGTTGTTTTAAAATATCCTGGGACTTCTTGTTTTCATATTTTCTCCTTAAATTATAAGCATTTCCTGACCTTTTGCCAAAGCTTTGGTAGTGAAATATTATTTAGGAAGATCAAACATTTATCATATGAAAGAAACATCTGTTGTAGTTATTGTTTTTCAAAAGTTCAGGTTGCCTACAAGGTCCTTCTAGCTATATTTTTTTAGGTCTTGCCTTAGTGGCAGGGAAGAATCAAGAGCTGCTCTGTTTCATGTTTGGAAGCAGGATGAATGGAAGGAATTATAACTAAGAATGTTTCTGGAGAAAAAAAAATAGCCCATCCAAACTAAATTCAGCCTTTTCTGCTTCTGAAGACTAAACTAGAACTCTAGGGTATACCATAGGAAATGGACAAGTAAAGACAAAAAAGAAGTGTAGAAGAGATTTGGGAAACAGCTGCCACTTTATTTTCTTTTCTCTATTCCCCTGCCTATTTCCTACTTACATCTTCCATACCAAGAGGTAGTCCTTTCCCAGGCCAACACTCTTCCTATTTCCTCCACCCCCTGCTTCCCAATCAGCTGTCATGCCTGCAATACTCTTTTGAAATAGATCAAAATAGGGAAAGTAATTTATATTTTAATGATGAGGCACACTTATGTGTGGGACAGAGAGGGTTTAGAGCCCTGGGAGGTAATTACTCAGGCTGAAAGGTGCTTCATCTGTTGTGATTGCAGCTTCCAACCGAGCTGTATTCTCATAGAAACTGGTGATGGTAAAGAGATCTGGGATATAATGCTATGAAATTGTATTTACAGAATACTATCCTACTTCCCAAATCAAAATTAATTTCAAGCATTATGTCTTGAAAAAAATGAAAGCACCTAAATATAATGTTTAAAACCTGGCATGTCACTGAAAAAGAAATGGCATAGCATATTAGAAAGCTTATTTCACTAGGAATATGGAGGAGGCCTGAGGGCTGGGACCAATTCTGCTATTTATATATTAATTGTGTAATACTTTAAAAATCACTCATCATCTTAAGGCTTCAGTTTTCCTTTCTAAGCTCTTTGCTATTTAAGCATTATGGTCCAAAGTTGCATATTGTAATCCCCATTAGATCTTGGTTTCATTAATGTGGAAATAACTTTTGTTTGTGATACTCACAAGCTTTTCCTATTATACCTCTTCCATGTCCCAACACATCTTTCAGAGAGGATTACCTAAAGGGTTGGGAGGACTCCCTCCAGATATTTTTCCATATCCAATTCTGCAGAATCTAAGCAACCCAACCCTTAGCATCATAAAAGTATTATATATTAAAGCGGGAACAAAACAAGTTATTTTACTTTGTAGATGGGAGAGTTGAGATCCCAGGTTGAAATGTATTAGCCAAATCTCATAAATAGTAAATGATCTCAGGTTGCCTTAATTCCATGTATGTTGCTCATTCCTTTATGGCATGATACATCTACCTTAATCCATTTTCTCACAAATTATGAATTTTCTCTTGTACCAAATCTGATTCCATATGAACACAAAGAAAAATATAATAAGTGCTTAGCATCTATCATGCACTCTGCTAAACACAAGAAATATACATACAAAAATTACAGTCTGTCAAGAAGATTACATTCTTATGGGGGAAATAATCTGAGTGCACAGTAAAGGTGAGTGGAGTCATAGAACAATCAATTAACAAGTTCTTGCCAGATGTAATTGTTGAAGTGAAATGATTTCTAGACATAAGCATTTACATAAGTAAGAGATAAAACAAATGACAAGTGTGGGATAACTTAACTAAAGGAATATAGTCAGATGTTGTAGGAGAAATTATTCTTTACTCTTTTTTTTTGGCTTTCTGTGGATTATCACAATGTTTTAACTAATTAATTTATTAGAAGCTGCTTATCAAAGGCTCATGCAATATCAATACAAACCAAAACTAAGGAAGATAATTTCTCCCTTTTTGGTCATTATCTCTTTTATTTCCAAGAATCATTTAATAAATATGCTACATTAGTAGTGATGTAATAAAAGTTACCATGAAGGTCATTCACTAATCTAATGTCATTTAGATCAGGAATGGTGTGATATGCACATATGCATATCTGACAAGAGTCAGATCAAAAATTAGACAATGATATAAATGTACATGCTCCTCAATCCCATATTCAAGACAACATTAACAAAAACAGTACACAGAAAGGAATGTTCAGATGTCATTTGTAATTGTAGAAAATAAAAAGAGGGAGACTGGATTTGCTATCCCCTAAGAGAAGCCATTTCATGGAAAAATTGGAATTTCACTAAGTCCTTTGAGGAAAACAATTTGATAAGTATATGTGTATATATCAGTGCTTCTTCTGAGAGTACTTGATGCTGGCAAACTATTGGCATTTCCTGTTTAAAAAACAAAACAAAACAAAACAATACTTATCCACAGTTCAAATAGTAAACTGGTTACTTCATGATTTTGTATTTGGCTGCATTGTAAGTGCATTAGATTTTATTTCATTTTTCATGTCTTTTTTCTTCTATAGAGAAAGATTGGTTTTAGAAGTGGGATTTAGGATAGGGAAAGAATCCCATCAGGAAATCATGAATGTGTTGTTTATATGATAAATCATCTCTGGGAATATGAGCAATTGAGTACAGGAAGCTACAGTATGTGTTATTTATTTTCCACTTTGAAAAAAAAGACCCTTCTTCCACCACACAGTCCATGACTAAATAAAAGTTATAATGGATTCTTCCTTGATGATAGCTCTTGGGGTTACTTAGTTTTGGGCAAGTCACTTATTCTATCTGGGCTCAATTTCCTCACTGGTTAAATAGAAGGGTTGGAAAAGCGCTAAATCTGTAAGACTCTAAAACCTCTTCTTTTTTCAAGTTCAGTCAATAACTTTGTGTAAGCTGTTCATACTTTTCCCTCATAGTGCTGCCTCCTACCTGGACTTTCCTGTTTTCAGACTTTTCCTTTTCCAATCCTTCTTAAAAATAATGATCTAAGTCATTGTTGATGACAACTATTTCATCTCATCCACTAAATTACTACATTATACCTCGATGTAGCAGAGAGGAACTATGTATAATAAGAAATTATAGCAGGCTAACACGGACTATAATGGAAACCAAGTTGGAAGACTAGATAATTTAAGCAATGGGAACATAGTAGTTGTAGGAAGACTATCCTGGTTAAGTTTCTGCTCTTTACCATATGATTGGCTATGTGAATATTTTGTTGTTTTTTGTTGTTTTCTTTGATTTGTGTTAGCTACAGTAATTCATAGTTAGGAATGAAGGGATAATGACAAACACTTAAAATATTGCAATAAGTATTGAATTGTCATATTACTTACTGTTTCTAAAAATTTATAGTGGCTCTCTACTGCCAAATTCTTCACATTGGTTGTTTTTATTTATTTCTATATAAGCAATCTTGTTTTTAGGTCATTCTCTAACAAAGATTCTCTGTTTCTGATAAACTAATCTTTTCAGTCCTTGCAATAAGCAATTCTCTGGTTCTCATAATGTTTTACCTTATCTTGTCCTCCCACATTCATAATTAACCTGAATCTTTGTTAAAAAGATCTTACTCTAAATGCTTCTGTTTATGAAGTCTTCATTGATTAAGGACAGCTAGGTGCAGTCCTAGAGTCAAGAAGACGGTGAATATAAATGCAATGTCAGATACTCAGTAGCTATGTAATCTTAACCTTAAGCCTATTTGCCTCACTTTACTGACCTGTAAAATGAACTGGAGAATGAAATGAAAAATATTCCAGTATCTTTGCCAAGAATACCTCAAATAGGGTCATGAAGAGTCAGACATGACTGAAATGACTGAACAAAAACAGTAATTAATGTATGATCATTCTGACTTAACAGTTATGTGTTAGCAAGGACTTTTGCATATATCAATAAGAGTGATTCCAGTGATAGCAGTATTTTTGAGACAGTTATAGATTTATTCAAGAAATTTTATGTAAGAGATGAATATTTCAATGCTCCTAAAATCTTATTTGTAATCTTCTCTATGCACAAAATTAAACATTGTGCTAAGAATAAGAAAGGAAAATAAAAAAAAAGCAAGAATAAATGGCATTTTAGAGAAATATAGCATTTGATATATATCTGAGGTTTGAATTTGAAAAATGAATTAGGGAAAAATATTTTTGACTCCACAGGACAGAATGAGAGCAATGCTTAGAGATAGCCTCATACAGTAGAAAGACCATAAAATCTGGAGTCATGAGAAATGGGTTCAAGTCTTTGGAGAGTTTATTTCTTGCACCATCTTAGAAAATCACTTTATATCTTTCAGTTTCATTTGCCTTATCTCTAAAATGAGTAGTTTGTGGTAGTCATCTGCTATCAGTTACTTTTGAATCTAGACCAATGATATTATAATCCTATAACTTGTCTTTTGCTCCAGAGTGTTCTTTCCAACCAAATGTGTGTCACAGACATATAACTCTTGAATTATTTAGGTTTTGGAATTAGTGGGATTTTTGTAGGTTAGGTTATAGTGTGTTCTGGAAGTGATTTTTTTATGTTTTTCTTCCATAAAAGAAAACATTTTCAATATTGAGAGTAACTTTGAATTTTTAAAAAAATTTAAAATTTTGTTTTTATTGATGGAAGAATATTCTTTGTTTATATTCACATGTAGATATATTTGCACACAGAGAGACATGCATATTATACACACACACACATATATATATAGATATAGAAAAATATGCTGGTTGTCTCAAAACCTTAAAGCATTTATAATTTTAATAGCCATTCTCATTAAGAATGGGATATGCACTAAGGAATTCTGGATATGAATGTGCACATATGCATAAACATATACATATATATACATATATACCATAAACTATTTGATATAATATGTATAATCTTTTATGCTATAGAAATCAAATAATATATACACACTATTTAGCTAAAGGATTTTGTTTAATATTAAATACATCTATGACAATATACATGTATATTAAACAGATCTATGTCTAAATATATGCATTAATATACATACTAATGAGTGTGTGTATGAAAATTTTTTAAAACTGATGGACACATGCTGGATTAAATTGTTCAGCTATAAAAACAGAAAGATCTTTAGCGAGCCATGTATAGCTTTTAAAGACGCATCCTACTTAATTCTATTTTCTCTCTAATCCCCTATATGTAGCTTTATTATATTTTCTTTTGAATTAAGTGAAAGAGATTTTTTTGCCTCCATTACTACTATCCTTAATCACCAAATGGGTGTGGCCTCAGTCAATCTGAGACCTGTTGAAGACCTTAGCTTAAAAAGGCCTTGGTCTCCCATAGCATCCAGTGTCATAGCAAGTCATCTTGATCAATATCTTGCCACTGGACCAAGATGACTCTGGAGGGGAAAATGAGACAGGTGACCTTGCATAGCCCTCCCTGAGTTAAATCCAATTCACTTGCATGTCATGGTGTCACTCACTGATGGCATATGCTCTTTAAGAATGAAGGACAAACAATAATCTCTGTGAGTAAAGCTGGACTGTAATTGCTCAATTAGGAGACTTTTTTTCTTCTTTCCTTTCTTCCTTCTTCCCTTCTTTCCTCCTTTCCTCCTTCCTCTCCTTCTTTCTTTCCCTTTCTCTAGCCAGTATCATACCTTTGCCTCCCTAATATCATATTCCTCTTTGAGAATGAAGGACAGACAACATCAACAGTAGCTGTAGTATTAGTATTATTTTGCAATTAGAAATATTATTCTGAGAAATACAATGGATTTCCCCAGACTGCTAAAGTAGTTTCTGGCACAAAAAAGTTAAAAGTCCCCTTGTCCTTTTTGTTTTTCATTTTCTTTCTTCTTAATAGTATTTTATCTCCTCCCAATTACATTTAAAGATAATTTTCAACATTCATCTTTGTAAGATTTTTGAGCTCCCATTTTTCCTTCCCTCCTTTTCCTCCTTTCTCCTCAAAGTAGCAAGCAATCTGAAAGTGGTTATAAATATATATTCATATTAAACAGATTTGTACATTAGTCATTTGTGAAAGAATAACCAGAACAAAAGGGAAAAATGAGAAAGAAAAAAAAAGTAAAGGTAATGTGCTTTATTTTTCATTTTGATCCTATAGTTCTTTTTCTAGGTATTCATCATATGTCTCTTGGAATTGTCTTTGCATTGCTGAAAGACCTGATAATCTGAAAAGTTGATCATCTCAAAAAGGTGCTATAATTGTGTACAATGATTTATTTTTCTTGTTGTTGTTGTTTTTTATTTTTTAGTGCTGCTTACTTCACTCAGTATTAGTTCATGTAAAACCATTTTTTTTCTGAAATTTGCCTATTCATAACTTTGTATAGAACAATAGTATTTCATTACATTGATACATTGCAACGTGTTCTTCCATTCCCCAATTAATGGGCATTTCTTTAATTTTCAATTCTTTGTCTCACAAAGAGACCTGCTATACATATTTTTGTACATGTGGATCCTTCCCTTCCCTTTTTATGATCGCTTTGGAATAGAGACCTAACAGTGTTATTGCTGGATCTAATATTATGCACAGTTGTATAGCCCTTTGGGTATAGTTTCAAATAGTTTTCCAGAATAATTGGGTCAGAAAGAATATTGATATTCTAAAAGAATATTAATAATTCATTTTAATACATAAAGGATGGAATTGTATCTTATCTATAAACTATTTAATAAATATTTATTAATCAGTTGGTATGCATCCATTTGCTATGCCAAAAAGTACAAGTAGAGTAGTATTTAATACTAAGGACAGACACATAGTTTGAGAGTACATTGTAACTAATATGAGAATCCAGGCAAAAGAACTTCTAGTTTATCTTGGAGGCAATAGAGAACCACTACATTTTATACACTTGATCTTGTAAGAGCCTACAGTAATCCTGGAAGGCAGATGGCATTATTATTCCCAATTTACAGAGAAAGGAAGTGGTCAAATTATTTACTCAGGGTCACAAAAAGAGAATGTGTCTGATGTGAGATTGTACTTTGTGACAGTGTCTCTGTTGCTGGAAAGGCAACCATAATCCTACCAACTGCTATATACTAAGGGCTATACATCTGAAAATGAAGAGATAACAAGCATTGCTAAAAGACAATCACTGAAAAACAATCACCCCTTCCAAGTCTATCCCATTTATGATCACCCAACTTGACAAACGTTCATGACTTATGCAATTTTTCACCTTGAGAACAGGAAGCAGTAAATTTTGTCAACAATCCTCATCTCACAAGAAATTATCATATTTTCCTCTGTTTTTCTCACATAGTTAAAATAGTCCATGGGAGGACATTCTTTTACGTCTGGGCATATTTTCAGGATGTCCAAAACTTGTTTGTATGGTTTTTGTTAGCATTCATTTAGCAGCTCTCTAACAGTTTGGTATTTTAAATATTAAAAATAATATAGACAATTTCTACTCTCTAGCAGAATTTCAAAAATACTGAAAATAGAGATAAGTATAATGATTCTGAATGATTGGATGTCATATCAGTCATCAAGCACCAAATATTGTTTTTGGCTCTGATTTCTTTTGTCATGGCCAGATTGCTGGAGGTCCTAAGGAGACGGGTTTTGAAGCCCATGTATGTAAATCACTACTCCCCTTTCATGTCATTAACCTTTGGCTGATTACAGTAATGGGCTCTGACAAGAGAAGCAATATATAGTGTGAGAAAGGAAATGACAATACATTCTTGGCAGAGAAGTCAAATAAATAGGAGCTTGTTGAGGCAATAGAGAAGGAAGCCGGAAAAGTGGCAGATCTTGTCTAAAAAATGCATTAAATAGGAGAAGAGGATAATGAGAATGGCTGGGCATTAAAGGGAAATAGTAGTTTTAGAAGGAGTAAATCATCCATCTAGTATAAAAATTAGTGATGAGAACTTGGAAATGTAATAACTAATTATTTTTTTCTAAGTTTTTCAATGATTTGTGATCATTTCTTTCTCAATGAAGAGTAAATTTCTAAGCCAATACATTTGTCTTGTTTCTCAGCAAGGTAGAAAAAGCAGCAAATTAGCTTCATGAATATCTTACTATTAAAATTTTATTTGTTTGAATTAAAGTGATATGATTTTATCATTTGTGACTTGGACCACTGAGTTATAGATAGTATACTTAAATTTTTCAATTGAAATTCTTAAATTGGAAATTTATAAGATTATGTGATTCAATAAGGTCCCAAGTTTGTTTTAAATTTTTTATAGTATTGCAATTCATAGGAAATAATTTAAGTGAAGAAATTATTATTCTGCACAAAAGATCACAATCAGAATGTTGATTTGTGAATTTTGAATTATAAGTTTAGTAAATATATTGCTGGAAGGAGCTTTATAATACTTCAATCCTATTCAGCAAAACCTAAATGAAACAAGCATATTGAGAATCTGCCATGTTCAAAATACTACAGTCAGCATTGAAATTATTAATATTAAATCCAGTTGGTAAGGAACTTATAATTTAGTAAAATTGAGGAGAAAAATATCTATGAGATGTGAAGTGTTTTTCCTCTCATATTCAATAATAAATGGTTGAGCAAAAACAAGACCATAAGCCTCCTCATTTTTAATCCAGTATTATTTCTACCATTTCACATTATGTCTCCATTCTGGCTATCTGGATATTTGGCTAGAACCATTTATTTAAAATAATGCTGTTGAATGTAAACTTTTTGAGTACAAGGACTGCTTGATTCCTGTCTTTATCCCTAAGACTTAATATAGTATCAGCAGCATAGTGTCCAGTGTTTGTTGAGTCAAAACTAATTATCATGAACCATTATTGGCTCTTGGTATTAATATTTTTGTATAACAGAGGAGCTGGTCACATAATTGCATACTGAAGGTCCTCTTTGTTTTTCTTTTCTAGACATATTACAATTGTCTCCTGTAGAAAAATAGTGGAAATATTCTAAGAGATTTCTTATTTTGTTTTTTCCCCTGATTTTGGTGAGGACCACTTCCACATTCCCATCATGTAATCTATCAAACTTTCCAGAAAAGTTGAACACGACAGTTTGACAATTGATATTTCTACAAATAGTCAGTTTTATTAGATTCCATACTAATCAGTCCCAAATATACACGCAAACTATATAACCTTCTTTTTGGTCATTTGACTCCCACTTTTACAATTTAATATCCCTTCTAAATTTTCCTCTTTTATTCTGATTTTATTCCTTCTTTCATTTATTTATGTGAGAAAGTCTCAATTATCTCATTATGAATTCAATCAAATGTGTCTTGTAGAATACCCATTTTATCATTCAACTCTGAAATCTTTTTTTGAAGTCCCTTTATTTTCCCCTGTGAAATGCTTTTAAAACTCTCTGGGGAACTGGCCTACAAAAGTTGAGGATGCTCACAGTGTTTAAATAAAAATGCTATATAGCTACACAGCAGGGTTATTGTTCCTTTTTCCTTGCCATTTTGGTTTGCCCTGACTGATCTGTTCTGCATTGTAAGTTCACTGTGCTTTTTTTTTTTTTTTTTCAATCTTATTTTTATTCATTTCTGGGCTTTCTTTCTTTCTTCTTCTTCTTCTTTTTTTTTTTTTTTTTTTTTTTTTTTTTTTTTTTAGGGATATTAGGTAAGTGTTAAGTGAATGATCGGTGAGGGAATTATGAGAAAAACTTAGTCACAACACTTCCCTTTTCACCCTTCTTCCATTTCCAGAATTTTCTAGGGTTAGTTGGCTAAAGCAGCCCTTACTTGATTTGTCCTTCCCCCCACAAACATTAGTGGGAAATGTAGTTTTCCTCTGAGTTTTCTTTCTGCCCCGGACTTGCCTAACCTAATCAAAGCAAACTGCAAAATTAAATTAATTTAACTTGTTCATCTAGGCATTTAATGTAATATTTTGACAGATATGCATAAACTGAACTCCCCAAATTGGGCATAAGGGAATCCAGTTGATGGATTCAGATTCATTTCTGTTGGTAGAAATGTGGAGATTTGTAATCCATCAACCCTTCTCCCTAATGCACCATTTAGATAGCTCAGGCTGCCGTCTGCTAGAATTAAGTGCAAAGACTTCAGTTTAAATAATATTAGGTGGGTAACAAAAATTAACAAATACCAGACAGTTCCAAATAAAAGCTGGAACTAAATCAACATATACAAAAATAGCACAAAAAGAGAAATGAAGATAGAAGTTGAGGATGGTATTGCCTTTAACTTGAGTTCTTAGATTTAACTTGCATTGTATGATAATTTTGCCAAAAAAAAAAAAGTAATGAAAAATCTATAGCAATGTGAGTCATTGTAATTGAGGATGGAATGTGGTGAGGGAAGATGAGAATCTAATTTTTAGTAGCATACTAATGTTTGTCTTGTATAAGTATTTTTATTTTTAAACTTATGATTTTGTATATGAATAGGTTCACTATATTCTTTGAGGAATTCATTCAGTCTGCTATTTGGAAAATAATTGTAATGCAAAGAGGGAAATCATCAGAAAAATGAAGAATTCCATAACACATATTTAGGATCACAATGTTCTAAAACTAGGAGGAGTCTTCAAAATGTTGACTTATGTCCTTATTTTATAGAAAAAGAAATTAAGGCCAAAAGATGCAAAATGATCTATCCAGACAACTTTGTGATTGAGTGCACAGCCAGGAATTGAACACAGATTGTAGCAACACAGGATTAAAGATCTAGAGCAGAAACAAAACTCAGGGAACCATCTAGTGCACTTTAAAGGAAGGGAGGAACAGGAAGTTTAATGTATTTGTTCAAGGATACAAAAATAGGAAACAATCTGATACAATGCAAATCCAGGCCTTTTGCTACTTAGCATTCTATGAGGAAAGAGTTCTATCTCTCACCCTAGTCCCCATCAAAGCCCAGTCTGTATTACATTAAGAGAACAATTCTATACCATTTTAATGGTATTTAGTGTCCAAATCAGAACAAAAAAAATACAGCTATCGTAATGTAAAGGATTTGTGAGGTAGCATGAGCATTCATTTTAAGATTTTCACAGCAGTGTGCTTGATTCCTGCTGAGCAAGCTAATGAAGCTCCTTATTTGGTGAATTCAAACATGACTGTTTTCTTGATAGGAAAAAAAAAAATATTCTCTTGATGAATTTGCATCTTTGGGGACATTTAGGTTAAACATTGATGGAAATAAATTATAAACATTCTATAGTAATCTGAGCTTAAATATCTTCCTTGTTGACCTAATAAATGATCAAAATGATCAGTTCAATGATTTATACAGAGAAATAGTTCCCAACAAATGAACATAGATTAAATTACTCTTTTTGAGTGTGTTTAATCATATTGGAAAATGAATAAAAAACCATATGTAATTTTAGAATTGGAAAAGACCTTAGAAATTTCCAATTTCAACCAATGTTCTTTTGTTAATAAATAAGTAAAATGAGATTCAGAAGAGGGAAAATTGTTAATAAGTTACAGCTTATGGAGTATATTTGTTAGAATGTAAACTCCTTTAGAACCAGTGACTTTTAATGCTTAGCACAGTGTCTGGAACATCATCGGGGCTTAGTAGATTGAAGGATTGACTAAAAAACAAATCTTGTAAATCCTTGCCTACTGCTTTTTTCTATATGCCAGGTTCCCTCCATTACAACATAATTCTGAATTCATCCCTTGCTTGACCTTGGCATTTCTCATTGTCTAATAAACAGGTAATTCTAAATCAAGTATCCATATATTTTGTAAAAACATTTTATAATTTCTACACCATGCAAAAATGAGATGAAAATCTAAATATTTCCTCTAATCCTCATGACTTGTCAAATTTCTCTGAAGTAGAATTATGTGAAAAAATAAAGCAACCTCAGCTGTCTTCATTTTATAAGACAAGAAGGGCCCTATCTTAGTAAAAATCTGATGAATTAATAGCTGAAAAGCTGAATTATTAACTGTCATCGTGCTAAGACACACCCTATCTTCCACTGCCAGCACAAGAAGACTCCCAGTCTTGCAGCGAAACTACATTCTACCCACCTCCTTGCTTTCATTGTCCAGAAAACAAATAGAAGTATCTTTCTTTTCTAAGGATCTTTGATTAATACTTTATTGGCAATAATTATATCACTTATAAAAGTAATGAGCTAATAATGAATAAGACACTATTCTGGGCAAACTATACCCAGTTAATAATATATTGTTATAGGATCACAGATAAAGAGCTGAAAGTTATTCAAGATCATCTAGTGCCTTCCCTTTCAATTTACAAATGAGGAAACTGAGTCTCAGAGAAGCTTAGCAGATATGTGAAGATTGTTGAAATGATAAAATCCAGAAGTGATAAAATTGCATTTAAATCCAAGTTTTTCAACTTCAAATTAAGATCTCTTTCTAGTCAACAAGCTTCCTCATCACTTATGAGGACCAACTAATATAAAAATAATATGAATTAAATATTTATTCCTTATGTAGTATACAAAGAGTGGTCTTTAAATTCACAGTAACTTGAATTCAAAGTCTTCTTCTGATAAATATTAGCATTGTCATTCTGGGAAAGTCAACCAAGAGGTTCGTATTCAAAAAAAAAATATTTCTAAGATCATAAATTATGACAAGTCACTGATTTGCATGAGTCAAGGAAGTTTTCTTACCAGTAGTTTCTTAGATTAATGGAATTATACATAGATCCAAATGTCCCTTCATTCCCCTTCTCAAAAAGACCCAAATAAACACACACACACACACACACACACACACACACACACACACACACACACAACACAAAATCACAAAATTTATCATATATGTCATAGAATAACATATTCTTACAGATAGAAAGAATCTTAAAGGACTTCAAGTGAAAATATGTGTAGCCAAAAATATCTCATACAACATTTTCAGACAGGTAACTATCTAGTAGCTATCCTGCCTATTATGGACAGGATCTTATTTAGTAATCCACAATACTCTGTATATATAATACATTTGGCAGCATATTTGAATCAAGGACTTTAAGAAGCTGGATCATTTTTGGCTAAAGCTATTTGGCTTGGGTTCTCAATAAGTTCACCATTCTACTGTCAGCACTATAACCAAGCCTCATGTTTTACTATGGTTTTCTCTGCAGTATTTATCTCACTGAGCTTGAAGGTTTCATTTCTTTATGTAAAACAGAAATAAAACACAGTAGAACAATGAGATAAAGGGAGAATGAACAGCAAACAATAAAACTTTCAAGGACATTATGATAAAGGAAAGGAAGAAGAAATGTCGTGGTTTAAATTTAAACATTGAAGTTTAAATTGCTCACAGTGCTTTACAAGTTGTTTGAGTTCTGTCCAGGGGAGGTTTAGCCACAACCATCTGGCTGGCCTCAGTCCAGATGGCACTGGTCCAATTACAAATAGGAAAGCTACAACATAACTGAACAATAACCAAGATAAGACATATTTCCCATGTTATATTCTCAATCAGTTAGTGACCCTTAGTAATATTTAAAATCATTGTTACTTCTGGGGTAGGTAGAATCATTCATTATTCATTGAAAGAAATAGAAAATTTGAAGTCAAAAGGCTTGAGTTTGAATCTCAGTGTTATATATAAGTATTTGTGAAACTTTTGGCAAATCATTCCTATATCTGGGCCTTGGCTTTTTCATTTATAAAATGAAGAGAGTGAACTAGATGACTATTTTATTCCTTCTCTAAACATATGATTCTAAATGATCTTTACTTTCTCAGACATAACAGTATCTTGATAGTTCACTCCTAATAATTTGATCACAAATGCTCTTGCAATGGATAGGTATCATATTAATAATACCTATGTATACATCTTATTTTGATATTATTGTGAGTCTGTGATGCAACTGATATTCCTCTCCTCTCAATAAGTGCAGGCCCACTCCTCTTCTAAGATTCTAGTGCATAGATCTCTAAACAGATGATCTGTCCAGAGTGATAGAAAACTTTATCTAGGTTTTTACAAGAAATACATTACAGCCTGCTTCCTGTTAGATGCTGACAATATGTTCTATTTTTGTTTATTTCTTTTTTCCTGCCTTTGTATTTCTACCACTTAATACATAGTAGGCATTTAATAAAAGCTAGGTGACTATTTACAACTACCATATGCCTTATCATTGTCATTTGGGTCAAGTAAAAACAATGATTCTTCCCAGACTGTGGCAATCTCAGATCCACAAATTGAAATATCACTGAGGATAAGTATTTATTAAATACATAGTGGACAATAGCATGGGATTTTTTTAAAGTAATATACAATAAGAATAATCTAGGGGCAGCTAGGTGAGGCAGTGGATAAAATACCAGCCCTGAAGTGGAGAGAACCTGAGTTCAAATGTGACCTCAGATACTTAACACTTCCCAGCTGTGTGACCCTAGGCAAGTTATTTAACCCCAATTGCCTCAGCAAAAACAAACAAACAAACAAAACAAAACAAAAACAAAAACAAAACAAAACAAAAAAACAATAAGTGCAATCTAGGGCACTCTCATCTTCCTATTCAATTCTGGGTTTAATGCATTTTGCATTTGTATGTTCTGTCTGAAGTAATAAATAGATTAACTCAGTTATCATGTAATGCTGGAGAAACTGGGGCATGGTAGAGATTAAAGAGTTTTTAACAATTTATTTGAAAGGAAGAGATTGTTGCATTAACAATTCTTATTGACCATTGTCTCTGATCAATCACAGGAAGAAAAAGTAGGCAGCATGTTGGTCCAGAACAAGATTGCAACATCATTAGCCAATAATTCATCTTCCCTAACAGCTCTGGATCTATAGTTTTAGCAATGTTGTCAATTTGATGTGGATCAGAAGTCAGATTATATAAACTTCCACAAACACCTCTTGATTATCAAATTCATAATACTGCAAATTCCATGACTTTGACATTGTCCTCACACAAGCATACATGTTATTATAAGCATCTTCACACATACAGCCTGGAAAACATTGACTGACTCCAGGACCCATAGCAGGACAAGTTGGGTCAGAGCCATTATATCCTTCTCCTTGATATTCCACCAGCACATCTGATTTCCAAGTTACATTACTGGTCCTTTTCAAGAGGGGCAACAAAGACCTTCTATCCATTTGAGTTTTGTTTAAGTCATACCCTGCAATGTCTAAAATAGTGGGACCCAAGTCAATGTTGGCGATGAGCATCTGATTTGTCTGATTTGCTTTGATCTCAGGCTCTCGAACCAGTAATGGAACTTTGATATCAAATTCATACAACTGCTGTTTATCAATAGGCAAGGAGAACTGCCCTGTGTGATAGCCATTGTCTGATGTATAAAAAATGAAGGTGTTATTTAGCTCCCCATGAAAATCCAGCCTTCTTATCAATTTCTCTACCAAGTCATCAACTGACAGTAGAGTTTGCCCTCTTTTCCTAAATGCTTCATCTAAAAACTGTATTGAAGAATTAGTCATTGGGGTCTTGGCTTGCCTAATTAGCCAGTGCTTGTTCTTCTCATGAATGCTAAAATTACTATTTCTTGGCGCACTGACATTCTGGAAGCTCTTTTGATATTGGGGAGCAGCAATCCAAGGAGAATGAGGTGCTAGAGTAGAAATCATCATGAAGAAGGGCTCAGAGTTTGACTTGTAGTCCAGGAAATCTAAAGAGACATTAGCCAGCACATCCATCAGGTAGTCCAGACTGTGGTTTTCACCATGCTTCCGTGACTTCCCATTGACTGAAAGAGTATAATTGTAGTACTTAGAATTCTTTTCCAATGCATACCAATAACTCCATCCTGGAGGCACATGTCCTACTCCTCCAGCATCCAGGGCTCCATACTCATTCAAGTACTTCCCAGCAAATTGTCTGATAACCACACATGGACCTGAGGATTGCTGGGAAGGTATATGGTTCTTGAATCTTCTGCCATAACTTACTTCTACAGTTTCCTTCTAAAGTGTTGTTAACCACATGATGATTGTGTGGGTACTTCCCTGTAAGAATGCTGGCTCTGCTGGGGCAGCAAAGGGGACTTGGAACATAAGCACTAGAGAAACTCATTCCCATGTCTATAATGAGGGCCTTGGTTTTCTTCAGTGGAGTCATGCCACCAAGCAGGTCGTCCTGGTCTTCGGTGAGAATCAGGATAACATTGGGCTAGTGGGAGCCTGCAGCCTCGGCCTCTGAAGCCAGGCGCACAGACAGGAGCCCAGCAGCAGCAGCCGCAGCCCCAGCTGGGCTGGGCTCTGGAGCATGCAACCCTGCCGGGGGCGCCCTGACTCGGGGACAGCCCGGAGCCACATCACTGGCTCTGTTGGGAGCCGAGTATGGCGGGGTCGGGGGAGAAGCTCAGGGGCAGACTCCGGGTCTGAGGAAGGGGGACAGCCCAGGAGACAAGGAAAGAGAGAGAGCTAGCAGAGAACTGTGCAGAGAACCTAATATCTCATTATCTCATTAGCACTTAGTAAGAACCTAACAAGTAGGGAATGAAGAAGTCCTACCAAATTCATTTCATAATACAGACATGGTACTGATACCTAAACCTGGTAAGTTGAAAACTGAAAAAGAAAATTATAAACCAATCTCCCTAATGAATATTGATGCTAAAATCTTAAATAAGATATTAGCAAAAAGACTACAGAAAATCATCCCCAGGATAATTTAAAATGATCAAGTATGATTTATACCAGGAATGCAGGGCTGGTACAATATTAGGAAAATATTAGTATAATTGATCATATTAATAAACAAAATAACAAAAACTATATGATCGTCTCAATAGATGCAGAAAAATCATTTGATAAAATCCAACATCCATTCCTATTAGAAACACTTGAGAGTATAGGAATAAATGGATTTTTTCTTAAAATAATCAGTAGCATCTATTTAAAACCATCCATAAGCATTATATGTATTGGGGATAAACTGGAACCATTCCCAATAAGATCAGGAGTGAAACAATATTGCCCACTATCACCATTACTATTCAATATCATATTAGAAATGCTAGCTTTGGCAATGAGTCGAGAAAGAAATTAAAGGAATTATAATAGGTAATGAGGGAAAAAAATATCACTCTTTGCTGATGATATCATGGTATATTTAGAGAACCCCAGAGATTCTACTAAAAAGTTATTAGAAATAATCCCCACCTTTAGCAAAGTTACAGGATATAAAATAAACCCACACAAGTCATCAGCATTCTTATATACCACTAACAAAATCAAACAGTTAGTGTTACAAAGAGAAATTCCATTTAAAGTAACTACTAATAGCATAAAATATTTAGGAATCTATGTGCCAAGGGAAAATCAGGAACTATATGAGCAAAACTACAAAACACTTTCCACACAAATAAAGTCAGATCTAACCAATTGGAAAACATATTAAATGCTCTTGGATAGGATGAGCAAGATGATGATCCAACCTAAACTAATCTACTTATTTAGCCCTATACCAATTAGACTGCCAAACAACTATTTTAATGACCTAGAAAAAATAACAAAAAAAGTTCATATGAAAAAACAAAAGGTCAAGAATTTCAAGGGAACTAATGAAAAAAAAAAAATCAAATTAAGGTGGTCTAGCTATACCAGATCTAAAATTATGTAATAAAACAGTGGTTACCAAAACCGTTTGGTATTGGCTAAGAAATAGACAAGTTGATCAGTGGAATAAGGACAAAACAGTCAATATCTTTAATAATTTAGTGTTTGACAAAACCAAAAACCCCAGCTTTTGGGATAAGAACTCACTGTTTGACAAAAACTGGTGGGAAAATTGGAAATTAGTATGGCAGAAACTAGGCACTGATCTATACTTAACACCATATTCCAAGATAAGGTCAAAATGGGCTCATGACCTAGGCATAAAAAAATGAGATTATAAATAAATTAGAAGAACATAGGATAGTTTACCTCTCAAACCTGTGGAAAAGGAAGGAATTTATGACCAAAGAAGAACTAGAGATCATTATTTATCACAAAATACAAAATTTTGATTATATCAAATTGAAAAATTTTTGTACAAACAAAACTAAAACAGACTAGATTAGAAGGGAAGCAATAAATTGGGAAAACATTTTTACAGTCAAAGGTTCTGATAAAGGCCTCATTTCCAAAATATAGAGAGAATTGACTCTAATTTACAAGAAATCGAGCCATTCTCCAATTGATAAATGATCAAAGTATATGAACTTACAATTCTCAGATGAAGAAATTGAAACTATTTCTAAGCATATGAAAAGATGCTCCAAGTCATTATTAATCAGAGAAATGAAAATTAAGACAACTCTGAGACACCACTACACACCTATCAGATTGGCTAAAATGACAGGGAAAGATAATGTGGAATGTTGGATGGGGATGTGGGAAAACTGGGACACTGATGCATTGTTGGTGGAATTGTGAATACATCCAACCATTCTGGAGAGCGATTTGGAACTATGCTCAAAAAATTATCAAATTGTGCATACCCTTTGATCCAGCAGTGTTACCTCTGGGCTTATATCCCAAAGAGATTTTAAAGAAGGGAAAGGGACCTGTATGTGCAAGAATGTTTGTGGCAGCCCACTTTGTAGTGGCCAGAAACTGGAAATTGAGTGGATGTGCATAAATTGAATGGCTGAATAATTGGGGTATTTTTCTGTAAGAAATGACCAGCAGAATGATTTCAGAAAGGCCTGGAGAGACTTTTAAGAACTGAGGCTGAGTGAAATGAGCAGGACCATGAGATCATTATATACTTCAGCAACAATATTATATGATGATCAATTCTGATGAACATGGTCCTCTTCAACAATGTGATGAACTAAATCAGTTCCAATAAAGCAGTAATGAATTGAACCAGCTACACCTAGCAAAAGAACTCTGGGAGATGACTATGAACCACTACATAGAATTCCCAATCCCTCTATTTTTGTCTGCCTGCATTTTTTATTTCCTTCACAGGTTAATTGCACACTGTTTCAAAGTCTGATTCCTTTTGTACAGCAAAATAACTGTATGGCCATGTATACATATATTGTATTTAACTTATACTTTAACATATTTTACATGTATTGGTCAACCTGCCATGGGGGGGCGGGGAAGGGCAGGAAAACTGGAACAAAAGGTTTTGCAGTTATCGATGCTGAAAAATTAACAAAAAAAGAAAAAAAACAAACAAACAAAAACTCTTGAAAAGCATAGATATCATGCTTATATAATTAAGATAATTCAGGCACAAGAAACAATAATTTTAAATGTTCTCTTGATCATGTAAAGTCCATGTCAATGTCTTCATGTTAAGATCATAAACTGTCATTGTGGAGATGGTGATTCTCCTACCATTTTTTTTTCTATTAATATACTCTTGGAATGTTATGACTTTTCTGTGGTTTGTGAGTTAAATCAAATGTTTAGTCTCATTTTACCTTATTCTACATTTCGTTGTTTTATGGAACAAAACCTTCAGAGCATTCAAGATATTCTCCAGTGGAAAGACAAAGATAAAAATAATATAGAATAGAGTGTGATGGGGTAGAAAATTACACTAGTATTGAGAATACTCATACAAATGGAATCATGGATGCACAGAAATACTAAACTGTACTCAGTAAAATAGATCGTTCCACATTAGGTACACAGGAGATAATTTGGTTTTTACATTTAAATAGCTTATTGCTCAAAGCTTTAATTTATTTCATGTTTGCAAGAGAGAAAGAAACAAGCTATCCTCTTTCTAATGTTCTGAGATGGTCTTATGTTTCTAATAATGACAATATAAACATTTGAAGGACAAAGTAACTTGTTTGGAAAATATTATTATATTTTTCAGTTAAATAATGAAAATTGTGCTTAATAAAGTGTTAAGATTTTCTAACTGTACACAGTTTTATTTTTATTCAGATTAAAAAAAAAGTTATCACTTTTATTTTCCTTTCCTTTTTCTCTCTTTTTTCTTTTTCTTCCTTCTATCTAAATTGATAGAGAACTGGATTCAAATATGGCCTATGATACCGAATATTTGTGTCACCCTTGGCTACTCTGTCTTCTTCAATTGTTGCAGTGACAAAATATGAATAATGATAGCACTTACCTTATGCAAACCAAATGAGAGCCCATTTTTAAAGCATTTAGTATAGCACCCAGTGCATAGTAAATATAATAGATGTTAATAAATGTTTTTGTTCTCCTTTCTTTCTCTTTCTATCTTCTCTTCTCTATCTCTATTTCTTTCTGTGTGTGTCTTTGTGTTGGTGTCTGTCTCTGTGTCTCTCTCTATCTCTGTCACCTTACTTTTTTTTTTAATTTCCCTCTTTGTTCTGTCTCTTATTGTATCCATCTTTGCTCTCTTCTTTCCTTTTTCTCTCCTCTTTTCCTCTCTTCTTTTTTGCTCACTTTTTCTATCTTATATCTTAGTTGAACAAATATAATTTCTGTGTGTTTATCATTAATCTGTAGAAATCTGATTTAGAAAAAAATAGTTGATTACAACATTTCCTCAAGTGAATAATATTCTAGATCACAATTATCAATCAGAAGAAAATTTTAGACATGATGCTAAGAGTTGATGAATTTAGAAGAGTTTTCATGGAACAAACCCCACCAGAAAGCATTAATGGAAAGCAAAGGTAAAAACAATATAGAATGGATAGTATATCATGTTAGTAATGAGAAACATCATACAAATAAAAGAAAAAAAACTTGCAAAAAACCAGAAATAAACAATTCAAGTACAGTGGAGCTCTAGTCAGGATAACAAGATTTAGCAGTTTCTATGTTAAAAGATCAGAAGATTTGGAATATGCTATTTCAGAGAGCAGTAAATTTAGGATTAAAATCAAGAGTCACCTACTCAGAAAAAAATGAGTCTAATCTTTTAGAGGAAAGTGTGTATATTCAGTGAAATAGAAAACTTTTAAACATTCATGATGAAAAGAGCAGAATTGAATAGAAAATGTGATTTTCAAATACAGAATTCAAGAGAAGCATAAGGAAGCAATGAGGAAAAGATATAATGAACTTAATAAGATTTATATGTTTACATTTCTATTGGTAGTATGATGCATGTAACTCAGAAGGACTTTCATTATTATGGCTGTTAGAAGGGGTGTGTATATATATATACACACCGACAGAGAGAGAGAGAGAGAGAGAGAGAGAGAGAGAGAGAGAGAGAGAGAGAGAGAGAGAGAGAGAGAGAGGAAGAGATAGAATGAAATAAAGTATCTGCCATAAAAGAGGCAAGAAAAGAAATTAGAGTGGAAGGGAAAAGGAAAGAGGAAGGGAGTGAGTGAAACTTATTCCCATCAGAATTGGCTCAAAGAGGAAATAATGTGCACACTCAATATTGATATATATAGAATCTGTTTTACTCTTCAGGAGAGTAGTAAGGGACGTGGTTACAGGAAGGGAGAAAGGGTGATAGAGGATATATTGGGGAAGGCATGGTCAGTAGCAAAATACTTTTGAGGAGAGTCGGGATGAAAGAAGAGAAAATAGAATAAATGGGGGAAATATAGTTAGCAATATAATTGGGAAAATCATTTTGAAGAATTTTTCTCTGATGAATAGCTTTCTCCAATTGATTAATGATCAAACAATATGAACTATTACCAAAGGATTATAAAACTCATGCATATTTTTGACCAAACAATACAACTACTAGGCATGAATCCTAAAATATTTTTTGTGGGTGAAATTTATTTTTATAATAGCTTATTATCTTTCAAAATCAATGCAAAGATAGTTTTCAACATTCACTTTTGCAAAAGCTTGTGTTCCAAAATTTTCTCCCTCCATTCTTACCTTCCACCTCTAGACAAAAAAATAATCCAATGTAGGCTAAACATGTGCAATTCTTTTAAATATATTTTCGCATTTATTATGCTGCACAAGAAAAAATAGATTAAAAAGGAAAAAAAATAAGAACAAAAAAAGCAAGTAAACAACAATAAATGTAAAAATGCGATATTGTGATACATAGTCCTCTCTCTGGATGCTGATGGCTCTCTTCTCCATAAGTCTATTGGAATCATCCTGAATCATCTCACTATTGAAAAGAATCAAGTCCTTCATAGTTGATCATCACATAATCTTGGTGTTGCAACATTCTCTTGGTTATACTTACTTCACTTAGCTTAAGTTCATATAAATCCTTCCAGGTCTTTCTGAAATAATCTTGCTGATCATTTTTTATATATCAATAATATTCCATTGCATTCAAGTAATTAGATCAATTAGATCTCTTTATTGAAAATATCCACTTCCATCAGAATACATCCTCATACAGTATTGTTGTTGAAGTGTATAATGATCTCCTACTTCTGCTTACTTCACTCAGCATCAGTTCATATAAGGAATTCCAAGACTCTCCGTATTCATCCTGCTGGTCATTTCTTACAGGACAATAATATTCCATAACATTCACATTCCTATACCACAATTTACCCAACCATTCTCCAATTGATGGGCATTCATTCATTTTCCAGTTTCTAGCCACCACAAAAACTTTCAGCTCAAAAAAAAAGTTTTACATGTAAATAGGAAAATTAACAATATTAAATTAAAATTTAAAAAAGAAAGTTTTGCTTTGGCTGTATAATTTGATACATAGGAGAAAAAAGATGTTAATTTCATTTTAATTCCTTCTTTAATACCTTTGCTTTCTTCTCCTTTCCTTTCCCCTTTCTGGTTGCAATTCTAGGCTCTCCTAGTTAAACCAGAATTTAAAAAAATGAATTATTTTGATGCCTAAGTCAACTTTGCCTACTGCCTGTATTCAGCTTGATAAAACAAAATGACCCTCCTGGAATAAAGTCATTATTTTTAATCTTAACACCAAGCTGATAACTCTAACTTTGCTTGATTCCATCTCCTCAATCTTCTTGCTCTTTTGATGGCAGGGTTGGAATGGAGTAGTAGACTTTCCTTTATAATAGAAGAAACTATATTCTCAGTTCATTCCACATGACAGGACTTCTTTGACTGGTTTCGATTCCACAGAACATTATGTCCCATGCCAAGTATTCCCTGGTGTCTCTACCAAGCACCTCACCATCCCAATTGCTTGTTTGCCTCCTTTTATGTAGTTTCTCCCACTTTAAATTGTAAGATCTTTGAGAATAGGAATATCTTTCTTTTTTCTTTTTCTTTTTTTGTATTCCCAGTGATTAGCACAATATCTGGGCTTAATAAAGGGCTTACTAAATGTTCATTGTATTGAATTGGATTGATACCTCATTTATACACTCTGGATGGCAATTATTACTTTTCATAACACTAATATTCCTGTAGATAGATGTCTATAAGTCAAATGCCCATGAAAGTTTCTAGTATATTTTTCATGTTCCACAAAACCTTTGCCAACTCCTGAAACTGTGCACCCTGCTGTATAAAACTATTCATTTTTGGGTACATAAATTTCTTCTTAATAATTTGTTTCCCTAACATTCCACAGGATCATCCCCTCTACCATTTATGGGAACCTGCTGATATTTCAAACCTATCACATTGCAAAATTTTCAGATTTTATTGGGAGACAACGAGATGATCATACATTCATGTGGACATCCATTTTTTCAGGCCGATTAGGATATTCGATCATAATCTCCTCTAGCGATTGCATTTCCCGCTACCTAAAATTGCCAGTAAACTCCAACTTTTAACAAAAATTTTCCCTGGAACTTTCTGATCCTCTTTCTATACTTTCTCTCCAATATGTGGTAAAACTGATTAAGCATTGCTTTTGTCTTTGGGCTAGGCCCTTACCCTGCCATATTATGAAATAGAATGAGATCATGTTTAATAAGATGAGCTTTGTAAACATAATAGATTGATATTCAGGTGTTGTTTATATCTTCTTGTTGTATATTTTGGTTGCTCTTATCTCATTCTTCTCATCAAGTTTGATGCTATTAGGAAGAAATAGTCTGGAAGAAAGCCTCTATCATGCCATTGTTCTCTAATGTTTCTTGCCTGGGAGACATTTGTGCAAGTGGTATAAAATAACATCTATTTTATTCAGATAAGATGGTGTCTTTGTCATCCCTGTTGTTGTGGGACCTTTTTGTAAACTATATTTAGCTTCTCCTCCCAGTGCAATCCTCTTCCCCCACATTTAATAAGGGAAGATTTTCCACTCTGAAGAAAGAGATAAAATCCCAGTAATTGGTTGGAAAATATGCCTGCCATGGGCTTTTATTATTTTCTTTTTATCATGTATATGTACAATTTGGGGATTGCATAGCCATACATACAGTGCCAAATATGTCCCAGAATCTCTTTGATAGTTTGCTCCCCCCCCCCATCAGAGAAATAGATAAATGGAAATTAGATGGTCTGAATCCTGGGTTTTATTTTTCTTTCTTTGGAAAGATCTCAAATGAGTGATTTAGAGTCCACTTTTAAAATTTTAAAGTTAGTAGCTAGTAAGAAAAACTCAGTTATTAATGATAGCAGCTTATCAAGGAACTTTTTTAGTGGTAGCCTCAATTATGACTGGCAACCTTTAGTTTTATCCAGATTTCTAATTAACCTTCTGTTATGATGACCTTTGGAATTTCAGTCCAAGACACTTTGGCATAATTTTACGCAGTGTTAAAAGATCAGATAGGTAAACTTTGAATTGATTCTAAGTAAATTCTGCAAATTTAAATAAATAGGAAAATCAAAAGGGGGATTCTCTGTTTTTAATTAATCTGGTTAATTAATAAGCTGATATTAATAGATTGGAATGCAAAGAGTTGCCCCAATGGTTTTTCAACCTAGAAATTTTAGGCACAAACTATAGAAACTCTGTGTTTCCCAAGACCAAGGAGCTGTTTCATGACCTTGAAGGAGACGTTAGTATTTCTATTTAAGTCATTACATTTTCAAACATTAGAACTGCTCAGATTTAGTTCACTGCACAAACCAATCACTTAGAATGTTAAAGAGCATGGCTCCGGCCTCCTGGAGATAGCTCTTCTGTAATTGAGCTTTCGTTTGCATGGCCTGTCTACCTTCCCAGTTAAATATTTTTTCTTTGTGGATTTTCTCTTGTCAGCCTATATTATGAATGCAACTGAAAGAACAAACAGAAGCACCTCATATTGGAAATTCATTCTCCGCTAACTCATTTGAAACACATATGGACAGTATCACTCTGAAAGTATCTCTGAAGAACAAAATTTTTGACCTGAAGAGTACTTAAGAGATCACCAAATACAGCTTTTGTATGTTATTAGTGAGCAAATTGATACCACAAGGAGGGACTTTGCCAAGGTCATAGAGACAGGGGAAATTATTAGAATTTAGATTCTTTGGTTCATGTTCTAAAAAGCTAATTTGTACATTCAAACAAGCAGTGTTTTCCCAGTAATGGCTTACTATTCTTGGTGTTTTCAGTTTAGCTTTTGTTTTGTTTTGTTGTTTTGGAGTTTATTTATTTTTTGCTTTATAGACTGGTTTAAAAGAATGTATCTGCACACACATGCAAGCAAAAGCATATACATATATGTGTGTGTATATATATACATGTATATGTATATATACACACACATCTATACATATATGTGTCAATATGTATGTAAATTTTCACTTTCTCTTAACCACATTTTAGGGGGAAAAAAGGATACACTTAAATTTGAGAAATATATGCAGGTGTACGTCTGTTTTTTTAATGTCAATGTATATCCAATTGAGAATAAATTACTGATGTGCAGAATGTTTCTATTGGAAGATAGCAATACTAATTTTATCCATAAGTGGTATAAAGAGTAGATATTATGTTTTGTACTAGATTTAAACTGTTTCTGTGGTGGGGAACCTTGAATGGCGTTATTTCTTTGGGAAGTTTGTGGATATATCAGGTAATATGCATTACAATAATTTTCTTTTGAAATATGAGACAAAAGTATGGCAAACATATCTTGGTCAGGCATTGTACTAAATCAATTAGTGATTAAATTATTCACAGAGAGTCAATACAGCTGATTGTTCAAATGAAAATGACCTTATCACTGTTACAAATCATCAGGTTTTATTGTGACAGAACTGACTACTGCAATAATAAGACACGATTAGAGGGTTGACATTGGGCCATTGTTTAGATTATTTGTTCAGTATTCATATGAATGAATTTTTCTTTCTTCTTCTATAAGCTCAGATGGACAATTTCTACCTTGACAGCACTTATTTTAATTTTGCTCTATCTTTGCTAATGTTTATATTATTATAAATACAAGGTTGGATTGTATCTAATATGTTTTATAATTTACTGTAACTGTGTTTTGCAATATAATGAATAAAGTTGGTCTATGATTGTGTGTGTCCAATAAGTGACTTTTTAAAAAACCTCAACTCTCTTGAATTACTTTTGGGCAGCTAAGGTGACACAATGAGAAGAATATTGGGTCTGGAATCAGGAAAACTCATCTTCCTTAGTTCAGTTCTGGCCTCAGATATTTATTAGCTGTGTGATCTTGGGCTATTCATTTAGCCCCATTTGCCTTAGTTTCCTCACATATGAAAATAAGTTAGAGAATTAAATGACAAACTGTATCTTGATAAGAAAACCCCAAGTAGGATCATAGAAATTAGGCATAACTGAAAATGACTGAGCAACAATAATTTATGTGATGATGTAATAATTTATGATGAAATGATTGATTAAAAAGATTTTTCCCTGGCCACATGGAAAGCAGTGAAGTTGGTTCTAGTATGATGAATAGTGCAAAATTCCAAATGTGCAAATAGAGAATTTTAATGTTTGGTTCAATTTTGTATATCATTGGTAGAACAAGAAGTGAAGAACATAGGGAATTAGGAATGGGGGAAATGTATCTAATTCTCTAGATAATTCAGTTGAGGCCCTGGCATAAGAAGCTAAAATCTTGCTGATAAGTCCAATGAAAGATTAAAAGATGACAAAAGGAAAAAAAAAACTTAGGAACTAAAAATTGTTTTACATACAATTCTAAAGCATCCAATGTGTGTGTATGTGTATGGTGTGTGTGTGTGTGTGTGTGTGTGTGTGTTTGTGTGAGTGTATGTTGTTTTGTTGTTCTCAAAGACTATTCTGATATCAGGAGATGAAGCCATAATATGCAAATGGATTGGACTTAAGTGAGGGAGAGTTACGTGGTCAGCAGCCTTATTTCATCCTTTGAAGCCATCTGCAGCAACTGGCCAAATATAGATCAGGAGAACTAGGCATAGCCATCAAATGTATGGGAAAACTTAATCTTTGAAAGCCAAGATCTAGGTAAGAAAGAAATTAGGCAAAGAATTGCCTTTTTTTTCCTTAAAAAATCCTTCTGGGGAGGAAGACCCTAAGGGTTCATGGTCAAAACATAAATAATTGCTATTACATTCACTCTGGAGCAATGAGTGCCAAACAAAAATCATCTCAAGGCTAAATTGGGACCTTTGTTGGCCAATCAGTGTGCATATATGAGAAAGAGGGAGAGGAAGAAAATGATGAAGAGATTGAGGGAGAAGTAGAATGGTAGAGGGGAAAAGAGAAGATAGGAAAAATGAAAGAGAAAAGAGAGAGAAAGGAGGGAGAGAGAGGAACAGAAAGAGATAAAGAGATAAAGATAGAAAGAGAGAGAGAGAGAGAGAGAGAGAGAGAGAGAGAGAGAGAGAGAGAGAGAGAGAGAGAGAGAGAGAGAGAGAGAGAGAGGAAATGGCAGAATGGTCTGGAAAGAATGTTATTTCAATGTTATTTCAAATATTCAATTTCATATAATGGATTTACAAATCTTATATATAACCGCCAAATTTAGTTAAAAAGTGAAAATAAAAGAATTAAATAGAGAAGAACTTTAAACATATTTCTTCATAAAAGCTATGAAAAGACAGAAAGAGGGCAGACATTTCATAGAAAGACAATGTTTGAAACTATTGATCTGGAATTCTAGCAGCACCAAAGATGAATAAAAAAATTAAAACTTGAAATTAAAAAGATAATAAATATACAATAGTTATTTGCTATGATCAGAAAGAGTCACAGAATGAGAGGACACTATTGCTTTTAAAAGAGAAAGACATCCCCAGAAACATTTAGATCCAATAGTGTGCCTTTTGCATGACAAATTTACTTAGGTTAAGTTGACATTTCTGAAATCTTTGATCTTGAAAAAGAGACCTTTAATCATAAAGTATATGAAGTGTTTTTCACTGTGTTATTTTCTATATAATCTGTAATTAGAATCAACATAAATGGTTTCTTAGGAAAAGAATTTCCCTATGTGTTCTCAGCGTGGATTCTTCCTAAAAACTTTAGAGAATGACGACTGCATTGTAAATACTTTGAAAGTGGGAATCGTGTTTTATTCATTTATTCATTTATCATACTGTACAGAATTTTGTAGATATATTAGATTAATATATTTTTCTTGGAGAACTGAATTGCTGAGCTTTTTCCAGAATTTTGGGTTCAAGAGTAGACTAAATTGGCAAATGTTTTCCCATCTAGAGACATAAAGTTTCCCTCTGTTTACCTTTCTATGATTCTCTTGAGCCTTATGTTTGTATATTAAAATTTCTGCTTACTTCTGCTTTTTTTTCAATAGAAATGATTGAAAGTGTCTTACTTCATTGAAGCTCCATCTCCTCTCTTGAAAGATGATGCCTAATCTGGCTGGGAAATTTGTAGAGGATGGCAGAGAGTGGGAGAACTCTGGGAAAAAATATACTGGAAATAAGCATACTTCCAGCAGGGTGTTTACTCAGTGTGATGCAATGATGTAATCTCTCTAGTTGGCATATACTTAGTGTGATATGATAATGTAATGGTTCTACAGTTGTTACATGCTTAGTGTGCTGTGGTGATGCAATGGTACTAAGGTATTTAAGTGTTGAGAGGACTTGAAAGACACAGACTTCATAATTTTTTATAGAAGCTGCTAGATCCTGGATATTCCTGATTTTTGCTCCTTTGAATTGTTTTTAATCTGACTCCTTGCTGTATTTTTTATCTTGAGATTATAGTTTGGAGTTTTTCAACAATGTTCCTTGGCATTTTCCTCATGGGATCTTTTCCCAGAAGTAATGGATGGATTTTTTTCAATAAGCATTTCCCCCTCTGTTTTTAGAATATTGGGGCAGTTTTCCTTAATGATCTCTTAGAAAAAGCTATTCAGACTCCTTTTTTGATCATAGACTTCAGGTCCAATTATTAGTAAGTTATTTCTTCTAGATCTATTTCTAGATTGGCTGTTTTGCCAACGAGATATTTCACATGTTCCTCCATTTTTTTTTTCATTCTTTTTAGGTTGTTTGACTGAGTCTTGCTTCTTAAAGAGTCACTAGCTTCCATTTGCTTCTAGTTTTTACTATGTAAATTTTTCTTCAGTCATTTTTTTGTATATCTCTTTTTTATTTGGCTTATTCTATTGTTTAAGGAATTGGTTTTTTTAGACAATCTTTTCCTTCCTTTTCCAAAATGTTGACTCTCTCATGCATACCTTTCATTTCTTTTGTTCATTTTTTCTTGTACTTCTCTCACATGACTTTTGAAGTCTTCTAAGAGCATGTCCAAGAAGCCTTTTTAGGATTGAGATCAATTTGTCTCACTCTTAAAAAAAATCAAATGAAGGTGGCATAGCTGTACCATATCTAAAATTATGTTATAAAGCAGCAGTTACCAAAACCATTTGGTATTGGCTAAGAAATAGACTAGTTGATCAGTGGAATGGGTTAGGTTCAAGGGAGAAAACAGTCAATAACTTTAATAATCTAGTGTTTGACAAACCCCAAAACCCCAGTTTTTGGGATAAGAACTCACTGTTTGACAAAAATTGCTGGGAAAATTGGAAATTAGTATGTCAGAAACTAGGCATTGACCCACACTTAACACCGTACACCAAGATAACGTCAAAATGAGTTCATAACCTAAATATAAAGAATGAGATTATAAATAAATTAGAAGAACATGGGATAGTTTACCTCTCAAACCTGAGGAATAGGAAGGAATTTATGACCAAAGAAGAACTAGAGATCATTATTGATCAAAAAATAGAAAATTTTGATTATATCAAATTGAAAAGTTTTTGTAGAAACAAAACTAATGCAGACTACATTAGAAGGGAAGCAATAAACTGGGAAAACATTTTTACAGTCAAAGGTTCTGATAAAGGCCTCATTTCCAAAATACATAGAGAACTGACTCTAGTTTCAAATCACTTTTGATCAAAGAAATGCAAATTAAGACAACTCTGAGATACCACTACACATCTGTCAGATTGGCTAAGATGACGGATGATGAATGTTGGAGGGGATATGGGAAAACTGGGACACTGATACATTGTTGGTGGAGTTGAGAAAGAATCCAACCATTCTGGAGAGCAATTTGGAATTATGCCCAAAAAGTTATCAAACTGTGCATACCCTTTAATCCAGCATTGCTGCTATTGGGCTTATATCCCAAAGAAATACTAAAGAAAGGAAAGGGGACCTATATGTGCCAAAATGTCTGTGGCTGCTCTTTTTGTAGTGTGCAGAAACTGGAAATTGAATGGATGACCATCAATTGGAGAATGGCTGAATAAATTGTGGTATATGAATGTTATAGAATATTATTGTTCTGTAAGAAATGACCAGCAGGATGATTTCAGAAAGGGCTGGAGAGACTTGAATGAATTCATTCTGAGTGAAATGAACAGGACCAGGAGATCATTATATACTTCCACAACATTACTATGTCAATTCTGATGGAAGTGGCCCTCTTCAACAATGAGATGAACCAAATCACTTCCAATAGAGCAGTAATGAATTGAACCAGCTACACCTAGCAAAAGAACTCTGGAAGATGACTATGAACCACTACATATAATTCCCAATCCCTCTATTTTTGTCCACCTGCATTTTTTTATTTCCTTCACAGGCTAATTGTACACTATTTCAAAGTCCGATTTCCTTTGTACAGCAAAATAACTGTATGGACATGTATATATATATATATATATATATGTATATATATATATATATATATATATATATATATATATATATATATATGTATTGTATTTAAATTATACTTTAGCATATTTAACATGTATTGGTCAACCTGCCATCTGGGGGAGGAGGTGGGGGGAAGGATCGGAAAAGTTGGAACAAAAGGTTTTGCAATTGTCTATGCTGAAAAATTACCCATGCATATATCTTGTAAATAAAAAGCTATAATAAAAAAAATGTCTCATCCTTTTAGATTTCTTCTATGGATATTCTGTTCTCATCTGAGTTTGCATTTTAGTCAGCCCTGTCACCATCATAGGTTTCTATGGTCAAATTTCTTTTCTCTTTCTTGCTCATTTCCTTTCCTTTTTTGATATTTCCTCTTTTTTTACTTTTAAGGTGGAGCTCTGCTCCTTGGGTAAAGGTGTCCCTATCCTAAGCTTCCTGTGCAACCATGACCCTTGTCTTTGAACTTAGGTGCCCCTTGTATTTGTAGGAGTAATTTTGCCTTCTCTGTTCAGGAAACAGCCTGGTTTCTCAGACTTTGTCCTATGAGCTGAGACTGGAGGCTGCCCCACTGATTTGTTCCTCTGCTGAGCCATAACTGATGGTCTTAGTTCCTGATTTGCTCTGATTAAGACCCTCTTACTCTCTTTCCGAGAATCTATCTGACCTGGACTGAACACACTATTCACCCCAGTGAAAATGACTTTTCTTAAAGTTATTTTCAGTCTTTCTTGTTCTAGAGAATGGTTTCATTCTGTGGGACTCTGTTCAGAGTCTTGGCTTCATGTGATTTTTGAGGGAAACTGGGACAGCTCTAGCAGTTTCCTGAGTTTACTCTGACATCTTGGCTCTCCTCCAAGAACTCCTCCCTAACCAGCAGTATTGATGAAGTCTTGAGTAACTAGGTGGAGTTGGTAGAGAAAGACTGAAGTACTGGTAAAATTACTCCCTGAGGCAAAGCAGGAAGGCCACTGATGGATATCAGTTCAACCTTATAGTCTTACTCTCTGAAGAGATTTTGGGTAGCCACACTTGTGTCTAGTCAGAAATCCAAGTTTTGTCAAACTCCCAAAGTTAAATTTCCCTTATAAATCTGTCTATGGTTCATATCATTTTTCTGAACTCCTTTTGAGTTATAGCCTGCCACAACATTCTGTTTTATGGAGTCTTTCTCCTCTCCCTCTCCCATGCCAAATAGTGTCTTTCCTCTCACATCCTCCCACCCCATGCTCCACAGCATCTAACTATATGTTCTCCCAACTCTATTCTTATTTACCATTCTTGGTAACTATTGTATCTCTTCATTTTTTCTTTAACCTCTTCTTGTAAATAAATCTACCATTTGTCAAAGAGAATAGTTGCTATGAATTTTTTACATACTGAACCCCACCATTTGGTGCAATTGCTCTCCTAAATCTTATAATTAGGTGGTCATATCAATTTCATCATTTGGTGCCTAAACCTCAAACATATCAGTGTGATTCAGTGAAGATGACAATGGAACTGAAGTTTTAGTAGCACTAAGTTCATCTTCTATATTTGAACATATTAGCTATATCAGTATGAGCAAGTCTGAACACCAGAAGCATAGAGGGAATATCTGACCTGAAAGAGTTTCCTGTAGTGATTAAATCATAAATCAGAATTCGTGACATCTATTTTCCTGTATGTAGCTAATTTTGTGGATATAAAGCAAGTAGGGTACCCAAACTCTATGAGAATTTCTCCATTTGGAGAGCATAACTAATAATAGATCAATTCAATACTAAAATGAATTGTTCAAGCTCTCACTGTTATCAAGAGGTAACTATCAAATGAAGGGCGGGAATTAACAAACATAATTTAAACCTATGTATTATTTACTCAGTTGATGTGAGTACTAGACTTTCCTAAATAATGTAGGTTGTCATGGAGACAGGGGAAGACATATTGAAACAGAAAGTGGAAGAAATAGTTTGGTGCCTAAAGTGCCTTCCTTGATGAATGATATGGCTAAGTCCCTTGGCATCCAATTCTTATTCAGTCCAATAAATCAGTAAACATTTACTAGTGGCTACTTTATGTTATTCCTATCTAGGCTTTTATGAATTTTCTGTCATGATGCAGAAACCTGTTCCTTTTGGAACCACACTCTCACCCTCGAATTCACACATTGTAAACTGCTTCAGCCTTTTCTGACTTTCCATTAAATTGGATAGCTCTTTTCAGAATTTCCATTTATGGAATTTTCCTAAATAAGCATTGTCTCATTTCTCTCCAGACTTTCTCTGTAATGGCCTTGTGCCAGGTACTTTTGGCCCCTATCCCCACCTCAACACACACACACACACACACACACACACACATACACACACCTCTGAATTTTTTATCTTCCTCTTTTACAATGTAATTTCCTTGAGGGCAGTGGCTGTATTTTTTTTTCCACTGGGATTGTATATCTGGACTTTAGTATAATTCCTTGCACATTTTATCATTATTAAATTTCAGTTGTTTCCATCTCTTCATGACCACATTCTGGGTCTTCTTGCAAAGATATTGGACTAGTTGACCATTTTTTTCTCCAAGTCATTTTACAGATAAGAAAACTGAGACAAATAGGGTTAAATGACTTGCCTAGGATCACAAATCTAGTCAATGAATGAGGTCAGATTTGAACTCAGGTGCTCTATTCACTGTGCCACCTCTTTGCCCACATAGCCAACAATAAGTTTTAATTTTTGTTGTTGACTGATTCTATAAGACAGGTAACTAGGTACTGTAAATACATAGTATAATACAGTTGCCCTTAAGGGTTGATTTTTAAGCAATGTATTTAGGAAAACCCAGGAGTAGAAGGAGATTAGGAAGACTTTCATTCAGGGAGAATTTTTAAACTAAATTTGAAGACATCTAGGAATAGATGTGGATATAAAGAGTGAAGTATATTCCAGGCATTAGGGACAAACTATATAAAGAACACAATTGAGAAATACACTAATATGCTTGACAAATTGAAAGTAATCATGTTTGATTGAATCACAGGATATATGTAGATATATAATATGTGATACATCTTAAAAAGTGTCCACTGGAAACAGGACCACTTGACCTGGCTGGCAGAACATCTAGATAATGATTCTATTCTAAGAGAATAAAGATTAATATTTGATCACTACCTGAACATACACAAAAGGCTCTTCCAGGTCCCTGTGTCTTTAAGTAATACCTGTGATCTTGCAATCAGAACAGAGTTTAAATATGTCCTCAAACATTTATTGATGATGTCATCTTGGTCAAGTCATTTTATCTGTATATATTATTTTTCTCAACTATAAAATGAAGATAATAATAGAGCCTACCCTGAAGAATTATTGTAATCAAATAAGAGAATAAAAGGTCCAGGTAGATTACATTTCCATCATTCCTAAGGTTTTTTCTGCATTTCTCAGGGGATTAAAGGAGGGGAATCTAGGTTCTTTGCACATGACTCCCTCTTCTATAGATGGGTTCCCCTAAGTGTGGAGAAGGCTCCCTTATACCTCTGGTCTATTTAGCCATGTGATTGTTATATTAACTATTACACATAATTTGTGGTTCAGAAGATATAATCACAAATATACAAACTAACATTCCCAACACATAGGAGGAACAATCCTTACTAGCCACTATCAGCTCTATGTGCCATCTCATTCTCTAGGAAGGGGAAATACTTCCTAGTTTATCAACATAATTAATAAATCTAGGTATGAACATGAACAAAGTGAGACACATAGTTCATGAGATCATAGTTTAGCTTGGTTCCTATAAAACAAAGTCGCAGTTTGAAGTCTAAAATCTCCTTAGACCTTCAGTATTCTAGCTTCTTTGATGATAGTAGGAAGGAAAGGATGAAAATAGGAGCAGAAAAGTGGCCTTCTAAGTTTTACCAATTTCAAAGACAAAAGCAGCTACCCACTTAAGGAGAAAGAGACATCCATGCAACTCAGACATGTTCCAAAAAGATCACTTGGGACAACTCCTTGTTTAGCAAACTGGGAATGCCCAGACAAGTCTGAAGTACATTTCAAACAGGTTTCAGATTGAAGGATGCAATATGGGGGTGTGGAGAAATTCTCTTTATGTAATTGAAGATAGTTTATAATCTATAGCCAACTTCATGGACTCATTTTTATAGTTATTTATTCAGCTACACCTCTTCATTTATTGGTTGTAATGTTCTCTGGTTCAGTTTTCTTGGGGTCTCGGGGGAAGCCTTCTTTTCAGTAGCATAATCACTACACATGTAGCTAGGTATTAAAGTCCAAATCCTTTATTATCTCTTTGCTTGATGCTGGGCAGCTTTCTGGAGAGCCTTTCAATCTGGCCTTGGTCTTAGTGGGGGAAATGCAGGAGGCCATGCCAGCCATCAGGAAGATCGAAGGTAGAATTGAATTTCTCCCCTTGGCTCTGAGAGCTTCTCTTGTGCTTGTCTTTTCTGCTCTCTCAATCTTTCTGAATCCAAAGATTTGTGCTTCAGCTTTTAGCCACCACAAAGGTGGATGATGGAATGGATCTGTCTCAGCCTCTGAGAGCTTCTTGTGAGCTTGTCTTCTCTCTGAGAGCTTCTCCTCTGTGGTTCTCAGTCCCTGCTTATATGCTCCACACTTAGTATACACCAATCATTATATCACTAGGAAACCATTATTTGTTGTAGGATTAAATCAATCATAGTGAACTATGTTCAATTAGATAACCAGTGTCTCTGTCAATTCCATTGACTTAGCTTCTTGTTTCAAGTTCAGAGTTCTGGCCCATAACAATTGGTAGCAAGAATTCTCAAGGAGAAGCTTCCTCTAACAATGTGGATTATGAGCTGTTCTATAACTTTGAGAGTTGTTGGGAAAATTGATAGCAGTAATGGCTTACTCAAGGACACATAGTCAGGATGTGTCAGAAGCAAAAATCAAATCAAATTCTTTCTTAATTCTAAGTCTGGCTCTTTCTACATTTCCAAATGAGTATCTGTTAGATTCTTACTAAGTGCTAAGTCGGTACTTAACAATTCTCTAGCTCAGGGTTCACACTTTTAGTTCCTACCTTTAAAAGTTCTGAAAAGGAATTTACACACCTTTAAAAAGGAACAAGTTCATTGGTCAGTATGGAGTTCCCACAAGCCCCTGGGAGTACCCACAAGCCCATTTTCTGGGAGGAAAAAAAGAGGAACATTGAGTCTGAGGTCTCAGTCTGGATTGGGTCAAGGAAAAGATGTCCCGTGGTTTCACAAGTCCAGAATTCCCGCACTTTGGAAGGGAAGAAGAGGATTCAAGATTCTACCTTCGCTCTGGCTGGAGGCTCCAGAAGCCTCTCAAGAAACCTGCTCACAGAGAAAAGGATTCATAGAGAAAAGAAACCTCTTCCCAGAGAAGGTTTACAATTGAGAGACAATCAGAACATTACAGGTATCTTTATAGCTATACAGTTTTAAATTCTTAAAATTTGTGGGAGGAGCCAAATAATTTACCACTAAATGATATTCCCATTGGAGATGAGAATTTTAGGACTTATTTAGCAAGACTGGAAAGGGAACAAGGGAACACACATTTATTAAGCACAGCAGGATCCACTCATCAAATTCTCTATTAGGTGCATTTCTTTGTGGAAAAAAAAAATACTTCAGCACTTAATACTTGTTCAACACTCTTCATATTTGGTTGAATAGTAGGAATGTGAGGTTGACCAGATATACTACCTAGCCCCTGCTTCTATTGTACTTGGCTGTAGGTAGTTCCTCTCCAGTGAAAGTTTAGGTGTGAAGGACTGTCAAGTCAAAGTCTACCATGCTGAGCTTGTGTTTGTTGGTGGGCAATTCTTGGGACAATTCCTGTAGGATGTGGTTGCAGCATACAGTCTTTCTGCTCCCAAAACAGTAGTATTAGAAAGGTATCTGGCATGCTCAACATCAGCAGAAACAAGAAGAGCAGGACTAGTAGCAGTGGTATCATTAGCAGAAGAGGAATTGATGAAGGTGGAGGACCCTGAACTATAGGTATCCCTGAGCCCCAGAAGAGAAGTTAGAGAGCTGGATGGCAGAAAGCCTGGACCTTAGTTTTTGCCTCCAAATGCAGCCCTCCCCTCTCTTCTCCCTAAGAAATGTATATGACTATGGTATGTGGGAAATTACAAATGTGTTTGTTCTCAGAAAATTGTTTGGATCAAGAAGGGAAGAGCCTGACTAGCCTGGGTTGATTTGTTTCTCTTCTACTGAAAGTCCTACTTGACCTTTTGGGAAATTGGATAGGGAAGCATGGTCAGGCTGCAGACCAGAATTATACTTCTTATGGGAAAAACTTATTTGGTACTGTTGGTTTTGTCACATGTCATGCCTTCTGGAACCAATTAATGCCAAGTACTGAGATACCAGTTAGGTGCTGTGCTAAGTGTTTTTCAAATATAATTTTATTAAACATCCACAATAACTTTTGAATTAGATGCTATATAATCCTAATTTTATAATGGAAGAACCTGAGACAGAATTGTTATATGACTTGACAAGGGTCACACAGCCATCAGAATCTGAGATTGGATTTGAAATCAGTTCTTCCTAATATCAGGCCCAAACTTCAATCCACTCTCCCACTTAGCTTCCCAATTTGATCATCAAAACTTATTCATTCTATATGTCAGGATCATTTTAAAAGCCCTTCCCAAGATCATTATGGGAATAAAGTTACAGAAATGAATTTCAAACCTGCATAAACCCTCTAATCCAATTTCATCTCTCCTTTATGGGAATATATATACATATATATATATATATATATATATATATTTCCCTACATGAGGTCTTTCCTGTTCAATACATAACTGCTAGTGCTTTCTCCACCTAAATTTTATTGTTCAGTTATATCAATTGAGCTCAATTCTGTGACTCCTCTTTGGGGTTTTCTTGGCAAAGATACTAAAGTGGTTTGCCATTTCCTTCTTCAGTTTATTTTACAGATGGGAAAATGAGACATATAGGATTAAATGACTTGATCAGAGTCACATAGCTAGAAAGTGTTCAAGGCCAAATTTTGAACTCAGGAAGACACAGCTTCCTGACTCTAGTCACATAAACAGCATCTACTGTGCCAACCTAACTTCTCACCAAAATAGCTAGTATTTATTTTGTATATTTTTATACCTCAATTTATATGTATATATACTATGTATATATGTATATTTCCAAATAGAAAAAAGGAAATGGTAGATGTTGCAGGGTGTAGAGCAATGGCCCTACAGTAAGAAATATCTGAGTTCTAGTCTCAGATACTTGTTAATTATGTGACCCAGGTAAGTCATTTAAACTTTATTTGTCTTAATTTTTTCCTCTGAAAATAAGGATAATAAGAGTACCTACTTTCCAACATTATTTCCATCATCATTATCAGAATGTGAGATCATTTACAGCAAAGAATGTTTTGCATTTACATTTTAATTCTCAATGCCTAAGGCGATGTCCAGCATATGGTAGCACCTATTAAATGCATGTACATTAAAATTGGTAAACTTGATATCTGACATCTAGAGAAATAGTTCATCTTTTGGATTGGGGAATAGATTCTTCCATCAGTTAGTTCTCCTCCCTCCTCCCTTCTCCCTCTTCCCTCCTCCCTCTTCCCTCCTCCCTCCTCCCTCCCCTTCTCCCTCCTCCCCTTCTTCCTCCTCCCTCCTCTCCTCCCTCCTCCTCTCCTCCCTCCTCCTCTCCTCCCTCCTCTCCTCCCTCCTCCTCTCTTCTCCTACTTCCTCCCTCCTCCTTCCTCTCTCCTCCCTCCTCCCTCCTCATCCTCCTCCTCCTCTTCCTCTTTCTTTTTCTTCTTCTTTCTTTTTCTTCTTCTTTTTCTTCTTTCTTTTTCTTCTTTTTCTTCTTTCTTTTTCTTCTTTTTTCCTCTTACTTTTCTCAAAATTTCTCAGTAATTGGGCAAATATTCTTCAAGGTGACAGGAAAGAAGCAGGAAGTCATCTGAATTCCCTCAATATCACTTTCAAAGAGCTTTAAAGTAATATCTCCAAATAAATTCTGGAGTTATAGAGTCAACAAAAAGACAGGATGAAACTATTTTCCAGCCAAAACTTTATAGAAAGTTAGCAATAAACATGAAGTTTTAGTCTGCCCAGAGCTCAGAGTAGATTATACCTAGCAAAAGTAGCAGCATTTATTGGAGGCTATGGCAACAGACATTGCAGAGAGCAGAGGGACAGACAACTGCTCAAAAAGAAATAAAAAAACACAATTTGCCATTCCATTATCTACATGCAGTTCTAGTACAAATAGGAGGATTATCACTTCTTGCGACAGGAGAACAGAGGCTATCATCTCAGTTCCAAGGCAGAACCAACCTTGGTAGCTGGACTAAGTCTGATGCTGTGAGCAAGTCACCAAATCCAAGAGGCCCCTTGCTTACATGAAGAAATACAAAAGACCCACTTCAATGGAGGTAAAGAAGGGAGAATGACCATTGTCCAAAACTTAATTGTATCATATTTAACTCAAAGAGGCAATAACATGTGCTCAGTTGTATATAGAAATGTATCTTACTTTATAGAGAACTAGGAGGAGAAAGGGAAAAGAAAAAGTAGGGGCTACATAGAAGGGAGGGCAAAAACACTTTAAAAAAGGGGTCATAGAAGGGAGTTGATAAAAGGAAGAGCAGGAAGAAAAGTGTAGTCAAAAATAAAACACTGGTAAGAAGGGATAGGGTGAAAAGAGAAAAAAAACGAACAAATGAGAGAAAATAGGATGGAGGAAATACACAACTGGTAATCATAAATGTAAATGTGAATGGGATGAACTATTCCTTAAAATGAAAATGGATAGCAGAGTGTATTGAAAATAGCATCCTCCAATATGTTGTTTACAAGAAGAACATTTGGGAGTTACATGCAAATTAAAGGTAAAACGTAGCTGAAGAGAAGAAGAAGAAGAAGAAGAAGAAGAAGAAGAAGAAGAAGAAGAAGAAGAAGAAGAAGAAGAAGAAGAAGAAGAAGAAGAAGAAGAAGAAGAAGAAGAAGAAGAAGAAGAAGAAGAAGAAGAAGAAGAAGAAGAAGAAGAAGAAGAAGAAGAAGAAGAAGAAGGAGGAGGAGGAGGAGGAGGAGGAGAAGGAGGAGGAGGAGGAGGAGGAGGAGGAGGAGGAGGAGGAGGAGGAGGAGGAGGAGGAGGAGGAGATCATGGATAGCAATCCTGATCTCAGATAAAACAAAGGCAAAAATACTAATTAAAAGAGATACAGAAAGAAACTACATCTTGCTAAAAGATACAATAGAAAATGAAGTAATATCATTACTAAACATATATGCATCAAACTGAATATTATCCAACTTCTTAGAGAAGTTAATTCAGTTACAGAAAGAATAGACAATAAAACAATGCTAGTAGGAACCTTAATCTCTCCTTCTCAGAACTAGATAAATCTAACCACAAAATAAATGAGAAAGAAGTTAAGAAGATGAATAGAATTTTTTAAAGGTATCATGTGCTAGTCCTCTGTAGAAAATTGAGTGGGGATAGAAAAGAATATATGTTTTCCTCAAGAGTTCATGGCATCTATGCAACAATTAACAATATATTATGGCATAAAGATTGCAATCAAACGTACAAAGCAGAAATTGTAAGTGAGTGGGGCTAGAAAGGAATATATTTTTTTTCCTCAGAAGTTCATGGCACCTACATAAAATTGACCACATATAAGGGCACAAAAATTTACAATCAAATGTACAAAGGCAGACATTTTAAACATGTCCTTTTCATATCTAGATACAATAAAATTTACATTTAATAAATGGCCATGGAAAATAGTTTAACATTAATTGGAAAAAAATCAAATAAAACTAAAAAAATAGGGGGCCAACTAGCAAATAATAGAAATAATCAATAATTTCTATAAAGAGAATGACAACAGATAACATACCAAAACTTATAAAATGTAGCCATAGCACTTTTTAGGGGAAATATTATATCTCTAAATGATTACATAAATATAATAAATATAAAGAAGATAGATAAGTTGATCATGCAACTAAAATGACATATAAAAACAAATTATAATGCCCCGATTAATTACTAAATTAGAATTCCTGAAAATCAAAGAGATTAATAAAATTTAAAGTAAGAAAACTAGTAAGAAAATTATTAACTAAAAAATAAAACTAAGGGACCATTTTATGGGAAAAAATAGATAAACCTTTGGTTAATTTGATTAGGAAAATAAAAGAAGAAAACCATATTGCCAGTTTCAAAATGAAAAGGATGAACTTAACACCAAGGAAGAAGAAATTAAAATAATAAAAAAGGAGCTATTTTGCTCAATAGCATGGCAAGACAATCTAACTTAAATTGTGAATATTTACAAAACATAAGTTGTCCAAATTAACAAAAGATGAAAAAAAATTCTTAAATAAACCCACAAAAAAATTTAACAAGCCATCAACAAATTCCCTAAAACCCCCACCAGAGCCAATGGATTTACAATTGAATTCTACCAAACATTTAAAGAACAACTAATTACAATACTATATGGATAATTACAAAATTGCTCATGGGTAAGTCAAACTAATATAATAACAATGACAATTATTCTTAAATTGGCTTACTTATTCTGTGGCAAACCAATCAAACTGCCAAAATTATTTTATAGAGTTAGAAAAAATAATAACAAAATTAATCTAGAGAAACAAAAGGTCAAGAATTTCAAGGTAATCAATGAAAAAACACAAAGGAAAATGATCTAGTCATAGCAGGCCTAAAATCATTTTATAAAGTAGCAGTCACCAAAACCATTTAGTATTGACTAAAAACTAGAGTGGTGGATCTATGAAATTAGTTATGTTCACAAGACATAATTTTTTTTTTTTTTGATGAATCCAAAGACTTCAGATTCTCAGACAAGACCCCACTATTTGACAAGAATTTCTGAGAAATCTGAAAAATAGCATGGCAGAAACTACACATAGACCAACATCTCATACTCTATGCAAAAAATAGAGATAATATTCTAAATGTAGAAGATTAAAGAACAGTTTACTTATTAAATCTTTGCAGAAGAGAGGAATTAATGACAAGCAAGAAACAGAGAATATAATGAAAGGGGCAATTAGATGATTTTTTATTATATTATATGAAAAAAAAGGGCTTTTTTTTGTACAGCAAAGATTAAAAGGGAAGCAGAAAGTTGGGAAAAATTATACCTAGTGTTTTCTCATAAAAGCCTCATTTCTCAAATGGAGAATTAAATCGAATTCATAAGAATACAAATTTGTTCCCCAATTGATAAATGGTCAAAGGATAGAACAGACAAGTTTTAGGTGAGAGCAAGGGAAATTGTGAGCTAATGCAATTATTCTGGACATCAATTTAAATCTATGTCCAATGAGCTATAAAACATGACCCTCTAATACAGAAATGCCACTATAAAGTGTATATACAAAGGAAATCAAAAGGAAAAAAAAAACTAGTTTGGAAGCATATAGCGTCAATAACAGTAATAACATATAAAAAGTAAGGCAAATTAGACTGAAATCAATTACAATTCCAAACAGAGAAACTTAACAGTTTTTGATAGAAGCAATAGAGAACTTTTGAATTTTTCTGAACAAGAGAGATATGGTCAGACTTCACCTTCAGGAATGTTTGTTTACTGCATGTGTAGAGCAATGGCATAAAAAGAATAATAATAATAATAATAATAAAACATATCCCTACAGGCCATATATTGGAAAATCACAAATTAACATTATGACATTACTATGTTATATTGTAATTTTATTGATTTTTAAACTTTTTCTAATAATATTCTAATCTGTTTTGTATTATTTTTCTGGAAGCTTTCTGCCCATAGACTATGAATTTGACACCTCTAGTATAGAAGATAAATTAGAGGGGGGTGGAGCCTTCAATAGTGGAGAAGACACACGTGACATTCTAAGCTCTTCTACCCTCACAACTAATTACTAAATTCAGCCTCAGAAATAGTGCTTGACTGGTAAAATCCATGAATATTGGGAGTACAACAAATTACCAGCCAAACATAATCTGGAATATTGTCAGAAAAGGTTTGTCCTGATTGATGGGCAGAAGCAGATTCTATCACACTGAATGGACCGGTGCCGGGTCGGTCTCAACTGGTGGAAAATTTGCAGGGAGGACTCTACCACAGACTGACTGATCTGCTTTAGTTGCAAAGCAATAGATCAGCAGAGAAGTTACACAAACATAGAGTGTGCTCCAAAAAACATCAGAACTTAACAGGATATCCACCCAGAACTGGAAGTTACTCAGCACAGACCACAGCACAGCCATGCAGCTCCATTCTGCAGCACAGGGTTTTTGCCCAGGGCAGTCATACTTCTGCACATCATGGGGGCTCTTCCTGGGGCAGCCACAAATCTGCATAGCAGGGTGGCTCTGCTCAGGGCAATAGAACTTCCAAAGCATGGCTATACTTCCCAGGGCAAAGACACTTCTAGTGTGGGGCTCTTCCCAGAGCACTTCCACTGCTCAGTATTGGCTAAGAAATAAGAGTAGTTGATCAGTGGAATAGGTTAGGTTCATAGGACAAAATAGTCAATAACATTTATAATCTAGTGTTTGATAAACCCAAAGACCCCAGTTTTTGACATAAAAATTCACTGTTTGGCAAAAACTACTGGGAAAATTGGAAATTAGTATGGCAGAAACTAGGCATTGACCCACACTTAACATCATACACCAAGATAAGGTCAAAATGAGTTCATGATCTAAGCATAAAGAATACAATTATAAATAAATTAGAAGAACACAGGATAGTTAACCTCTCAGACCTGTGGAGGAGGAAGGAATTTGTGACCAAAGAAGAACTAGAGATCATTATTGATCACAAAATAGAAAAATTTGATTATATCAAATTGAAAGGCCTTTGTACAAACAAAACTAACACAGATAAGATTAGAAGGGAAACAACAGACTGGGGAAATAGTTTCACAGTCTAAGGTTCTGATAAAGGCCTCATTTCCAAAATATACAGAGAATTGACTCCAATTTATAAGAAATCAAGCTATTCTCCAATTGATAAATGGTCAAAGAATTTGAATAGACAATTTACAGATGAAGAAACTGAAACTATTTCTACCCATATGAAAAAATGTTCCAAGTCATTATTAATCAGAGAAATGCAAATTAAAACAACTCTGAGATATGACTATACACCTCTCAGATTGTCTAGGATGACAGGAAAAGTTATTGCTGAAGTTGGAAAGGAAATGGGAAAATTGGGACACTGATTCATTGTTGGTGGTATTGTGAATATATCCAACCATTCTGGAGAATGATTTGCAACTATGCTCTAAAAAGTTAAGTTATCAAATTGTGCATGCCCTTTGTTCCAGCAGAGTTACTACTGGGCTTTTATCCCAAAGAAATCTTAAAGAAGGGAAAGGGACCCATATGTGCAAGAATGTTTGTGGCAGCCCTCTTTGCAGTGGCTAGAAATTGGAAACTGAGTGGATATCCATCAATTGGAGAATGGCTGAATAAATGGTGGTATATGAATATTATGGAATATTATTGTTCTGTAAGAAATGACCAACAGGATGATTTCAGAAAGGCCTGGAGAGACTTACATGAACTGATGCTGAGTGAAATGAGCAGGACAAGGAGATCATTATATACTTCAACAACAATACTATATGAGGATCAATTCTGATGGGCATGGCTCTCTTCAACAATGAGATGAAACAAATCAGTTCTGTTTGTTCAATAATAAATAGAACCAGCTACACCCAGCAAAAGAACTCTGAAAAATGAATGTGAACCACTACATAGCATTTCCAATTCTCCTCATTTTGTCTGCTTGCATTTTTTATTCCCTTACTGGTTAATTATACACTATTTCAAAGTCTGCTTCTTCTTGTGTAGTAAAATAACTAGATGAATATGTGTACATATATTTTATTTAACATATGCTTTAACATATTTAAGATGTATTGGTCTACCTGCCATCTGGGGGAAGGGATGGGGAGGAGGGGAAAAATTGGAACAAAAGGTTTTATAAGAGTCAGTGCTGAAAAATTACCCACGCATATATCTTGTAAATAAAAGCTATAGTAAAAAAGAAAAAAAAATATCCATGCATATGTTTGTAAATAAAGAGCTTTAATTTAAAAAAAAAAAAAAAGAAGAAGAAGAAGATAGATTAGAGAGAGGAATGATTGGGCAGAGCGAGATCATTTAGGAAGCCATAATAATAGTCTAGGCAAAAATTGTTACGGACATCAACTAGCATGGCTCTGGACATGAGAGAAAGATAATAAAGGTTACATGAAAGGAGAAATGACAATATTACCTATGGAGATTGAATGAGAGTGAATTTCAAAGATTAGGTGGAAAACCTGTATGATTAGAATCATGACACCCTTGACTAAAAGAAGGGATGGGAGAAGTTGGGTGGATTTAGAGGGAAAGATTACATATTCTCTTTGGTTTGGGTTGAATTAGATTTGTCTGATTTAATCAAATTGAAATATATAGCAGAACAAATGTGTATATGTAACTAGAATTCAAGGAAATGAGTATGAAATGTATAGGTTCAGGGTTTAAATTGTAACAATGATAATTTAATCCACCAGAGCTAATGAAAAGAGTTAACAAGAGGTGGAGCCAAGATCATGGAAGAAAAACAGGGACTCACAGAATTCTCTCTCACACAACTCCAAATTTATTTAAATAATAACTCTACAGAAATTTTAGCCCATGAAAACACACAAAAAGACAGAGTGGAATATTTTCCAGCTGAAGACAACTTAGAAGGTCAGCAAGAAAAATCTTTGGTATCAGGTAGGAATCCAGCCTATAGTCCTAACGCTGGCCATGATTGCATTATCCTGGCCTTGGCCCCAGCCCCAGACCCTAGTGCCAGGAAAGCAGGAACTGCTTTGGGTGTATGAATCAACAGAAGTACTAGTCCTTTCTTGATCCCTCAGACCAGAGACACCAAAAATGTCATGTCATTTAAAAGGCTTCAGCTTCCAGGAAAGTATCTTTACTAGCATTGAAAAAAAAAAATTCTGTTGCTATAGCACACTAGAACTTAGAACCACAGCAGAATGGGGACTGTCCTTACAATTCCAAGGCAGAAAAGAGTGCTTATAGTCAAGAATATAAAAGGATCTCTAAAACAACAACAACAACAACAACAAAAACAAACAAAAAAAAAAAAAAGGAGAAGAAAATAATTTGGGAAAATTCACTTTATATTCTGAAATTGCAGCTCTACTGTATCATAGAATTAAAAGCTGAATGATAGGCTGAGAAAATAAGCAGCAACAGAAAAAGATTATGACTATATAAAGTTACTAGGGGAACAAGAAAGATCAAAACATGTATTCAGAAGAAGATAACAAAGTTAAAGTTCCTACAACCAAAGCCTCCAGGAAAAAATAACAATTGGTTTCTGACCTTGGAAGAGCTTAAAAGGTTTTTTGAAAGTCAAGTAAGAAAGATAGAGGAAAAATTGGAAAGAGAATTGAGAGTCTTGCAAAAGAAAATACAAAATGTTAATGCAGAGAAAAAGGACTTAAAAAGCCAAATGGGAAAGGAGATGCAAAAGACCTAAACTAATGGAAGCTGAAGACTTTTGAAAAATCAAGAAACAATGAAAGAAAAACAAAAGAATAAAACAATAGACAGCAGTGTAAAATATCTCATTGCAAAAAAACAACTGACCTGGAAAAAAATAGATGTAGGAGACATAATTTAAAAGATTGGTTTACCTGAAAACTCTGTTCAAAAAAGAGTTTAAATTTCAGTGAACTTATGGTGGAAAGTGCCATCTGCATCCTTAGAGAGAACTATAGAGACTGTGGATCAAAGCCACCATTTTTGTTGGTGTGTTTGTTTTATTTTTATTTTTTTTCTTTCTCGTGTTTTTTTCCCCTTTTGGTTTGATTTTTCTTGCACAGCATGGCAAATATAGAAACATGTTTAGAAGAATTATATAAGTTTAACCTATATCATATTTCTTGCTATTTGGGATGTGGGATGGGAGAAAACAGGGACAGAAATTTAGAATAGAATATTTTGCAAAGGTATATGTTTAAAACTATCTGTCTATGTATTTGGGAAAATGCTCTCACTACCATCTATCTATCTATTTATTTTATTTCCTCTCTCTCTCCCTTCTTCCCTTCCTTCCTTCCTTCCTTTCCTCCTCTCTTCCTTCCTTCCTTCCTTCCTTCCTTCTTTCCTTCTTTCCTTCCTTCCTTCCTTCCTTCCTTCCTTCCTTCCTTCCTTCCTTCCTTCCTTCCTTCCTTCCTTCCTTCCTTCCTTCCTTTTTATCTGAGCCTAGACATCATCTTTCAAGAAATAATTAGAGAAAACTGTCCTCATATTCTACAACCAGAGAATAAAAATATACCTTGATAATTCTCATTGATGTAAAAAAATAAACCTGGAGCACAATCACACAGGATGATATTTTTTATGAAGATTTGTTCAGACAAAGAAAGTCAATTTTACTCTTTTTTGCTTATAAAGAAAATACATTTTAGTCAAATAAAATTATCAAAATACATGTATAACAAAAAGCTAGTTGGCCAATTCCAGGTTAAGTACTTCTTTGGGATAAAATAGAAATAAGCAAAGTCATAGAAGCCCTATAGCTTTATACACACTATCTTCTAAAGCAGGGTAGATGTAAACATCTAAAGTTTATGAATCCTCATTGACTTTTCAGCATTCTCATCTCTTTGTATGCTTTCCACATTGTCCTGGGGTTTGCTTTGGAGTAAAAACAACTCAGAGTTCCTACTACAGTTCTTTTTTAAAAGTAATAATAATAACCTTTTATTTTTCAAAATACATGCATAGAAACTTTTCTACATTCATCTTTGAAAAATCATGTGTTCCAAATTTTTCTGCCTATTTCCCCACTTCTAGCCTCCCCTAGACAGAAAGTAACCCAATGTAGGTTAAACCTGTTTAATTCTTCTAAATATATTTCCATATTTATCATGCAGTGCAAGAAAAATCAGATAAAAAAGGGGGGAAACTAAAAAGAAAGAAAGAAAAACAAGAAAGCAAACAACAACAATAACAAAAGAGTGAAAATATTATGCTTGATCCACATTCAGTCTCTATAGACCTCTTTCTGGATGTGGATGGCTCTCTCCACAAGTCTATAAGAATTGCCTTGACTCACTTCATTATTGAAAAGAGCCAAATTCATCACAGTTGATCATCACATGATCTTGCTGTTGCTGTGTACGATGTTTTTTGTTTCTACTCATTTCACTTAGCATCAGCTCATGTAAGTTTTTCTAGACTTAAGGATCATTTTAAAAGATGAAAAAAAATCCTGACAAGCAATCTCAAAAAACCCCAAAAAACAAATAAGAAAATATTCAAAAGAAGGTGCTGAATAAAAATTCCAAACAGCATGTTGTGAGAAGAAGCACTTGGATTTAACAATAAAGAGTTATTTGGCAAATGGGGGAGAAAGTAATTTTAGTTGAATTAGTAGGAATAAATATGAGATTACTTTTGGTCATAAGAAACAGAAGAGAGAAAAATAAAGACAATATTTTCTAGAAGTTTCCCTGTGAAGAAGAGGAGTGCTTGAGAAAATGATTTGAAGATTCTTTGAGGATTGGAAACATTGGATATATTTGTAGGTTATTCAGGGCTGGTTACTCTTTATATTCTCAATACATAAGGATATGCTGAATTTCAGGAGGTAGTGAAAATAGAAAAGCCAGTTTTTTGGAGAAGACAGGAGGGATTGAGACCAAGGGATTTATTTGGGCATATACAAGAGTTAATTTAAAGATAGGACAAAAACACTAGAGAATTAGGATTGATTTAGCTAGTATTTGAAGTGAAGAAAATAGATTGTTGATAGTAAAGAAATTGAATTTTTTTTTTTTTTTTCAGGGAACGACATCATGTCTTTTGTTAAGATGGAGGGAGTGTAGCTTTTTTTGTTGAGAATTTAATCAAAGATTTCAAACAATCTCTGCTACTGCCCACTGTTCTTGCAAGATTATTTGGGGAAATTAACTGGATTGATATGCAATAATGAAGATCAAATTAAGACTGGATAACATCCATTTATACTTCATTTAGTAGGAGTGAAACTTTAGGTTATTCACTATTTCTCAGCCTCAGTTTCCTCATGTACTAAAGTGGAAATTATAATGAGTCCACCTCTCAAGTTGCTACAAAAATCATAAAAGATAATCTATGTGAAGTACTTTTAAACTATCACAATGCCATATAAATATCAGTTTCTCTTATTGGTACTGTCATTATTCATTGGCACTCAGCAGGAAAGAGCATAAAGACAAAAATTGAGAATGGGCATGATCTATTCAAAACAACATTTTTTTTTTCCTGTAAGGATATGAGCTCCCAGAGGCAACTAGATGACACAATGGATATAGCATTAGTTCTGAAGTCAGGAGGACTTGAGTTCAAATCCAATCACAAATACTTAATATTTCCTAGCTGTGTGACCCTGGGAAAGTTACTTAATCCTAATTGCCTCAGCAACTAAATAATGAAAATTAAAAAAAAATTAAATAAGAATATGAGCTCCTTGAAGACAGAGGCTACTCTCCACCTCCATTCTCCCATCTTCCCCCAAATCATCTTGAGGGTCTGACACATACTGAAAACTTAATAAATGCTTTATCAAATTATTCACTGACTGGCATTCACTGTTCTATCAGGTAACATCACTTTTCATCATGCTTCATAACAATAACTAGCATCTACATCACCATTATAGTGTGAAAAGAGCTTTACATGTTGTCTCATTTAAGTCTTTCAATAACCCTGCATAGTAGGTGTTATTATTATCCCCATTTTACAGATGAGGAAATCATGGTGCAGAGAAGTTATAAGTGACTTGAAACTTTCCCAGGATAATATAGTTACTAATTACCTAATGAAGTTTTCAAACCCAGAACTTCTAACTTGAACTTTAGTACTCTATCCATTAAAATGCCTTTATAACTGTATATGATGGCTTCATGGCCCTTCATATTTTCTGTAATAAATTGCTCAAAGCACTGTTCTGGACAATGTGTGGGAGTGTGTAGAATATTTCTTTCTTCATCTAAGTTGCTATTGATAGTGCCTAAGTTAGCAATACAACTTAAGCTATATTTAACCACAGGGATCTGTAACCAATTTATTATTAAACATTTATGTAGCATTTTATAGCTTACAATGTGTTTTACAGGCACAATGTTAGTTGATTTTTTCCGTTTATAATCTCTCTGGGAAACAACATCAATGTTTTCATATCCATTTGTATAAACATGAATAAAAGGAGTCCAGAAGAGGCTAAGTGGCTGTCATAAGGTCAAATGGCAAGTTAATATCGACAAAAAAGGATTAGTGTTCATGGTCCTTGAATTGTCAGCCTGTTTCTGAGCTTAGTGAGGCACATGGCTGCTGCTCCCTCTCTGTTTTGATGAATGTCTCCAGGGATTATTGTTTGGCAGCTCTAAGAAAGATGAGCTTATGAAGTGATGGAACATAGCACACTTAAGGAAGAGACAATGATAGCATCTTTTAAGGCGGACAACTATTATTGCACATTTAAAGTAGAAACCTAGACAGTACAAGAAAAAAAATTATTAGGGGAAATAGATTGCAACTATTCCATTTCTTGTATACAATAACTGTGAGTGAATTTTAAAAACTTATATGACACTGTAATTTAGCTTGTTTGAGATGTTCCACATATGCAAAAGAATCTCATGTTGGCAGAAATGTCTTGGTCTTGTTTAATATTCAGAATTTATGATATGGATTTGAGAGGGGAAAAAATGTAAGTCAGAGTAAAATCTCTATTCATCTAAACAGGAAAGCAAAAGCAAAACCAAAGCCACTAAAATAATCAATGGAAATCTATGTAATTGGAAACAAATGATTTTATATTAGTGCAGAAAAACTCAAATGTGCTGAATTGGAATAGATCTAATAGGAATCCTCTACTTCAGTTTCTTATCTTTCAATTGCAGAGACAAATCACTTCTAAGACACAAATCAGCTATAATTCGAATAATACTATAATTGCCATTTAGTTAGAATGTATACAGTGCTTTTTGTAGAAGGAAATTATGACCTACTTCAACTCTTTGCCAAGAAAACCCCAACCAACAACACAAGGTGTCTTACAAATATCATTTTATCTCTACAATTGCCCAAGAAAGTAGATGTAAATATAATCACTATTTTAGAGAGTAGGCAAAAAGAGGTACTATGATTTGCCCAGTCACACATATAGTAAATGTTTAAAACAATAGTTGAATTCAGCTCTTCCTGACTCCAGATCAATGCTCAAACAACTGTCTTATTGAGCTGTCTCTATGATTCTATTGCTATATTATAATAGGGATAATTCCAAATTGGGAAAAATGAACTTTAAGTCTCTTATCTTGACAATTGATACCTTCGTATCAATAATAATTTCTTGCCCAAAATTATAATTTTAGCTCAATAGAAAAATTTCTGGTGGAAAAAAGTCCCTCTACCAAGACACTTACTTATGCCAACAATTCAGCAATTTACAATTTTATTATTGAGAGGTAATTTGTCTAGGAACAGCTAGTATGTGTTAATATTTGAAACAGTTCTTTTTAACTTCAAAATCTGTATTTATAAAACTATTCTCAGTGTAAATAATAATAATTACAAAATAGAGATAAAGTCTTACATTGAAATAGCATTTTCCCTCAAATGAGCTCATGCACGTAAAGTACTTTACAAACTTTACAATAAAAGTAGGAACCTTGTGATTTCTTTCATGTAGGGAATCTTTGAAAAAAGTCTCTTTATCAATCTACAACTTAGAGTTGAGGAGTGATGACTGGAGCAGGGAGAGGTAAAAAAGACTTGCTCAGGGTAACATAATCAGTAATACTTCAGAAATAGGAATTGTATCCTCTTGACTTGGAAGCCCACTCCTGTCCAATTCTTCATGCTAACTCTTTTTGTAAAAGTCAAAATTCTATTAAAAATATTTTCATTGTTATCCACACAAAACACTTTCCCCATAATGTCTTGGGGAAAGAATCTGTCTAAAATTATTGTACATTACAATTTTCACAATCTGAAATGTTTTTAAAGGGATTTTCTCCTATATAGACAGTGTACACTTTTGTGATCTGTTTGCTATTAAATTTGAAGACTCACATTTGCATAAAGTTCTTCCTCAGAAAAATGTTAATAGGAACCAAAATGTAAATAAGATGATAAAGCTGCTCCAGCTATTTTTCTGTGGTTCTCCTTGATAGTAAAATCATATGTACATATTCAGTGGATCATCCTCGCTTATATATTGGCTCCAAATCCGAGTAATTAATGTCATTCAAGCATTATATACTTCTGCATTGATATTTGGAAGCTTTTCAATTCCTTAATTGGAATAAAGCATGCATCAAAGAGTGAGTTCATTTTCCTCTTGAGTGTAAGTTGGGGTGGGTCTTCATTTACTTATCACCCAGTTTTAAGATGGGCATATTAACTGAACTTTCATAACAAAATAAATCTCTTCTGGGATAACTTGGAAACATTCTCTTTCTTTACACCAGTTTTTTTTATCTTTTTTACCTAATAAGTGACTTAAAAAAGTGCTCCAAAATTTAGGTTACTTGTGGTATTTGTCACCCTTTTACTGACAAGTCACAGATGATTTCAGAGGACATTTATTTAACTGGCTGGTTATCCTCATATAGATGATCTAGAGACTATTTCTGACACTCTAACTAAGTATATTTAACAGCTGATCTTACAAACATGCATTTTCACAAGGCTCAAAAGATGAATATATTTATTTAAAAATGAAAGAAAAGAGATAAAACTTGACGAACCAATGAAATGGAACTAATGAAATAAGCCCTTTCCCTGACCTCACTGAGGGCTTGAGGTTTTCTATACCTAACATTCCTTTCAAAAGTCTCATATTATCATAATATAGTTGCAACTCTTTTGTCCTTCTACCACTCAATGCACTTATCACATGTTATTAATCTCTGTCATTAACTTTCATTGGTGGGCTCCTGAGCTTGAAATAATTCTTCTCATCTCATAGCAGGTGGTAATTTTGTTACTATCCTATCCACCGCATTCCTTTGTCCATTTTGCAAGTTCCCCTCAGTTCCTAGCAAGTGTTCATTTCACTTCTGATCACATTTGCTATCCTTTGTAATTCTATTATCCCTTTTGACCTCCAGCAAATAATGCTCATCACCATCATTGTCTACTGCTCTGGACTGGAAGAACAAATAGACAAAATCTCTCAGTGTATTTAAAATTAAGTATTCACCTCTATAAGCACCCTTAATTTCTGGATACTTTAGAGACTATTCACACAGTTGAATACTTCAGTTCTTACATTTCATAAAATGGTTATCATCACCAACTCAATGTAAATTTTTTTCTTTAATTATTTTATTAATTTTATAATCATACATTTTTGACAGTATATATGCATGAGTAATTTTTATAACATTATCCCTTGTATTCATTTTTCCAGATTTTCCCTGCCCTCCCTGTATTCCCTCCCCTAGATGACAGGCAATCCCACACATTTTACATGTGTTACAGTATAACCCAGATACAATATATGTGTGTAAATACCATTTTCTTGTTGCACATTAAGTATTAGATTCCGAAGGTATAAGTAACCTGGGTAGATAGACAGTAGTGCTAACAATTTACATTTACTTCCCAGTGTTCCTTCTCTGGGTGTAGTTATTTCTGTCCATTATTGATCAGCTGGAAGTGAGTTGGATCTTCTTTATGTTGAAGAATACATCTTCATACAATATTGTTGTTGAAGTGTACAGTGATCTTCTGGTTCTGCTCATTTCACTCAGGATCAGTTCATACAAGTCTCCCCAAGCCTTTCTGTATTCCTCCTGCTGGTCATTTCTTACAGAGCAATAATATTCCATAACCTTCATATACCATAATTTACCCAACCATTCTCCAATTGATGGACATCCATTTATCTTCCAGTTTCTAGCCACTATAAAAAGAGCTGCCACACACATTTTGGCACATACAGGTCCCTTTCCCTTCTTTAGTATTTCTTTGGGATATAAGCCCAGTAGTAGCACTGCTGGATCAAAGGGTATGCACAGTTTGATAACTTTTTGGGCATAGTTCCTGATTGCTCTCCAAAATGGCCGGATTTTTTCACAACTCCACCAACAATGCATCAGAGTGCCAGTTTTCCCACATCCCCTCCAACATTCATCATTATTTGTTCCTGTCATCTTAACCAATCTGACAGTTGTGTAGTGATATCTCAGCAACTCAATGTAAATTGATGGTGATTCATTATTATTTTCCTTTTCTCTCTGTCTCCTTCCCTCCCTCCTTTGACTTCACCTTTACTCCTATCAGTACCTCATGCTTGGAAAAGGAATACAGAGACAGCAGGTACTGTGTCCTCAATTACTTCACCATAAGTTTCTTCTTTTCAGTCAACCCTGCTATATTATTTAAATTATCCTCATCTTTCTAAAATATCGAGAAAGAAATGAAGATGAATTGAGCCTGCTTTTGTGGAAATGCCTGACCATAGGGACAAGGACATTTGGACACTGTCACATTCAGTCATCCAGTATCCTCATATACAAGGCATATTGTTATGTAAACAGTCATAAAATAGCTCTATGAAGAATGTCCAAGTAAAGTAATCCTAGAATAATAGGAAGCAATCTCTATTATACACATATGCACACATTCTTGCTTTATTTTGAATAAATATAATCAAGGATTTAGGGAAGTGAATAAATAATTTATTAAATACCTACTATGTGTCAGGAATGGTGTTAAAATACATTAAAAAATCTCTCATTTGATCTTCACAACAATCCTATGAGATAGATACTATTACAATAGTGGGTCAAGGCAAACTCTAAGAGTTGATGCATTCAGGCATTTGGGAAAATTACATTGCCTATTATAGTCAAAAACAAGATAAACAGTTTTCTCTGAAGGAAGAATGAATAATAAGTGACCATAGTAGGTTTGCTCCCAACAGGATGTTTTGCATATTAAAAGAGCATCTTGATAATATATGGAGTTGATAGCTAGAGTTGCAAAGATGGCTATAGTACTATGGTCTTTGTTCTAAAATGGTAACTATCACTTAATTCTAACCCTGAGGAGAGGTATTTTGAAAACACTTTTCAAGAACAGAAGTCCCTTAGATGGGTCATAAAACTGTTCTAATAAAAAGTAAATTATCTTATTTCAGAATCATCTGATTAAGAAATATAGAAATATCTATTATCTACAAGAAGTTTTCTATAAGGACAGCAAAAATTAGCTCTTTCCACACAATGAATGTTACTGCTTATTCTAATTCCTGCTAGGAATTTAGTTATCCTCCATTCAAATTTACATATGGAATGAATCAAATTATTAGGTGTTGTATAGGTATTTATTAATGATATGTTGTTAGACTTGAATTCCAAAAATATGAATTTGAATCCTACCTGATACTTACTAATTCTATGACACTTGACAAGTTCTCTCTAAAATGATGGCTATTATAGCACCTAATATAGCATTTCTGTAAGGATAAAATGCATTAACATAAGCACTATATATATATATATATATATATATGTACATATATATATGTTTATAAATTTTAGTATTGTTAGTTATTAATTATGTAACTGCAAACTATAATTTCTGGTGCTTGTTTCCTCATTTCAATATAATCTATATTATCTCTATGTCACTAATCCCTCCCCTCAAATGTGCCTTCTGGAGCAGAACACAATATGGTTTGACTATGTATTGTAGATCACCTCTGTTAAGATTAATAACTTCACTCTGGATACTGATTCTCAACTCTCTAGATCCTAATCATGGAATAAATTTTTAGATCTATTAATATAACTCAAAAATCTTTACATCTAGTACTTAATATTTCTCCAGAATTCCATTTTCATATTTTTGCCTGTTTGGTACTCCCAATTGTGTAGTTTTATGTAACTTATTAAGTCAGCATTTCCAAAATAAAACACAGTGTTTTCCCTAAATCTAGCCATACTCTAAATTTTTATATTTCATTACTACTACTATCCTCTAATCCCCCAATTTTATAAACTTAGAGTTATCCTTGATTGTCCTTTGATGCCCATATACAATCAGGTGCAAAGACTTATCATGTCCTCTTCTACATTATTTTTAACATCAACCCTCTTCATTCTATTTATTCAATTTCTACCCCTGCCCCAGTCTTTATCACTTCTTACTTGGACTCTTTCAACAGTCTTCTATTAATATCTTTACTTCCAGTCTCTTTCCTTTATAATTCATTCTCCATACAGATACCAAAATGACATTGCTAAAATGTTTATCTGACCATGTCATCACTCAAACTTTCCACATCTAACTCATTAATTGTCCTGTTATCTCTAGGACAAAATACAAATTCCTCACTTGTAATTTGAAGGTACTAACAATCTGAGTCCCACTTACCATAAAGCTCCTCTTCACCTACAGTGGTACAAGTTAAAGTACTCTTTATGCACATTTACCTTTCAACTCTACTTACCCACTATTGCTTCATATCAGAAATACATTTCCTGTTCTTTGTCACCTTAAAAAATCCCTCATTTCTTTAAAGACAGGTCATCTATATGAGTATTTGTCTGATTCCCTCAGGTGGTAATTTTCTCTTTCTAGGGGTACAATTGTGGCACAGATAAGTGTATAGGTGGCACTAGTGGCCATTTGTCTGAGAATTTAAGCAAGCAATAGGATCCCGAGTTTGCTTTCATTGGATCTTTGAATTGCCATGTGTAGTCCTATTTTCAAATGACAAAAGAATGCAAAGGAAGAGAAAAAGCAAACCTTGAGTTTCATGGTAGCAAGGCTGATGTAATTGTATTTTTAAATGTTTTTCCTTTCTGTGTGTGTGTGTGTGTGTGTGTGTGTGTGTGTGTGTGTGTGTGTGTGTGTATGTTATGCGTTAGTGCTAGGCTGGAATATCTTTTGTGCAATTGGAACTAAATGAGCCTAATAGATTTCTTAGGCTATGGTTATTATAAGGGGAATTTGTTAGGTTCTTACTAAGTGCTAAGTCAGTACTTAACAATTTTCTAGCTCAGCATTCATACCTTTAGTTCAAACAAGCAATTTCATTGGTTGTAAGAATTCCCACAAGCCCCTGGAGTACACCCAAGCCCATTCTCTGGAAGGCTAAAAGGAGAAGTTAGAGTCTGGAAAGTCAGTTCTGGATTGGGTCAAGGAGAAGATGTCCTGTGGATTCGCAAGTCCAGCAATCCCATACTTTTGGAAGGGAAGAAGAGAACAGAGAAAAAGATTCACAGAGAAAAGAGATCTCCTCCCAGAGAAGGATTACAACTGAGAGACGACAGGACTTTACAGGAATTGATACAGAATATATCAACAATTTAGGACTGGAAAGAACAATAGAAGTTACTTAGTACTTTTTTTTTTTTTTTTTTTTTTTAACCAGTGAGGATACTAAAGCCTAGAGAGATTAAATGACTTTATCTAAAATCACACGGATAGAAATATAGTTAGATGATGCCATCAAGATAGCACTGAACCTGGAGTCAGGAAGACCTGAATTCAAATCCAGTCTCATACGTTTTAGCTCGGTAACATTGGGGAAGTAGTTTAACTTCCGTTTTTCTCAGTTTTTCCATATGTAAAACAGAGATGATAATACCTCTTAAGATAAAATGAAATAATAATTTTTAAAGCTTTCAGCACACTACCTAGCACACAATAATCACTATATGTAGTAGTGGTGGTGGTAGTGGTAGTGGTAGTAGTTGTAGTAATAAGTAGTGCCAGATTTTCAATCCAAGTCTTGGGACTCTAAATCTTCTTTGGTTTCTTCTTATCTTTTTCCATTAAAAATAACTGGATAGCATATTAGATTAACCAAGACCTTGTATTATCATAGCATTTATCTTCAGTTGTCCATGATTGGAATATCTTTCACCTATTTGCTTGTTTCTAAATGAAAATTTTTGAACATTGTATTAATCTGTAGGCACCTTAGTCATATTTATTTGGAATAAAGGACTATCTTTTCCAGTGAATTGCTATATATATTTTTTAAAGCTTAGCTTAAATAGTACCTATTTTCTCTAAGAATTCTTCAGCAATATTCCAGTAAATGATTTTATTTTTTTGTATCTGACTTAATAATTTTTTCTATGTTCATTAATTCTTCTGTTTCATTAGAGTCATTTGTATATGTTTCATGTTCCCCTACAAGGCTTTTACATTTGTGACTGAAAGGGAGGGACTGAACTCTATCTAAACTTGGTGTTTTCCTTGCATACTTCAGACAAATATGTTATTCTCAGTGTTTAGTAACTGTTAGTTGCATTGTATTGAACTGAGTTATGATTGAAGACATGATTTAGGGTCCCAAACTCATTATGCTGGGGGCATGAGCTAGCATGTCTGAAACCATTCCCATTATCAAGAGGGTGTGCTTTTGACAAAGGTCAAGGGACATGTCATCTGTCTTAAAGAAAATAAATTTCCTATGGGAATATAAGTCACTACCCTCATATACTATGATTTACTATGAGAAATTTAGTTGGTTTCATTGTCTTTCCATTCATTAAAATACTTGAATATAATAGATATTTATTCTTAGGAAGATATTTCAAATAAAATCAGTTTGATAGTTATTTTTGTAATGATTAATCTCTCAAGTAGTTTTCTGTTAAAAATAGATTTTAATCTATCTCAAAATTCCTTTTAAAAAAATATGGAAACCTCAATTATTGACTGTTATCTCTTTATACTCACAGAGTACTTAAATCTCTGCAATTTCATTTGCATTTCAAATCCTCATCCTTCCCATTACTCTCATGCTGTTCTACATTTTACAGTTTTCTTCATATAAATACAGCATCAAGCGTGGAGTCATTTCATAATTTTCTATTTACATAATAACCCCTTCTTTGCTTGAAAACACACAAAAAATGCTTGGCTTTCTGAAGACATCTTATCAATTGTTTGCCCATGAAACCCCATATTTGCTATAGTTACTTTTCCCCACAGAGATTTAATCTGTTTTAATTAGGTCATCTAAATGTCAATTATTTATGTTGACTACAGCAATTCCTAATTTTGGGATTTCTCATGCCTTCAGTCTTGCTTGGCACTCTGGGAATCTTCTCTATTTTGCATAATATTAATTATATTACTTTATAGAAGAGATGCAAGAAACATGACATTCTTCTGGAGTGACTTCTCAATTAAATCAGAGAGATTTGATAAGATTAAAGAAAATGCTACCAAAGCATTGGCGACAAAAAAGAAGGCTATCCATATTAAATAAGCTATCAGGAATAAAACATAAATGATATTTTTACTTAACATAATTAGTATTTTTCAATAAGAATGATCTGAAATGTTTATCAAGTACCAATCATGTGTGAACTAATATATTATTGCACTGTTTGATATCTTAAATTTCTAGAGCACTTTGAAATTTGCAAACTATTTTCACCTACATTATTTCACATGGAGAAAGGTGATTGGATGATATGACCTCTCCATTCCCTGCCAACTCTGATATTCTATTATCTCAATAACTCTTGAAGGGAGACAGGGCAGATAGTTGTCACATTATTAGCCTCTACTAGTGCCCTTCAATGAATAGGAATGGCTTTAGAAGGAATTTATCAGGCATGCAGCTTCAGTGAGCTTGAAAGCACATATGGTGCTAGCTGTGCCCATCATTTGAAACAGTTTAGCTATGCAGTCAGCCACAGATGCAGAAGAAACCCTGTGGGTAAATTCATGGGCATCTTATTTTCTATTGTTTAACTCTGTGGGAAGTGACTCTTCAGTGTAACTCATAGTATATGATCTTCCCATGTAGTTAAACAAGTAATTGTAAAATGAAGATAAGTAAATTACTATTGAATAGTAGAGCAGGTAGAGCCTATCTTTGGGAAGGCCAAAACATACTTCTTTTATTACAAGGAACTGTGGAGATCCACATTTCTTTCTATAGATACTTTAAATATATGTGGAACATAATGAGATAAAAAGAATATTTACAGATCAATTTTCTGATACTGCACAGGAAGATTTAAAAGGATTTTGTAAGCATAATGTATCCTCCAAGTATGAACTATGTGAACTTTTCCTTATTTATAAAAATATTCTTTTTGCCCCTTTGGTTTTCCTTTTGTTTTACTGGGGCTGATTGTTCAATGAAATCCTGTTTCTTAATTGGGGTAAATGATGACTTGTATCACAAAGCTGGGAGCCCTGGGAAATTATGAGTCTTTGGCCCCTCTGAATCTATTTTCTAGAGGGGGGGAAAAATCAGATAATGTGGAGTATATACATTTGCTTAATTTGTACCTGACCTGAGTTCTCTGAAAAAAGTAGTAGACTTGGTTGATGGAAATACTAACCAAGTCATGCTGAAATGGTGCTTTTCATAACTTCACATTCTCTTACTGTGTGTTTGTGTATTTATCTATGTATATGTGAAATATATATGTATGTTTATGTATGTATGTGTGTGTTAATAATCTTTACCTTACTTTCAAAATTTGGTATGCAAATAAGTTTAGAAATATTTAAAGCAACAAAATAATAATCTTCTGGGAAACTGGAATTAAAGTGAATTTGGGAAGTTTAAAAAATTTAAATGGACATTTCTTCACTTTCTTTAGGAAGAAGATAAATGAGATCTATTTATCATCTTGAATTAGATTTTGGAGGAACTTGGGACTGAAAAGGAATAGTTGATATTAAACTGATAAAATAGTTTCCTCTGGAAATTTGGAATTTATAAACTTTTTATATCATTGAAAAATTCTGGAATTCCAGCAGATTTTCTATTTCCCACCTTAGCCTTGTGAGTTATGTCAATCATTTTAAAATTACCACCTCTCCTGCACTTTTTTCTAAAACATTTGTTTGTCTGGGTCAATAAAAAGTTAAGTAAAGTGACCATGTTCAATCAGAATTTATTAGAAGTAGGACTTGAAACTCTAGATCTTCCTTCTCTAAGTACAATCCTCTATCCTGTAGGGCAGGATGCCTTAGATTTGGCAAATGTTTTAGTGTTAGTTTTCTTTATATACAAAACATATGTAAAAACACTGAGGGACCATGAAGTGATTATCATGTGTATTCAACCTCAAAAGTCTCTAAGGACTTAAAAGTAGTTAAGTTAATTTTCTGAAAATTGTTATAGTAAGATAATACATGTTTGTGGCTGTTGGTGTTGATGATTATGATGATGAGAACCAAATAAGAAAGCATACTAGGTAACATGAAGTCCTTAGGATTTGAATTACAAATTAAACTTATTATCATCCTAAAAAAATTAAATTGAAATTAAAATGCATTTATCAATCACTGAATAGATGTAAGGTATTGTGTTAAACAATTTTATAACTTATTTTATCCTCATAACAAACTTAGATTATTATTATTATTAATTAATTAAATCAGATTAATTTACTTTGTTACATTTTAAATTCCTTCCCTCTCTTCCTTCCTTGCACTAGAGAAGGTCACCATTACATACATACACACAAATATAACACCATATTATGCATACAAGAGAATGCTATTATAATTCATGGTGTGAAAACTGAATCAAACCAAGACTTTTACCTGTCCAAGGTCACACAGCTAGTAGTGGCTAAGGTCAGTTATGAACTCAAGACTTACTGACTCCAGATTCAACCTATATCCCCTGTGCCCCCTACCTACTCAGGCTAATCTAAGTTCAACCTCATCATAAATGTACTGTCAGAAAACTATGTGGCATAAAATCTGACACATTTACATTTTGTATCATAGGTCCAGAATGCTAATTTGTTAACAAATTCTATGTACTTATACATAGAATTCTATGTACTTATACAGAACTATTTTGGGCAGTGTTGTTCTGACTGACAAATAAGTAGAAATAAAATTAAAGAAACCAAATCAAGAAAACAAACATATCTTTCTGGCAGCTAATGGACTGTGTCTGTCATGATCATCCAGTTCAAGACCAATGTGAAAAGTTATAAAGTCATGTACCCCTCTATTTTCCTTCCCAAATGAAAGATTAGGAGCTGTGACAAATGGGGCATCTGGTTTCTGGAAGCAGATAGTAGATTGTAGTCTCATAGATGCTATCTATATATGCTACAAAAATCATAGAAGTCAAGCAAACCATTAGTTAATTATAGGACTGGCATGATTATGATGATGCTCCTTGTTTCACACAATTGACAAATTAGCATATTAAGTGTCTATACTATATTAGAGACTAGTTATATGTCTGAGAGTCACTGATTTCAAGGCTATTAGAGGAAAATAATATATTTTGTATAATTAATTATAGGACATATACACAAATGATAGTACAATTAATATCGCCTATCAGGATAGCTCAACATTTACTATATCTTTAGCTGAAATTAGAAAATGAGTTGTAAGGGAAATGCAACCGAGATTCAGTGAAGTATGTTCTAAAATAATGGGGAAAATTGTGAATGGTCAGAAAAAAAGTGATACCAGTAAGTCAACCTAATGTGATTACATAAAAAGCAGAGTTGATATTGTTGATTAATGTCTGTGAGATCATTGTGATTTTAAAACCAGCACACATTTTGAATTGTAGATAAAGAACACATAATACATGTTTGACAAGTCCTCAGTATTGAATTAGCTGAATTTTGTTTTTTTTCTTATCACATAGCTACATAAATTAGTCATAAAGAGTAATTTTATTTTCCAAGAAAATACTATGATCAAGAATATAGCTGGGCATAATCCACAGGGCAAGAAACTGGGGTTGGGGAAACAGAGATAAAATTTGAGTTTAGGATAGAGATTAAAAATGCAGATACTGTATTTTGAATGAAGTAAGTGATCTGAAGTGTGTAGCATGTATTACTAACAAAAGTCAGGGACGGAAATAGAATCAGAAATTGGTATTCAGAAATATCAGGTAATATAGCACAATGTAGGTTAAGATAATCAAAGCATATAGAATTCAGGAAAACGTAGGAAACTTGGACCAGGGAATAAGAAAATGAAGTAAACATCTAATAATCACATGCATAATAAAGAAGACTGGATGATGAGGTAGGTTACTACCAGAAATTTTATGGAATCATCCTAATTTGGCTATCTTATTGTAAAACAGCACTATGAAAAACCTCAGCAATTAATGCATATGGAGACTATTGTAAACAAAAGCAAATAGTGTATATCCTTTTAATTATTCTCTCAAAATTCATTCTTATCACTGTATTTGAATTCATTTGCATAAATCAATTCTTTAAAATTTGGTTTTGATCATCTTTATCCAGTGCTTAACTGAAGCAATATATATATATATATATATATATATATATATATATATATATATAGTCTTTTAGTAACAATTAAACAAATCTCAGTTTTGAGTTCTGACAATTTAGAAAATTTTCCCTCTCTTTTTGACTTTAAATTCATATAGCTCCTGCTTGACCAGCATAAAAGAACAGTTCATTCCCATGCTTATAGAAATTCATTGTTCATGCCTTTTAACACAATTTAATTTGTCTAAATATGGGGAAAAATCAGTGTACAATAGCACATTGAGACCAATTAAATAGATTTCTAAATTGTTAGTTAATTCTTAATTTACAGGTTACCAAAACAGTAGGAAGCACTTAAACACTGGAAACACACAGCATGTAATCCTAGTAAAATGCTTTGTTTAAACTACAAATAATAGGAATTGCTTACAAGTCTTTTTCTTTTCCCTGCTAATATTTTCAGTAATATTCACATTCTACATAACACTCTATTACACTCTGTAGTCGCTAAGAAAGATTATAAACTTCTTGAGGGCAGGAAATAAATCTGTTGTTATTGCACTCTCAAAAACTAGTATTGTCAAGAGTTTTGTATCATTAACATAGAAAAAAATTACTATCAATTGGAAAGTAGAATGTGTTAATTTAGAACTTTATTTCTCTCCAAATATTTTTAAGTGGTTCCAATCCATTTTGTCAAAAGAGATTGAAACTTCCATTTACAGATTTTTAACAGTCCTGTTTAAAGATGCCCCAAATTACCTGAATTACAAGCATTGACATAGAGGAATTATGTCAATTAGGGCAATTATAGCATGAAGAAAGAGATATTAAGAAGCATCATGGCTAGTGGATAGAGATAAAACATAGAAGCAAGAAAGATTTAGAATTCAAGTTTCTCCTTTGGTATATATATATATATATACTTGACATACTAAGGCATCTAGTTGGTGTAAATACGAAAGTGATAGACATGGAGTCAGGAAGATTTGAGTTCATTTTGGGCCTGAGACATTCACAAACTTTCTGAATATGGTGAAGTCACCTAAATGCAATTTGCTCCAGTTTCCTCATCTCTAAAAGGAGGGTATATAAGAGTTCCTTCCATCTATAGTTGTAATTAAATTAAAATGAAATAATATTTGTCAAGTGATTTTCAAACCCTAAAGTCATATTTATGTCTATATGTATATATATATATATATATATATACATATAGACATATATATGTGTGTGTATACTTATACATGCACACATATGCATGTATATATACATTATGTGATATAGTATGCATATATATTGTTATATGCCTATATGCTTTGATTCTCTAAGATGAACAGGAGGATGATGAACTGGTTTGAATGAGGGAGTGTCCTCTTCTTGAAGTTTTTTATGCCAATCCCAGTGAGGCTGAGAATATTTGCTACAAGTAAAGGAATGGAAAATTGATACAAATGTAGAATGAAAGAAAAAACCTAAATATTGAGCCAAGATACTTCCTTTAATCTTCATACTCTGTTTAAGAGACATTTCCCTGAATTCTTGGTAAAAGCTTTGAGGAGAGAAATTTCTGCCTGTCTGAATTTGACTCCTAAAAATCTCTATTTTCCAGAAAAATGGCATTAGGAAACATTTCCCTTCTATTTTTAAAAGAGAAATACCAAAGTCTTTGTAGTGCTTCAGCTGCAGCATTTACTAGGCAGAGAGACTTATGGTTCTCTCTAGTGGGTAGGGTAGTACCTAATAAATTATAAACTTTTTTTTGAGGACAGGAAATGCTTTATTTTAGACTTCATGACCTCACTGCCTACTGCAGTGCTTATTTGTAAATACTCCATAAGGATTTATTGCATGGAGTTCAGTAGAATATTCCTTTACCATTACCTAAAATAGTGGTCTTCAATTTTTTTTTAATCACATATTTGCATCAATAGGAAAACACTCCTAATATTTGTATATTTACTTATTTAAATAATATATGCGAGTACTACTTTGCTAATAATTATACACATAAAATGTGCAAATTCAGAAATTAAAAATGGATGAAGCAAAAATGACATAAGATTTTATTATAAAATGATTAAATAATTACTGGAATTGATTAAATAAATGAGTACTGGGGTCTGAAGTGTGAATATAGAAAATCTATTTGACAGTTTGGTAGGGAGAGCAATAGTAACCTAGACAAGAAGTAAAAAAGATCATAGCAGAGTTACAGAAAAGGGGATAGATGCCAGAGATGCCAGGTCATGGAAGAATGGTTGAAAAGATGAATGAACTGATTGAACATATCAGATTAAAGAGAATGAAGAATGATGACCTAATGGCTATGAACATGAATTATTGAAAGGATATTATCACCTTCAATAGTAATAGAGAAGTTTGGGAGAAGATTGTTGGAGGGAAAGAAAATATGATGAAGCGTGAGATGGGGATTACAACTTGTACTTCATAATAAAGTAATATTCAATTACGTATATTTATAAGTCATTCTTGAAATTATATGTGTATATATATATGTGTGTGTGTGTGTGTGTGTGTGTGTGTGTGTGTGTTTTATTTGTTTGTTTGTTTGTTTGTTTCTTCAGGCAATTAGAGTTTAGTGACTTGCCCAGGGTCATAGAACTAGGGAATATTAAGTGTCTGAGTTAAGATTTGAACTCAGGTCCTCCTAACTTCAGGGGTGGTGCTTTGTCCACTGTGCCACCTAGCTGACCCCTTATTTTTATTTTTATTATTATTATTATTATTATTATTATTATTAATTTGCTTAGGCAATTGGGGTTAAGTAACTTGCCCAGGGTCACACAGCTAGAAAATATATATTGTTTACAATGCTTTGTAGACACAAAATGTGCTACTACAAATATGTTGGTATATATGGAGACTTTCTTTTCATCAGTTACATCTTCAGGCTACATATGAGTAATCATATTTAGGAATCTGTCAAAAGGCATGCACATTTAACAACTTTATTTGGTTCATTGAAAATTATTTCCTGGACTTCTGGTCAAGATGATGGTAAGGACACACACAGTTGCTTGAATTCCGAGTTTTCTCTCAGAATTTACTACATGACAAGCCTCGGAATTAATGCTTGACCAGAAAAAAAAACTCCATAAATAATCACCAACAGAAGACATCCTTGAAATTCACCAGAAAAGGTCTGTGTTTGCTCAGGGGAAGGGACGAACAGACTGGGCGCAGGCTGAGGACAAGAGAGGAAGCTCACACTGCTCAGACCCCAGGGGGGAGGGGTGTGATCTCTTCCATTCTTGTGAAACAACCTACTGGGAAAACTGGAAATTAATATGGCAGAAACTAGGCATGGACCCACACTTAACACCACATACTAAGATAAGATCAAAATGGGTCCATGACTTAGGCATAAAGAATGAGATAGTAAATAAATTAGAGGAACATAAGATAGTCTACCTCTCAGACATGTGGAGGAGGAAGGAATGTGTGACCAAAAGAGAACTAGAGATCATTATTGATCACAAAATAGAAAATTATGATTACATCAAATTAAAAACCTTTTGTACAAACAAAACTAATGCAAACAAGATTAGAAGAGAAGTAACAAATTGGGAAAACATTTTTACAGTTAAAGTTTCTGATAAAGACCTCATCTCCAAAATATACAGAGAATTGACTCTAATTTATAAGAAATCAAGACATTCTCCAATTGATAAATGGTTAAAGGATATGAACAGACAATTTTCAGATGATGAAATTGAAACTATTTCCACTCATATGAAAGTGTTCCAAATAACTATTGATCAGAGAAATGCAAATTAAGACAACTCTGAGATACTACTACACACCTGTCAGATTGGCTAAGATGATAGGAACTAATAATGATGAATGTTGGAGGGGATGTGGGAAATCTGGGACACTGATACATTGTTGGTGTAGTTGTGAAAGAATCCAACCATTCTGGAGAGCAATCTGGAATTATGCCCCAAAAGTTATCAAACTGTGCATACCTATTGATCCAGCAGTGCTGCTATTGGGCTTATATCCCAAGGAAATACTAAAGAGGGAAAAGGGGCCTGTATGTGTCAGGATGTTTGTGTCAGTCCTTTTTATAGTGCCTAGAAACTGGAGAACGAGTGGATGCCCATCAATAGGAGAATAGTTGAGTAAATTATGATATATGAATGTTATAGTATATTATTGTTCTGTAAGAAATGACCAATAGGATGAATACAGAGAGGCTTGGAGAGACTTACATCAACTGATGCTGAGTGAAATGAGCAGAACTAGGAGATCATTATACACTTCAGCAACAATACTATATGAGGATGTATTCTGATAGAAGTTGATATGTTCAACATAAAGAAGAGCTTATCCAATTCCAGTCGATCAATGATGGACACAATCAGCCATACCCAGAGAAGGAACACTGGGAAATGAGTGTAAACTGTTAGCATTTTTTGTTTGTCTCCCCAGGTTATTTTTACCTTCTGAATCCAATTCTTCCTTTGCAACAACAAAAACAACAAAATTCGGTTCTGCGCATATATGGGAATGCCTGCCATCTAGGGGAGGAGGTGGAGGGAAGGAGTGGAAAAATTCAGAACAGAAGGGATAATATTTTAAAAAATTATCTATGCATATGTACTGTCAAAATATAATTATAAATATAATTTATATTATATTTATATTAAAATTATATTAAAATAAATATAAATATAATTATAAAATATATAAAATATAATTATAAAATTAATAAGAAAAAGAAAATTATTTCCTAAGGTAAGTATGGTAATATATGCTAAAATACATTCTATCCACAATGTTTGTATGACTATCCATCTACAAACACTCTAACATTATTTCTTAAATTGTAGTATCATAATGAAATAGAAAAGCAAATAATGAAAAGTGACTCCTTAGCAAATATTTATAATAAAAACTATGACATTTATATTCATATTTTGAGTTACTTCCACAAGAGTAATATAAAAATGTAAGAAAGTGACTTCAATTTCTTGAGATGTGACAGCAAACGTCAAGTCTGGCAAGATTCTCTGAAGCTCAAAAGACTTTGAACATAGTTTCAATGACCAATAATGTGACTTTTTTGAGAACCATCCTATTTAAGTGCATTGTGACTCCTCAAGTGTAGGCTTGATAACTGAAGATGAATAATTTGAAGCAAAGAATAATGCAAGATAATATTTAAAAGATAGTAACATAATAAGGGACATCGTGTTTCTAAAAATACTAAGGATTTTAAACGATTTACAATTATAGTAAGTTGTTAATTTTCTAAATGAGACATACTTTTCATATATTTTGAGAAAATACGCTCTATGAATATTGACATTCACATCATAAAAGCCTAAAATAAATAAATAATAATGAAATAAATGAAAAAGAGTTCAAAGGCTTTAAAGGGATATAAATGAGCTAATAATTTTTTTTTCATCTTGTTCATAAAGGAAACAAGAACATCTTTTTGTGGAATAATCTGGTGACTTTACACTATTTAAGATGGTAGGGTTTAATACTTAATCTATTGTATAGAATTCCTGCCAATGCAGGCCAGCCCTTTGTTCATAATTTATAACCTTAGAGAGTTACCCAGACTATCAGGAGATTGTATAAATCATCTAGGTGCATGTAAAGTAAAGAAACAAAACAAAACTCTATATAAAAATATCAGGAAGAAAGTTGCAGCTGTTGTACATGTATAATTTAAAAGATATGAAGTCAGAAAAATTATATGAAGAAATTAGTAAATTATTTCACAAAGACAAAAGGTAAACCACAATATACTTTGGGACTGAGGAACTTCATTGTAAAAACAGTCTTATAAGAGAATGTCAAAAGTCTGGAAAACAGACCATATAAAAGCTTCATGTTGTTGATCATGAATATTTCATATAGGGTTGAAAGAAGTTGAGTGTTCTGATAACTTCCAATATTTTTAAAAATAAAATTGACAAAATATATTTTGAAAATATTTTATTTTTCCAATTATTTGTAAAAACAATTTTACTATATTTATTTTAAATTTCAAAATTTCCCCTTCTCACCTGTTTCTCTATCCCCCCTCATTGCATGATTTACATTATACATGTGAGCTCATGAAAAAACATATTTCCATATTAATCTTATTTTGAAAAAGAACCCAGACTAAACACAGAAAAAAACTTAAAAAATTAAAAATGGTTCACTTTGCATTCACAACCCATCCATTTTTAAATAATATCTTTTTATTTTCAAAATACACGCAAAGAGCAAACAAGATTAGAAAGGAAGTAACACTTTGGGAAAGTATTTTTACAGTTAAAGGTTCTGATAAAGGCTTCATTTCCAAAATATATAGAGAACTGACTCTAATTTATAAGAAATCAAACCATTCTCCAATTGATAAATGGTCAAAGGATGTGAACAGACAATTTTCAGATGATGAAATTAAAACTATTTCCACTCATATGAAAGAGTGTTCCAAATCACTATTTGTAAGGGCCCTTTAAATGGGTGCCACAGCGCATCGGGAGAGTGGATGTTTTAAGACCAATGGACATTATGGCTTCATTCCATTCTGGAGAAACAGCTAGACATGTGATCAACCATTTTTCTATTGTAGAAATTTCACATGCATTTAAGACAGTTTATGGATTGGCTTACAAATACTTTGCCTTTAGGTATTTTTGCATTAAATTTGACTTTGCCCATTCCATTGGCATTTCTTATAATCCTATTAGTGAAGTCATTACTGCAGACTATCCCCAAGATCTTCTCTTCTAAACAAGAGAAGGGAATTTTGGGATATGTGATTGCTTAGAATTTTTAAATTTTGATTTTACATTTTTAAACACTTTTGATTTTACATCTTCAAAGTAGTTTGATTTTACATTTTAAAGTTATTTTGGTTTTACATTTTTAATCTATTTCGGTTTTACACTTTTAAATTATTTTGGTTTTACACTTTTAAATTCTTTGCCTTTTACCTTAGCAATGCACTTCGGGCATACACAGAAAGTGCAGCTAAGTGACAAACTGACTGACTTTCGTCTGACTTTTGATCTTTTTGACAACAACTTTGTTTCCACTGTGATGTGGAAAGGCCTGGATGGCATTTGGAAAGGCCCAAGTTGGGCCCCGAGTACATTCCTTCCTAGGTGCAGATCCAGCAGTAGAGTTCATCCCCACCAGAGACATTTGTAACCTGGGGATCCAAGAGAAGGACCAGACAACAGTCCAGAGGGACCAGCCAGATGTCCGCAGCCCTTCAGACGCTGATGGCAGCGATGCCCCTCCTGACCTTGACACCAGAGACACCAGACACAGTTCCAGTGTTGCAGCTGAAATGGACTGTTTTGGGTGATACGCAATATAAAGACTGTAAATGGACAATGGGCCTGCTTGCTTCTCCCTTGGCTACTTGCCATATGATGGCCTGGGGAGAGGCTTTGCCCTATGCTTTCTATTGAAGGACTATGCTTTTAAATTAGTGGGTGAAAAACCAACACACCCACCTGCCATTGTTATTGAGACAATGTTATTGGACATGACTTTGCTTATGTGCACCTGAGAAACTAGAATTGCTCTAGGATTGTGAAAAGTGCAATTGAGAATTGTGATAAGCTAGAATTGTTCTAGGATTGTGAAAAGTGCAATTGAGAATTGTGATAAGCTAGAATTGTTCTAGGATTGTGAAAAGTGCAATTGAGAATTGTGATAAGCTAGAATTGCTCTAGGATTGTGACAAGTGCAACAGAAAATTGTAAGAAACTAGAATTGGTCTAGAACCTTTAACTTTAAAAATATTTTCACAATTTGTTACTTCCCTTCTAATCTTGTTTGCATTAGTATTGTTTGCACAGAAACTTTTTAGTTTGATGTAATCAAAATCTTCTATTTTGTGATCAATAATGATCTCTAATTCTCCTCTGGTCATAAATTCCTTCCTCCTCCACAAGTATGAGAGGTAGACTATCCTCTGTTCCTCTAATCTATTTATGAACTGATGCTGAGTGGAATGAGCAGAACCAGAAGATCACTATACACTTCAACAATGATATTGTATGAAGATATAGTCTAATTGAAGTGGATCTCTTCAACATAGAGAAAATCCAATTCAGTTCTAGTTGATCAGTGATGGACAGAAACAGCTACACCCAGAGAAGGAACCCTGGGAAATGAGTGTAAAATGTTTGCACTATTGTCTTTCTACCCAGGTTACTTATACCTTTGCAATCCAATTCTTACATGGCAACAAGAAATTTGATTTTACAAACAGATATTGTATCTAGTATATACTGTAACACATTTAACATGTATGGGATTGCCTATCATCTAGGGGAGGGAGTAGAGAAAGGGAGGGGAAATTTGGAAAAGTGAATACAAGGGATAATGTTGTAAAAAAATTACCCATGCATATGTACTGTCAAAAATTATAATTATAAAATTAATAAAAATAAAAAATAAAAAAATACATGCAATGATATATATTTTCAAAATACATGCAAAGAAAAAAGCAAATAACAACAACCAAATAAGGTGAAAATATAATTCTTTGATCCAAATTCAATGTTTATACTTCTCTCTCTGAATTTGCATGGTACTTTTCATCAAAATCTGTTTGAATTGCCTTGAAAAGCCTCATTGTTGAAAAGAGTCAAGTCCATCTCAGATGATCATCACCTAATCTTGTTGTTGCTGTGAACAACATTTCCTTGGTTTTACTCACTTCACTTAGCATCAGTTCATGTAAGTCTCTCCATCCCTTTCTGAAATTATCTTATTGATATTTTTATAGAACAATAATATTCCATAATATTCATATACAATAACTTATTCAGCTATTCCCCAACTTATGGGTATCCACTCAGTTTCCAGTTCCTTGGCAGTACAAAAAGGGCTGCTACAAATGTTTTATCATCTCTTTGGGATACAGATCCAGTGGAGACACTGCTGGATCAAAGGATGTATACAATTTGAGAGCTCTTTGGGCACAACTCCAAATTACTCTCCAGAATGGTTAGATCAGTTCACAACTCCACCAACAATGTATAAGTGTCTCAGTTTTCTCTCATCCCCTCCAACATTTAACTTTATCTTTTCATGTCCAATCAACGCTAGTCAGAAGAAAGGATAAAGGATAAAGAAAATAAGAGGATTTTGCATGTAGTTAAAATAGCCTAAAAGTGCCTGTTATGAAAAATACAGTAATTATAAAAGTGGAAATTAGTATAGTGAACTAGAATAGCATGAACACTTGCCATTTTATAGAGCAAAATAAACCTTTTAAACCTTTTTTTTTTCAAGCAGACATTCTATAACATTATCATGATCATACAAGATCCTTTAATAGAATAAGCCATTACTCTATAATCAACAGATATTCACAGCAAAGTTGTTTGCTGTTATTCATGGATGGTAGCTTAAAGAAACCCGAATGTAAGTGATTCCTAATAGATTGTAAAATAATTAAGATTTCCTTTGTGGATTACATGTACTAATTGGGTCAATAGATGTAACACTAGAGACCTCTTTAATGGGCTTCCTGCCCATTGAAATGAGACAAGGCTAGAAATACACATAAAAAGCCAAATTAATGAATGCTATGTTTTACAGAGGTTATGACAAATGATCACTTGAGCAGCCTATTGAGTTACTCTATGATGTAGATAGGCACTGGAGATGGATGGTGAGTGGGACACATAGTATAATAGGTAGAGAAAAATTAAGCCAGATCATTTTTGATAAATTGTTCATCATTGTCAATAATTCAAAGGTGCTTTCTGCCATCAAAGACCATTTTTGCACATAAATATTATATTGGAAATAATAAATGGATGAAAATTAATTACACTACATAATAACCTTAAAATTAATATAATACAAAAGAAAATGAGAAAAGCAACTGGCAATTCTATGTGTTTCATACCCTACATCGGCATCAGTGATATTCTCAAGGAAAAACAAGGCCACAAAAGACAATGGACTGATCGTGTAGTATAAGTAATAAGAAATGCATAGATATCCTACATATTATATTTGTATTCAGAAACTATTGAAAGCCCTTGAGAAAATGTTGTAGGGTATTGATTAAATTCCCTAGTGGTATTGGTGGAAAGATATGGACAAGATAAGAAGAGCTGGGTGACACCTAATCTGCCCTAATGATAAGCATAAGCACATCAATTAAATTATTTATCCAAGGAATATTATAACTTAAACATAAAATTAAAATTGTTGCTTTTGTAAGAAACTTCTTGTTTGCTATTTGATTTTTAAGTGACTGTGGTATATATCAAAATCTATCCACATATATATCATTTCTATAACAACTCAAGAATACATTTGGAGGGCAGTAAATATTTACTAGTAAATTTATTATTATTATTTAATAGTAAATATAAGTTGAATGAACACCAAAAAACTACTAGATACTAAATAACTGTGTTAGATGAAGAGCCTGGATGTATTAATAGGAAGCAAGGCATATACCATCTCCTCCATCTTGACCAGGGATTTGGGAGAGGTGGGGAAAAGTGAACTTAGCCTAGCTCAGATTGAAGAGACTCATCACAACGTGGGCACAAAATGATTTTTAGCTTCATTTACTTTCCAAAGATGTTTTTAATAGAAGGATTATAATTTTTTTCATTAAGTGTGACCTCACTTATAAAATTAGGAGATGTTAAAAAGGAAATAAATTCTTCTACTATGGATCTCCTAGGTATATTGAACAGGCATTCTTATACATAAATATTTTTGCATATTCACATATGAATGTAAATGTTAGTTATGTGCAGTTAAATATTATTTATACTTTAAAATATTTCTCTAAATTATATATAACATACATATATATGTAAACTTATGGACATATATATATATATATATATACACACACATAATTTATACTTAAACAAAAATATTTTTTAAAGATGAAGATAGCATTCATTGGTGAGACATGTGCTTTGAAATTTGGTCTTATTTTGTTTTGTTTTATTTTTAGTATTTGTGATAGGATGATTTCTATATATTGATATATCTATATCTACATCTTATCAGTAGTTCCCTTCCAGTATTTCTTTTAACCAGGGACCAATTTGTAGAACTATTGGCCCCATTTAACGGTAGTATGTAACAAGGTGAAACTAAATGATGCACATGGGAATTTAGTTTAGCCTCATTAGTTAGTATTGAACTTTAAACTACTGAACTAATCAAATAAAAGATGCACATATAAGCAGTGAAATATTTTCTTGTTCCATCCATGATATTGACAGTTATTTGTTTTATTTTGAATTTACTATTCTAATCATATAAATTATAAGTTAATTATTTTATTAATCTAATAAAATTTTATATAGCAAGAAAATTAATACTTCACTTCATATAAAAAAAGATTATGTAACTTCTACTTTAAAATTTTGTTGGAATGCATAATTTCCCATATTAACATGGAAAATTATTTGCAAATTATCTGCACATATTTCTATCTATATTTAGTATTCACTATCATTTCAATTATCCTCTGAACCAACTAACAGTGACTTGGATATAGGAAGAGGAAAAAATCAAGGTCCATTGTTTGATATAATAGCTAACAATAGTTGTTCATAACTCAGATTCAGGGACACTACAAATTACTTTCCAAGTTACCCTGTCATGGAAGCAATAATACTTAGACTACATAAACAAATTCTGGGCCTTCCCTAATCCTAGTAAGTTAGACACTTTCAGAGAGTTTATGGAGAATGTTGACTCTGTCTATCTATGCACAATTGTCCTACATTTTTCATTCTCTTGGTAGAGTATAGAGTTATATGAATAAAAGAGGTATCTATCTCTTCATAAATAATTCATTCACTCTACTAAAAGAAATATATAAGACTAGCATAAATAAATATTAAGTAATCTATACTTGCTATTTTTTAATTGTCTGCCTAAATCTTGAAATGCATGTGTGTGAGTAAATGATAATGATACATATTGGTGAAAATGTAGGAAAACAATGCACTAATGCATTGTTGGTGGAGTTGTGAAATGATCCAACCATTCTGGAGAGCAATCTGGAACTATGCTCAAAAGGTTACAAAACTGGACCTACCCTTTGACCCAGAAATGCCATTACTGAGTCTATCCCAAGGAAATCATGAAGGAAATAAAAGCAATCACATGTGCAAAAAAGTGTTTGTAGCAATACTTTTTGTGGCAGCAAAGAACTGGAAAAAGAGTGGATGCCCATCAATTGAGGAATGGCTGAATAAGTTGTGATACATAAAGACAATGGAATATTATTGTTCTATAAAAAAAGATGAACAAGCTCATTATAGAAAGACTGACGCTGAGTGAAATAAAGCAGAACTAGGAATACATTTTATGCAATAACAGCAAGAATATGTGATGATCAACTATGAAAGGCTTTGTTCTTCTAAATATTTCAGTGATCCAAAAGAATCCTAATAGACTTGGGACAGAAAAATGCTATCTGCAACCAGAAAAAGAACTAAGGAGAATGAATGTAAATCAACACATATGTTCATTTTTTCTTTTTTTTTTTTTTTTAATTAATCTCTTTCATGGTTTTCCCCATTTGCTTTGATTTTTCTCTCCCAACATAATTCATAAAAAATGATGTATATTAAAAATAAATACCCCCCCCCAAAAAAAAAGAAATGCATTTTTGTGTATGTGAAGGTGTGTGTATGTCTGTATATGTGTTTATGCACTTCCTACTTCATCTCACAGGATTTAATCCAAAGGCAATGAATCTTTTCTTCTAAATTTTTAAGAAAACATAGGTGGGAAAGGATTTTGGGAAGATGATGGAATAAGTTGGCAAATTTCAAATTCCAGATTTCCCCCACAACTAGAACAAATTTGTGCTTTAGGATGAACATACATTGGTCAAAAACTAAGAAGACTTGGGGCAGAACAGGGGTCCCCCAGGTGCAAAGCCAGAAGTTCTGAAAAAGACCCTGGGGTGGGGATTAACCCATATGAATTGCAAATATTGCTATCTAGGATAGCTCCATAAGAATACCAAGTTGGGAGGCCTGGGGCTAACAGGGTGTGGTTAGAGCCACTATAAGAATCACAGAAACTTTTACCTCCTGGAGAGTTTGTGGTATCAAGGTTTGATATGGGAAACAGTGAACCTCAACTGATTAGGAATGCCAGATCCAGAAGTGTCTCAGGGATGTGGCTCCAGGCTAGAAGGAACCAGTTCACCATGAGTGCAGAGGCAGAGGGCAGTTCTTTGTTTGGGAGTCCAGGTCAGAAGGGAGAGCTCAAATGAAGTTTGAAGCACCATGCCCCACCCCAAAATTAGAAATGCTAACACTAACACCTCTTATTTTAAAAAAGTAAACTAATAAAGGTGAAAAAAATCATACCATAGAAATATACTAGGGGAACAGGAAAGACCATAGTTCATCTTCAAAGGAGGACACTGGAGTAAAAAAGAGTTTCTTCTGCTCACAAGAGTAAGAAGAAATAGTTCCTAGAGTAGAGAAAAATTTTTGAAGAACTCAAAAAAGAATTAAAAAAAAATAAAAGACATTGAGGAGAAACTTTAAAAAAAAATTCAAGAAAAACAAGATTATGGGAAAAATAATTAACCAACTAGAAAAGGAGACACAGTCTTAAAAATGAAAATAACTCTTTGAAAATTAGAATTGGGTGAAGAGAAATTAGTGAAACTGTGAGTGACTAAGAAATAACATATTATAAAGAATGAAAAAATAGAACAGAATATGAAACATAAGAGCATCAACATAGCTGGAGAGCACATCAAGAAGAGAAAATATAAGAATAATTGAATTGACCAAAAGTTGTGACCAAAAAAATAACCTTGACACAATAATGCAAGAAATAACCCAAGAAAATTGTCCTGGAGTGACAGAACAAGAGGGAAAATTAGAAATAGGAAAAATCCACTCATCACCACCTCAACAGGATACTTTGCAGAAAACACATAGGAATATTATTGCCAACTTTTGAAACTCTCAGATCAAAGGGAAAATTTTGCAAGAAGCAAAAAAAAAAAAAAAAAAAAAAAAATCAAATATGCTGGAGCTACAATTATAATTGTAGAGGACTTATAGCAAAACCTTGTGTTCCAAATTTTCCCTCCTTTCTTCCCCCACCCCCTCCCCTAGATGGCATGTAATCCAATATATGTTAAACAGAATAAACAGTTTTCAATCAAATACAGATAAATACATATATGCCATTATTGATTAAAGAAATGAAAATTAAAACAACTCTGAGGTACTGTCTTATATCTATCAGGAAAAAAATTAACAAATGTTGGAAGGGATGTGAGAAAATTAGGACATTATATACTATTAATGGAGTTGTGAACTGATTCAACCATTCTGGAGAACAATTTGGGACTATGACCAAAAGGCTATCAAACTGTGATCTAGCAGTGTCACTACTAGGTCTGTATCCAAAAGATCATAAAAGAGGGAAAAGGGCCCACATATGATAAAATGTTTGTAACAGGCAAGGAATTAGAAATTGAGTGGATGCCCATCAAATGTAAATTATGATATATCAATGTAATGTAGTATTATTATTCTAAAAAATTATAAATTACCACTATATTGCTGCCACAATAAAGAACCGCAGATCCTGGAATCATATCTACTGACAATGCAAAGAACTAGGCCCTTGGACTGAAATATCATATCCCACAAAATTATCTATAATATTGAATGAAAAAAATGGATATTTAATGAATTTACAGATTTTCATGATTTTATAACAACTAAATGTTAACTCAAAAGAAAATTTAACATTTGAATCAATATCAAAGATCAGTTTCAAGGAATTCAATTTAGATAAATTGTATATATATATATATATATGTATGTATTTTTTTAACATGGGAAATGTATATCATATTTAAGATTGACATCAACAATGCGGTAGCTCAAAGATGGGGGGAGAGTTAAGGTAAAAATATGTTATAAAAATGAGGTATGGAGAAAGAATAGACACAGAATAAGAATAGACATGGGATAAAAGGGCTCAGAGTTTTGAAAACCTACTCACATTGGGAATAGATTAAATAGGCAATACTACATATATACCATCAAGAATATAGCACCCTCCAAAATCTATAAAGAAATAAGGAAGGAGGGATTGGTAGCCAGGGAAGCAAAAACTGAAGGAAGAAGACACGGGAAGGATCCACGGGTGGAAGGAGTTTAAGTAATAGCAAGGCAAATTAAGGAGCAAAATTAAAGCAAAGAATTAGCAGTCATAGAAATTATGTGTGTCTGGGAGGGGGAGTATGTGTGTGTGCATATATACATAAATATATCCTTTCTTAACTATAGACTGCTTGGTAATGTTGAGAGGATGAAATGGGTGGGTGGGTAAAGTAAAAAAGGTGCACAGCCCAGAACAAAAGAGCAATTTACAAGAAAAAAAAGCTGGATACTCATGGATATAATTTCCTTTACAAATATATACACAAATATGTATATATTTTTGAATTGGTAATTTGTTATATATTTTGAATATTCCCTGATGTTCTTCTGAGCATAGGACAATGTTTTTTTGTTGTTGTTATTGATGTTTTACTTTGTTTTGTATTTCTTTTCTATTTTTGTTTTTTTCTTATTCTGTTTTTTAATAAAATAAATTTTGAAAAGTAATTCTATAGAAAAAAGAGAATATAAATGATGATCCAACCAGTCTAGAGAGCAATTACGAACCATGATCAAAAAGCTTTCAAATTGTTCATAACCTTTAATCCAACAGTATCTCTACTGGATCTGTATCCCAAAGATATAAAAAAGGGAAAAGGACTCATATGTGTAAAAATGTTTGTGGCATGCTTATCAGTTGATGAGTGGTTGAACAAATTATAGCATATGAATGTAATGGAATATTATTGTTCTATAAGAAATGACAAGCAGGTTCTTTTCATAAAAGCCTGAAAAGACTTACATTAACTGATGATAAGTGTAGTAAGTAGAACAAAGAGAACATTTATACAACAATAACAAAATTTTATATCATGATCAACTGTTGTGGGCTTGACTTTTTTCAACAATGAGATCATTCAAGGCAATCCTAAAAGACTTGTGATCAAGAAAGAGGACTATGCAGACTAAATGTGGACCACAAGATAGCATTTACATCTTTTTTGAGGTAGTTTTTTGTTTGTTTGCTTTTTTTTCTTCCTTTTGACTTGAAAAATTTTCCCTTTGATCTGATTTTTTCTGCCAAGCATGATGAATATGGATATATATTTATAAGAATTCCACATATGTGACCTATGGCAAATTGCTTACTGTCTAGGGGAGGGGGCAAAGGGGAAGACGGGAGAAAAATTTGGAACACAAGGTTTTGCAAAGGTAAATTTTGAAAACTATCTTTGCATATATTTGAAAAATAAAAGAAAAACTATTATTAAAGAAAAAGAAAATATGAGTTATTTGTGAAGGAACATTTGTATCTCTTAATGGCAAGAAACTGTCTGACAGCACTATTTATTAATGAGGTTAGCTAATGATGGACATTTATACAAAGCTAAAAAATGTTCAAGCATTTCTGAACTCTCAGAACTAATCAATATACTTCAGTCCTTATTAATGAAGTAGCAGGAAAGAGACAGTGTGTTTTCCATTCAGACAAATAGTTATAGCATTTGCTTAGGTTTACAGAAAGGGGAAATTTGGGGTAAAACATTTGTATTATTTTATTGTCATTTATATGTTCCCCCCACATGAAACCTGTACTAGTAGTACTAATACTGTACAATATTAGTAGTATTGTAGAAAGAAGCAATGTTCACATTTTGACAAATCTAAAATTGGGATTACATGTGTCTTAACTCCTTTAACCATGCAGTTGACATAGTTCTCCCCTTTGTCTTTGAATTGTGCTGCTGTGACTGATCTATAGTTATAAGAAGCAAATTGTTCTTTGGGAAAAAAAAAAAAAATCTTGTTTAAGTTTCATACAGATGCATATAAAGGGAATAGAAGATTGGTAGGAAAGTGCAGAGGTGATTTCCCAGGAGCTCCTGATTATCTTCTATATCAAGACTATTTTTTTAAAAAATGACTTTACTATTGCAACATAATTTCAAGGTGACCAACTGTCAGCTTCTGGGGAAAAGAACAAGAAATCTCTCAGTCTTATTTGAGCTTTGTTTTTGTAAGCACTCTCAAAGTTTCCAGAGGGTATTATAGACTAAATTTTTAATAGAATCAGAATAGTTAGCAATAAGTAAATAACATGAATTCTCAGTTGATATAAATTTCATGCAGGGTTTGAATGATGATGCTAAAAGCTTTCATGAAAACTTGAATCAAATTTATTAGCAGATGTTCAGTGGTGCAGAAGAGTTATCCATGAATAATAAAGCTTGATGGTAGAAGAGAGCTCTCAATTTCCCTCTTTTCCCAGGAAGTACATTGTAATAGAGGTCATTCCCCAGAAGCTTAACACTGAGTTGAATGGTAATTAAGCTATATTGAGAAAACATTCAAGTGACAATGATTTACAAATGATCAAATTATTTTGGGCTTAGCTTAGGGCTTTACCAACTGGAGTAATTGTTCTGTTATGACCATATGTCTGTTAATAAACTTGATTCAAATGTAAAACAATTACAGAGATTTTTTGGGACTGGGCAGAACAATTAAAAACAGATAAGGTAGTTCTTGTGACTTGGTCTTAAAACAAATGAAGAAACTAAAATGATTAAGCTAAAAACAACTTGGATGGTGATTAAAAGATATGATGGAGCAGTTTAGCAAATTATAATTATCTTGCCAGCTAGAGTTTTATAACCTTCTCTCTCTTTCTAATTGTCATGGATATATCATATTGATCTGTTGCCCAGAGACAGCTTAAGTGAAATAAAATGTATAATATTGAGGTCATTACTTAATTTCCAAAGTCAGTCCATAAGTAATCTTCTTGAACTCTTCATTTGAATGCATCAGGCTAAGTTCTCCCCCCCAAAAAAAAAAAAAAAAACACAACCAGGCAATCTGACTTGGGGGTTTAAAATATTGATTTGCTTAGAATTTCAAGTGCCAGATGGAAATAATGGTATCATCATTGAAGGTAAGAGCTGATGCTAAAAGACATACCTAGATTTTATTTTCTAATATACTCTGATGGTTTGAAAAAGAAAAAAAAAAAGACTGCTGATAGTTCATCTTTCCAGAAAAAGTAATAGAAAAAAAAGCATTGATTTTTCACTATTCTTTGGAGCTGCCTACATGAAGATTGGAAATTTCATGGATATGATAGGGATACTGAAAGACAAGACAAGACTTTAATAAAACACAATAGGCTCAAAAATTAAGGAAAAAGGTTCACCTAGATCTATATCACTTTTTTTAGAATGGATGTTTTTACTAAAGAGAGTGATATAATAATTATCCTCCAATCCCTACAATTCACAGTGGCTATTTTGTTAAGTGCATTAGCATAATTGTAAATGCAATAGTAAGAATATTTAGTGAAAAAAAAAAAAGGTCAGTGCATCAGACATAAATCATTGTAAATCATTGAAAAGTGATGGCATATTAAGATTTGCAAAATGTATGGAAGAATGAAAAATGCTGTGCTAGGTTCAATTTATTTAAACTTTTGAAAATGTTTACATATGAATTGAAACACTGTAAATCTTGGAAACTGATTATATTTATTGAACCCATTCTTCTCTCTTCTAAGTCACAAAGGTACCTCTCTTTCCCTGTGACTGACTTTTTTCATTTTCTCTTCCATTTTCCAGTTGGACAGATTTTCATAATTTCATAACTCAAAGAACCCATTTTCTTCTGTATATACTGTATTCCCTTTTTTAATGGAAAGAAAATATGGGTTCTGTGATTATTTATCTCCTCTTCTTTGTCTTTTTCTTCTTTCATCATCATCATCATCATCATCATCATCATCATAATTATCTTCTACTACTTCTTCCTTCTTTACTAAATATTTTGAAGGGGTGAGAAATAGATAAAAAACAGACAAAAACTATTAGCATTTTTGCTGAATATTTCAATATGATTAGTGATTAAGATAAAAATACTATTAAATTGTGCTTATATTTATGCTTATTATTATCATTAGGTTTCACTTTTATAATATTTTATTTTCCCCAGGTACATGCAAAACCATTTTTTATATTTGTTTTTAAAATTTGAATTTTGAATATACCTTGTTTTCCCTCCTCATCCCCACAATTGGGAAGGCCTTTGTGAAATAAAGGAAAATGTTTATTCAGACACAATTAGTTCTTTGTCTTGCTATGGATAGCATTTTTCATGATAAGTACTTCAGAGTAGTCTTGGATTATTGTATTTCTGAGAATTGTAAAGTTATTCACAGCTGAGCATCTCACCATTCTAACATTTCACTTTAGATAATATCACAGAGATTTTTCAGATTTTTCTGAGAGCATGCTGCTCATCACTTCTTATGGAATAATAGTATTCTACCACAATTACATACTACAGTTTATTCAGCCATTCTCCAATTGATAGACAATCCTCAATTTCCAATGTTTTTTTCCCCTAAGAAAAAAGCTGTAAAAAATTGATTATCTTTGAACATATAGGCCTTTTTATTTTTTTAAAGAATCTATTTTGGTCAAATGAAGATGGCCTACCAGTAGCAGACCTTAAACTATAAAATAAAACAGTAATCATCAAAATCATTTGGTACTGGCTAAGAAATAGAGTAGTGGATTAGTGGAATAGGTTAGGTTCACAAGACACAATAGCCAATGACTATGGTAATTTGGTATTTAATAAACCCAAAGACACTGATTTCTGGAATAGTAACTCACTATTTGACAAAAATTGTTGGGAAAATTAAAAATTAGTGTAGCAGAAACAAGGAATTGACCCACACCTAACACCCTATACCAAGATAAGGTCAAAATGGGTTCATGATTTAGACACAAAGACAGATATTATAAGCAAATTAGAAGAAGAAAGGATAGTGTCTACCTCTGAGATCTGTGGAGAAGGAAGGAATTTATAGCCAAAGAAGAACTAGAGTACATTATGGAATTCAAAATGCATAATTTTGGTAATATTAAATTAATTTTCTTTTTTATACAAACAAAGCCAGTGCAGACAAGATTAGAAGCAAAACACTACACTAGGGAAATTTTTTATATCCAAGAGTTCTGGTAAAACCTCATTTCTAAAATATATAGAGAATTGACTCAAATTTATAAGAATTCAAGCCATTCTCCAATTAACAGATAATCAAGGAATATTTCAGATGAAGAACTTAAAACCATTTATAGTCATATGAAAAAAGGATCTGAATCATTATTGATCAGAGAAATACAAAGTAAGGCAACTCTGAGGTGTAAAGGGATAGAACTGAACAATGAACTTGGATAATGAAGCACATGAGACTAATTGCCAATTGGACAGTTCCCTATTAACTTGTTTGAAGGTTGACCCTCCCCAGCTGTTCTGTGCTGACTTGATTGGTAGGACAAAGAGGGGGAAGTGACTTGTGTGGGGGGGGGTAGGAGGAGGAGGAGAAACTTGGGTCCTGGAACTCATGCTCTCTCTCTGACTCATGACCTGTTGCTAGAGGGTGACGGTAAAAGATCAAGAATAAAGAAGTTTAGTGATTCTGACTTTGGCTGATTTCTGGGAAGATAGAGTTCCAGCACTCAGGTACTACTATCTACCTCTCAGATAATGATGAATGTTGGAGAGGATGTGAGAAAACTGGGACACTAATACATTGTTGGTGAAGTTGTGAATTGATCCAAACATTCTGGAAAATAGTTTGGAACTATACCCAAAGGGCTATCAAAATATGCATATCATTTGATCCAGCATTGTTACCACTGGGCTTATATCACAAAGAGATCGTTAAAAAATGGAAAAGGACCTATGTGTGCAAAAATGTTTGTAGCAGCCCTTTTTTTTTAGTGGCAAAAAATTGGAAACTGAGCGGATGCCCATCAGCTGAAAAATGGCTGAATAAGTTATCAATGCTATGGAATAGTATTGTTCTATAAGAAAAGATCAGCAGGATGATTTCAGAGGGATCTGGAGAGACTTACATGATTTGATGCTAAGTGAAGTGAGTAGAACCAGGAAAACATTGTATACAACAGCAAGATTACATGATGGTCAGTTATGACAGACATGGCTCTTTACAACAGCAAGGTGATTCAGGCCATTTCCAATGGTTTTGTGATGAAGAGAGCCATCAACACCCAGAGAGAGAGAACTGTGGGGACTGAGTATAGATTACAACATGATATTTTCACCTTTTTATTGTTCTTTGCTTCCATTTTGTTTTCTTTCTCATTTTTCCCTTTTTTAGATGATTTATGTTATGCACCATGATAATTGTGGAAATAATTAGAAGAATTGCACGTTTAACATATTGGATTACTTGGCATCTAGGGAAGAGAATAAGGGGAAGGGAAGGGAAAGAAAGAATATTTGTCTACAAGTTTTACAAAGGTAAATGTTGCAAATTGTCTATACATATGTTTTGAAAGTAAAAAGGTTTAATTTTTAAAAATTTAAAGAATCTATTTTGGAATTCATGCTTACTAATAGCATTGTTAGGTCAAATGTATATTTATTATTAGATTTGTCAATATGTATTAAACAAAGGGTAGGAATTAAAAAAAAACATTCTTTATGGGATATGTTATATTTAGGGTGCTTCCAAATACTCTTTATGTTCTTCTTTATTGTCTCTCCTTGACATTCAATCTCACCTGTGGTCTTCACCCCAGATTAGAAAAAAAAATGTTCTGAGAGGATGAAAACACTTCAAGTACTAGCCTGGGGATGAGCTCCTGGCCTTCTTCTGATATGTAGCTTATCTAAGTTTTTAGAAGCCTAGCATCCCCCCAAAAAATCTTCCAAATAGGATGATAATTTTTTATGTGTCTTTGACTTAGTATACTTAGTGCCATGCTTTCCCAATTTAGGAAAATTTAAAAAAAATTGTTTTTGATTTATTTTGTTTGACCAATTTTCTGGCTAGAGCAGTTCACAAAGAGTTCCCAATTATATGTATAAAGGTTACCATCTTCATTGTTGGAAGAAGGAATGCTCATCTTGTAGAAATATCAGATCCTTTGCAGCACTATACTGTATGTAGATACAGTGTTTAATATACATTATATATAGTAGATCCTTTAAAAAGAAGTATTAATGAACAAATAATATAGAAGACAGAGCACAGCCTTAAATCTCTAATCTTATGAAGACCCTTTGTACTAGTTTGTTTTTATGTTCCTTTGTACTAGAATATCTTTGAAAACTGGAAGATGGATGTGTGGACAAATATCATGAATTTATAGAAGTATAATCTAAACTATGGTGCATCCAACTACATGTAACAAACTGATAAATATTTCTTTTCCTTGACACATTCATTTAATGTCCTCCTAAAAAAAAAAAAACAAAAAACAAAACAAAAAAAAAAAAAACCTCTAAATGAGTTGGGGGGTGGTTAAAATAAGGTAAAGAGAATACTATCAAGAAATCCCTTAAAGGAAAAAAAGCTGGTTTATTCCCATTACAAAACCCCAATTTGTAAAGGGCTAGAATTGAGCAGATGCACTTGGATAATGGAGCACATGAGGCTAATTACCAATTGGACAATTCTCTAATAACATGTTTGGAGGATGAACCTCCTCAAATATTTGCTGGCTGGATCAGTGGGTGTGGACAAAGAAGGGGAAGTGGGAGTAGGAGGAGGAGGGTCTTTTCTCTTGGTGGTGGAGAGAGAGGAAGGTGGTGTGGAGATTGCTAGATCTAATCCCCTGACTGTGACCACAAAAGAACGAGAATAAAGACTTTTGCTTATCCTGAGCCCAACTGATTCTAGTATATCCAGGGTCTCAACACCAATTCAAGAAAGAGTTTTCATAGTTGGAACAGTACAGAGATTATCAGGATAATTTGCTTTCCTAAGAGAAAGGCTAAACATCAAATATGGAAAAAGAAGCCTTTTTGAAAACACCAATGTCGACACAACTATGATTTATGACATAATTTAAAGGAGGGATAATGTGAATAGTAATATAGTTACAAAATGCCAAAACACCAATTGGAGGAGATGGGGAGCTCCTCTTCAAGTGAAAGAGAAATGATTTTAGGACAATTAAAAGACATACCAATTTGCACAGCAGGACACAAATTTCTGCACTCATTATCTCCAAGAAATGGTACAGGATGAAAATAAAAACGGGTTCAAAAGGGTTTTGTGATCCATACATAGAATAGAGATTCATAACGGACTATTAAGAGAAGATAGGCATGTGCAAGGTACATCTCAAGACTTCTGAGGGTGAGATCATGGAGGGTAATGATTCCTGCCTACAAAACATGCTGTGGTAATGCCATCTGGCACCATTAATCTCTCTGACTCTGTGTGACATTGCTTATGTTCTTATCTTTTGGATACAGCAATATATTATTGTGGAGTAAGAAAGGGCAGTTGTATTTAATTACTACATAACACCTTTTAAAAATATTAATGATCCATTTCTTTCGTTCATTAAGAATCTAGCTTCTATCATCTTTTTCAGAAAGTTTAGGAACATAAAAAGTTTTATTCCTTCTCTTGAAATCAAAACTTCCAACAACCAAAGATGCTATTTCTCTGAATTTGTAATCAAAATACAAGCTTACTTCTTGCCTAAAATCAACCATGATAAGATTAGAGAGTAGGAGTAGCCTGCACATCTCCTCTACCCCTCTTCTATTTGTATTCTGAAGCCCGACAGGTTATTTATCTCAATAGTGTTTGATTTCTTTTGCCTTCTTGAAGTATGAATGCTCCCATGAAATCTTTGTTCAAATCATCTTTTTGTGGAAATAGCTGCATGCCAATGATGGCTGCCACACACAATTTTCCTCTATTGAAAAGTTATTTTTGTTTCAGTGAAAAGTTAGCATTGTTATGATTATGTCATGATTTTAATAGGTTATAATAAACTTGTTTAGGAGTTTTTCAGTTCTAGAAAATGAAGCCAATAGTCAAATGGAAAATTAAGAATTAAAATTTTAAAATCTTTTCAATTGAAAACATTCAATCGAACTTTTATTTTGGCTTGAATTTAATGACAGTTGCTTTCCTTCTGGATATGTTTAAGGTCTATTCTACTGTCACCTTAATTAATACAATTTTACATTAAAGTATGGGATTATAAAGAAAATGTTAGATAAGGGATGTTACAAAAATGCAAAAGTGAAAAAGATGAGCTTTAGTGAGACTGAAGGAGAGTGGAATAACTGTACACCATTGGTATTCTTTTCATGTCAGGAAAAATTGAAAAAGGCTTTGGAAAATTAGATGGATGTCTCTGATGAATTCATGGAATGACAGAGATGCAAGTCACATCGAGGATTCAATATGTATTTACATCAGAATAAGGAGGAAAATCATCAATGACAAATACAATATATCCAAGAAATGAAATTGAGGCTGTTCTAAGGGAGTGTCTAAATATTTTTCATATTAAAAACAATAATGATTTCCTGATGGTGAATAATATTATTTGAAATAATACTTAGCTTACAATCCCAAGATAATTATTCTTATAACTATTGTTCATTAATAATATGTGAATTAACTAAATCAGAGGTAAGTGACTTGTCTACAGTCATGCAAAATCAAATCCAGTGACAATATCACTATTTTATATCCCACTGTTGGCAATATAATGCCACTTGGCATTCTAGAAAATGGTAAAACCTGTAATCCAAAATTATATTATTTTTATTTTTTAATATTTAAAAATAATTTATTTTAAATACACATTGCTTTTATGAATCATATTGGGAGAGAAAAATCAGAAGAAAAGGGCAAAACCATGGAACAGAAAAATAAACAGAAAAAAAAATAAGTGAACATAGCATGTGTTGATTTACATTCAATTTCCATAGTTCTTTTTCTGTATGCAGATAACATTTTCTATCCAAAGTCTATCAAGATTCCCTTGAATAACTGAACCACTGAGAAGAACTAAGTGTTTTATAGTTAATCAATGCACAATCTTGCTGTTATTGAGTACAATATATTCCTGGTTCTATTTGTTTCACTTAGCATCAGTTTATGTAAATTTTTACAGGTCTTTCTAAAATCAACTTATAATTTTTGTGGAACAATAATATTAATATTCTTTTACCTTTACATACCACAACTGATCAGCCATTCCCCAATTGATGGGCATCTGATAATTTCCCAAGTCTTTGCTGCTCCCAAAAAGAAAAACAAACAACCAAATAAACAAAAACAAAGAAATAATCAGTTACCAAAAAAAAAATTAAATATGTGGGACATTTCCCCTCTATTATGATTTCCTCAGGATAAGGACCCAGTAGTGGCACCTTTTTAATTTATTTTTTTTATTATAGCTTTTTATTGACAGAACATATCCATGGGTAAATTTTCAACATTGTCCCTTGCAATCACTTCTGTTCCAACTTTTCCTTTCCTTCCCTCCACCCCCTCCCCTAGATGGCAGGCAGTCTCATACATGTTAAATATGTTAAAATATATCTTAAAAACAATATATTTGTACACATATGTATAGTTCTCTTGTTGCACAAGAAAAATAGGATTCAGAAAGGTAAAAATAACCTGGGAAGAAAAATAAAAATGCAAGTAGTCCACATTCATTTTTCAGTGTTCTTTCTCTGAGTGTAGCTGGTTCTGTCCAATACTGATCAATTGGAACTGAATTTGATCTTATAATTGTCGAAGAAATTCACTTCCATCAGAATATATCCTCACATAGTATTGTTGTTGAAGTATACATTGTTCTCCTGGTTCTGCTTATTTCACTTAGCATCAGTTCATGTAAGTCTCTCCAAGCCTCACTGTATTTATCTTGCTGGTCATTTCTTACAGAATAATAATCTTTCATAACATTCATATGTCACATTTTACCCAATCATTCTCCAATTGATGGGCAACCATTCAATTTCCATTTTCTAGCCACTACCAAAAAGGCTGCCACAAACATTTTGGCACATACAGGTCCCTTTCTCTTCTTTAATATCTCTTTGGGATATAAGCCCAGTAGTAACCCTGCTGGATAAAAGGGTATGCACAGTTTAATAATTTTTTGAGTATAGTTCCAAATTGTTCCCCAGAAGGGTTGGATCTGTCACAACTCCAGCAACAAACAATGCATCAGTGTCCCAGTTTTTCAGCATCCCCTCCAAAATTTGTCATAATCTTTTCCTGTCATCTTAGCCAATCTGATAAGTGTATAGAGGTATCTGAGAGTTGTCTTAATTTGCATTTTTCTGATCAATAGTGATTTGGAACACCCTTTCATATGAGCAGAAATATTTTCAATTTAATCTTCAAAAATTGTTCATATCCTTTGACCATTTATCAATTGGAGAATGCCTTGATTTCTTATAAATTAGAGTCAATTCTCTATATATTTTGGAAATGAGGCCTTCATCAGAACCTTTAACTATAATGATGATTTCCTAGTTCATTGCTTCCCTTCTAATCTTGTTTGCATCAATTATGTTTGTACAAAAGCTTTTTAACTTGATATAATCAAAAATTTCTATTTTGTGATCAATAATGATCTCCAGTTCTTCTTTGGGCACAATTTTCTTCCTGCTCCACATCTGAGAGTTAAACTATCATATGTTCTTATAATTTCTTTATAATCTCATTCTTTATGCCTAAATCATGAACACATTTTAGTCTTATCTTTCTGTATGGTATTGTGTGGATCCATGCCTAGTTTCTGCCATACTAATTTCCAGTTTTCCCAACAGTTTTTGTCAAATAGTGAATTTTTATTGCAAAAGTTGGGATCTTTGGGTTTGTCAAACACTAGATTGCTATAGTTATTGACTATTTTGTCCTGTGAACCTAACCTATTCCACTGATCAACTAGTTTATTTCTTACAATACCAAATGGTTTTGGTGACTGCTACTTTGTAATATAGTTTTAGATCAGGTACAGCTCTAGGCCACCTTCATTTGATTTTTTTTTTTTCATTAGTTCCCTTGAAATTCTTGACCTTTTGTTCTTCCATATGAATTTGGTGTTATTTTTTCTAGGTCATTAACCTAGTTTCTTGCGAGTCTGATTAGTATAGCACTAAATAGATTAGTTCAGTGAGTTTTATCATCTGTATTATATTTGATCAATCTATTCAAGAGCACTTAATATTTTTCCAATTGGTTAAATCTGACTTCATTTGTGTGGAAAGTGTTTTGTAGTTTTGCTCATGTAGTTTCTGACTTTCCTTTTGCAGATAGATTCCCAAATATTTTATTTAAGATTTTAGCATCAATATTCATTAGGGAGATTGGTATATAATTTTCTTTCTCTGTTTTCAACCTACCTGGTTTAGGTATCAGTACTATGTCTGTGGCATAAAAGGAATTTGGTGAGACTCCTTCAATCCCTATTTTTTCAAATAGTTTATATAGAGTTGAAGTTAATTGTTCTTTAAATGTTTGGCAGAATTCACATCTGGTCCTGGGGATTTTTTCTTAGGGAGTTGATTAATACCTTGTTCTATTTCTTTTTGTAAAATGGGACTGTTTAACCAATTTACTTCTTCCTCTGTTAATCTAGGCAAGTTACATTTTTGAAGGTATTCATCTATTTCATTTAAGTTATCAAATTTATTGGCATAAAGTTGGGCAAATTAACTCCTAATTATTGCTCTGATTTCCTCTTCATTAGTGGCAAGTTCTCCCTTTTCATTTTTAAGACTAACAATTTAATTTCCCTTTTTTTTTCCTTTTTTTAAACAAATTTACCAATGGTTTATCTATTTTGTTGTTTTTTTCATAGGACCACCTTTTAGTTTCATTTATTAATTCAATACCTTTTTTTTAACTTTCAATTTTATTAATCTCTCCTCTAATTTTTAGAATTTCCAAGTTTTGTGTGTGGCTGGGATGTTTTAATTTGCTCCTTTTTTAGTGTTTTTAGTTGCAAGTCCAATTCATTGACCTTCACTTTCTCTATTTTATGCAAGTAGGCATCTAGGGATATAAAATTTCCCTTATTACCACTTTGGCTGCATCCCACACATTTTGGTATGGAGTCTCATTATTGTCATTTTCTTGGGTGAAATTATTAATTATGTCTATGATTTGCTGTTTCACCCAATCATTCTTTAGAATGAAGTTATTTAGTTTCCAATTATTTTTTGGTCTATTTTCCCCTGGAATTTTATTGAATGTAATTTTCATTGCATTGTGGTCTGAAAAGGATGCAATTACTATTTCTGCTTTTCTGCAGTTGAATTTGAGGTTTTTATGTCCTAATATTTGGTAAATTTTTTTGTAGTTCCATGAACTGCTCAAAATAAAGTGCACTCCTTTCTATCTCCATTTAGTTTTTTCCAAAAATCTATAATGCCTAACTTTTCTAGTATTCTATTTACCTCTTTGACCTCTTTCTTATTTATTTTGTGGTTTGCTTTATCTAAATCTGAGTGTGCAAGGTTGAGATATCTCACTATTATAGTTTTGCTATCTTTTCTCTTGCAGCTCTCTTAAGTTCTCCTTTAAGAATTTAGATGCTACACCACTTGGTGAATATATGTTTAATATTTATATTGCTTCATTATCTATGCTATCCTTTAGCAAGATATAGTATCCTTCCTTATCTCTTTTAATTAGATTGATTTTTACTTTTGTTTGATCTGAGATCAGGATGACTACCCCTGCTTTTTTGACTTCACCTGATGCATAGTAGTTTCTGCTCCAGTCTTTTACCTTTCTTCTGTATGTATTGTCCTGCTTCAAGTGTGTTTCCTGTAAAAAACATCTTGTGGGATCCTGGCTCTTAATCCAGTCTGCTATCCTCCTCTGCTCTATGAGGAAGTTTACCCCATTCACATTTATGGTTTAAATGAGTAATTCTGTATTTCCTGCCAACTGGTTACGCCACCTTCTGCTTTTCTCCTTTCTTTCGCCATTATCCCCTATCTCAGTATTAAACTTGTGAGAACCTCTTTCCTCACACAGTCCTCCCTTTTTATGATTCTTCCCCCCACTTTAGAGTTCCTCCCCTTTTCTTACCCTTTTTCCTCACAATTTCTGTTTTCCCCTTCTACTTAGCTTAGTCCTTCCCTTTTCTCTTTTTCCCTCCCACTTTTCAATGAGGTGGGAGAAGTTTCTCTGCAAATCAAATATGTCTAATATTTTTCTCTTTAAGCCAATTCTGATGACAGTAAGATACACACTGTGTTCATATCCCTCCCTTCTGTCCCTCATATAATAGGTTTCCTTTGCCTCTTCATGAGATGTATTACCCCAACTTTACCTTTTCCTGGTACAATTTCCTCTCTACCTCAAGCTTCTTTTTTATATTATAATAGTAAAACCAAATTATAAATATATTTTTTCATTTATATTCATAACAGAAATATAGTTCCCAAGATTTCTTTTTATCTTTTCATGTTTCTCTTGAGTCTTGTATTTGGAGATCAAAATTTTGTTTAGTACCATTTTTTTTTTCATCAGAAGTAGATGGAATTCACCTATTTCATTGAATGTCCATCTTCTTCCCTGGGAAAAAAAATGCTCATTTTGGCTGGGTAAGTTATTCTTGGCTGCATACTAAGTTCCTTAGCCTTTCATAATACCGGCCCTTCAATCCTTTAATGTGGACCTTGCTATATCCTGAAAAAATCCTTATTGTAGCTCTTCTATATTTGAATTTTTTTTCCCTAGCTCCTTGTAATATTTTTTCCTTGTTCTGATAGTTCTGGAATTTAGCCACAATATTTATTGGAATTTTGATTTTGGGATCTTTCATTAGGTGATCAATGAATTCTTTCAATGTCTATTTTACCCACTGTTTCTGTAACATCTGCCAGTTCTCTTTGATGATTTCCTGAAAATTAGTGTTTGGGCTCTTTTTTTCATCATAATTTCCAGGAAGTCCAATAATTCTCAAATTGACTCTCCTAGATCTATTTCCCAGTTCTGTTCTTTTCCCAAGTAAGTATTTAACTTTTTTTTTTCAAAATTTTTTTTTTTTTGGTTTTCTTGACTGATTCTTGGTGTCTCCTCGAGTCATTCATTTCCATTTGTTCAATTATGATTATTATTTAATGAAATTTTATTTGCTTTTTAAATTTCTTTTTGTAATTGTCCAATTGAGTTTTTAAGTGAGTTGTTTTGTTTTATGGAACTTTTTTTTCCATTTTGCCAATTTTATTTTTTAGATAGCTATTTTCTTTCTGCAATTCATTAATTATATTTTTTAGGGAGTTGATTTCTTTATCCACTCTATATTTTAATGAGTAGGATGATTTGTCCAGACCCTCTTTCCAAGCTTCCCTTTCCTTTTCTATTTTACTTCTACCTCTCTTGTAAGAGCCTTTTAAATTTCTTCTATGAGAGCCTTGTGTGGTGGGCACCAGATCATATCCCCTTTTGTGGTTTCATCTAAAGACATTCTGTTTTTAGTCTCCTCAGAGTTCGAAGTTAAAGTTAAAGAAAGCTCTCTATCAGTATAGAAGCTATCTATAGTTAGAGCTTTCTTTAACTTTTTACTCATTTTGACAAAAACAAATAAAATAAATAAAACAAACAAACAACAACAACAAAAGTGCAGTCTGCTTTTTGGGCAGTATGGTATTACCAAGCTTCCTCTACAGAGAACAGAAAGTAGCAGTGGGACAGCAATGGCTGTGCTGCTTCTGCATAGTGTGATTGCGCTCTGGGAATGTGCTAAGTCATTCTGGGTGCCTGGTGTGTATGGCCATTTTCCAAGACACTCTTGCTTTGGGGTTATAGCCTTTACCCATTGTGTTTATAGCTTCTCTGCTGATTTATTGGCTTGCTTCTAGAGCAAAGTAGCCACACTTTGGTAGAGCTCTCTGGCCACGGGCAAAAGTAGACCCTTCTGATGATAATGTATTGTATTCCCAATATTCATGGGTTTTTTTCAGTCAAGCACTAATTCTGAAAACTTTTCATGAAAGAAGTAATATGAGGGCAAGGAAGAGCTTAGATAGATGTATGTGTCTTCTGTGCCATTTTGGCTCCATTCTCCACCCCCACCCCCCCAACACCCTCCCTTAGCTCCAGTCGTGGCACTTCTGATTTAAAGGGTATGCAAAATTTAATTTCATTTTGGATATAGGTCAACATTGCACTCTGGAATGGATGGATAATATTACAACTCCACCAATAAAGCTTTAGTGTACTCTTCCCTTCGAACACATATCATTATCTTTTCCTGTCATTTTATCTAATCTGAACTGTGCTGGGTAGTATCTCAGAACTGTTTTAATTTGCATTTCTCATTTAAATAGTGATTCAGAACATGATGGCTTTAATGTCATCATCTGAAAATTGTCTTCATACTCTTGACCATTTATTAATTGGGGAATAAGTTGTAGTCTTTTAAATAAATTTTAGTCTTTAAAACACAATTCTCTATGTATTTTGGAAATAAGACTTTATCAGAAAAACTGGTTGTAAAAACTTCCCCACCTTTTTACTTCCCTTTTAATCTTGTTTCTGTTACTTTGTGCAAATTCTTTTTTATTTAATGCAATAGAAGTTGCCCATTTTGCCTTTCATGATGTTCTCTAGTTCCTCTATGGTCATACATTCTTCCCTTCTCCAAAGATCTGATAGGAAAATTATCTCTTGCTTTCATAATTTGCTTATGATGTCACCCTTTATGTTGAAATCCTGTATTCATCTTGACTTTCTTTTAGTATGGGGTGTGAGGTACAGGTGTATGCTGAGTTTCTGACATATTATTTCCCAGAAATTTTTGTCAAATCGTGAGTTCTTATCCCAGAAGCTGAAGTTTGGAGGTTTATAAAATACTAGATTATTTTAGGCCTTGGTTATTGTATTTTGTGTATCTATGGTATTCCACTGATCTACTACTCTATTTCTTAGCCAGTTCCAAATTGTTTTGATGACTGCTGCTTTATAATGTAGTTTTAGTTTTGGTAGTGCTACGGTGCCTCTTTTGTATTTTTTCATTAATTTCCTTAATAGTCTTGACCTTTTGTTATTTCAGATAAATTTTGTTGTAATTTTTTCTAGTTCTATAAAAGCATTTTTTGACATTTGGTATGTTTGATTGGTATCTCACTGAAGAATTAGACCAGTTTAGGCAGAAGTTTCATGTTTATTACATTAGCTCAGCTTACACATGAACTATTGATATTTTTCCAGTTCTTTAGGTCTGACTTTATTTGTGTGAAAAGTGTTCATGTAGTTCCTGGTTTTGTCTTGGTAAATAAAAACTCAAATATGTTGTTTTTCTACAATTATTTTAAGTGGAATTTCTCTTTGTATCTCTTGTTGGGTAAAATTATATTCTAATATATTTACTCTTCCAATCTTATCTCACACTGTTCTACTTTAAATACTCTACATAGAGAAATTGAGGATTATTTTCTATCCTAATTACTCCAACTGTTCTGCATATTTGTGCCTTTACTCACTCTTCCTCCAATCTGAGAATGGGTTTATCAGTTGGGAAATTTTTATCAATAATTTCTATTTTTATAAACTTGAAATTGAAAAATGAAGGTTTTATCAGAGAAACTGTCTTAATTTAATTAATTAATATTTAATAATTTAATTAATTATTACAAATTGGACTTCTTTTCTGTTATTTATTTTATTCTCTCCCTGCCTTTATTCTGTCCCTCCTCAAAGGTGTTTTGCTTCTAAGTACCTCCTCTCCCATCTACTCTCCCTTCTATCTCTGCAAACCCCTTCCCTGTACCCTTACTCTTCTATCTTACAAATATATTTCAACACCCAATTGAATATGTATGTTAGTCACTTTTTGAGCAATTTTGAAGATAATAAGGTTCACTCACTTTCCCTTAACTCTTCCCTTTTCCCCCTCCATTATAAAAGCTTTTTCTTGTCTCTTTTATGTGAATACTTAGCTCATTCCACTTGTCTCTTTCCCTTTCTTCCAGGATATTTCTCTTTTATCCCTTTTTCAAAAAACTTATTTTACATAGAATCCCTTTACATTTAACTCTCAGCTGAGACTTCTGTCCACACACACACACACACACACACACACACACACACACACAAATACACACACATAAATACACAAACATACACAGATGGATAGATAGTAGAGAGACAGAAAATAGTATATGTATATTCCTTTTAAATGTTCTAATAATAAGAAATGTCTTAAGAGTTACAAATATCTTCCATTTCCTATTTACTTTTTCATGCTTCTTGTAAGTCTTGTATTTGAAAGTCAAATTTTTTTTCATCAATAATTTTTGAAAGTCCTATATTTATCAAATGCTCACATATAGGCCAAGCTAATATAATAAAAATGACAATTCTACCTAAATTGACCTACTTATTCAATGTCATACCAATCCAACCACCAAGAAATTACTTTATAGAGTTAGAAAAAATAATAACAAAAAATTATCTGGAAGAACAAAAGGTCAAAAATTTCAAAGGAATTAATGAAAAACGCAAATCAATGTGGCTTAGCTGTACCAGGCCTAAACTATATTATAAATAAGCAGTTATCAAAACCATTTATTTGGTACTGGCTAAGAAATAGAGTAGCTAATCAGTGGAATAACTTAGATACAAATGATATAGTAATCAAGGCCTACAGTAATCTAGTATTCTATAAACCTCCAAACTCAGGCTTGGGTTCTGGTGCATGGGTTCATTCAGCTGCCTGTACTTGACTCACCTTTTTCTGTGTGTGATTGAAACAGACCTTCTCTGAAGATCTTCCAAATTAGTTTCTGCTGGAAATTTGTTACACTCCAAATATTTGTGAGTTCTGTCACTCCAAAACCAGTTAAAAGGCTTGATTTGCTGTTAATTTGAAGTATACTAGGGAGAGATTATGTCTCCTCTCCACAATCTTGGTTTTGCCCCCAACTTATATTTCTCAGATTGGCTAAGATGGCAGAAAAAGATAATGACAAATGTTGGAGAAGATATGGGAAAACTGATACACTGATGCATTATTGGCGGAGTTGTGAAATAATGGAACCATTCTAGAGAGCAGTTTGCAACTATGCCCAAAGGGCTATAAAACTGTGCATACCCTTTGACCCAGCAGTGCCATTACTGGCCATTTCCCAGGGAAATCATAAAGGAGGGAAAAAGACTCATATATGTAAAAATGTTTGTAGCAGCTCTCTTTGTGGTCACAAAGACCTGGAAAATGAGTAGATGCCCATTAATTGTGGAATGGCTTATCAAATTGTGGCATATGAAGATAATGGAATATCATTGTTCTATAGAAAATGATGAACAAAATGATTTTAGAAAAGCCTGTAAAGATTTACATGAATTGATGCTGAGTGAAAAAAATTGAACCAGGAATACACTGTACACAATAACAGGTAGAATATGCAATGATCAACTATGAAAGATTTGTTATTTCTCAGTGGTTCAGTTACAATGCAATCCCAATAGACTTTGGACAGAACATGCCATCTGCATCCAGGAAAAAAAAAAAAAAAAAAGAAAAAAAAGAAAAAAAAAAACTAAGGAGACTGAATGTAAATCAACATTTGCTGTGTTCACTTCTTTCATTGTTAAACTCTTCCATGGTTTTTCCCATTTATTCTGATTTTTTCTCCCAACATATTTTGTAAATTAATTAAATAAATAATAAGTTTACTAGGAAAAATATTATGGTATGATCAACTGGGATTATCTCTACTCTTCAACAATGAGATTATTCAATCCAATTTCAATAGACTGGTGATGGAGAGAAACTGAATGTGGATCACAGCTTAGTTTTTTTTCACCTTTTTTTCTTCTTTGCTTGCTTTTTTTTTTCTTTCTCTTTTCCCCCCTTTTTGATCTGATTTTTCCTGTGCAAAATGATAAATGTGGAAATATGTTTAGAAGAATTGCATATTTGACTCATATTAGATTACTTACTATTTAAGGGAGAAGGATGGATGGGATAGAGAAAAATTTGGAACACAAGATTTGCAAGAGTCATTGTTAAAAACTATTTCTCTTATGTATTTTGAAAATAAAAAGATAAAATCAAACCAGTTGGACTATTACCATTACCATTACCATTTAGCCTACTTTTTTATAAGTCATTATTTTCTTCAGTGTGTGTGTGTATGTGTATTTGTGTGCCCTTTGCCAAGATGGTGACTCATTTTTTATGATTTTCTTGCATCACTCTCATTGGTCTTCTCAACTTCCTCCCATACTTCTCCAATTTGATTTGCAAAATCTTTTTTTTTCTTTTTCTTTTTTTTTAAGTTATTGCATGACCTGTGTGGACCAATTCATGTTTATTGGAAGATCTTGATGCAGGAACTTTGACTTTTTTATCTTCAAGTGTGTGTTTTGATCTTCCTTGTCATTATATGATTAGTATATTTTTGTTGTTGTTTGCTCATTTGCCAATTTATTAATTGACTTTGAATCTTTTTTAAAGTAGAACTTTCTTTCAGGTTGGAGGGTGCACTGTCCTAAGGACAGTGGAATTTTTTGCTGCTGTGTTCAGAGATACTTTCAGGTATGTTTAAGTTTTCAGTTGTTTCAAGATGGCGTGATCTTAAGGGAAGGGTTTTCTATTTTCCTGTCCTATGCTCTAGTGTCTGAGATACTAAAGGTACTCTTTTCTGCACTGGAACTGTGAGGAGGATCCCTGATCCACTGAAACTGCAAGCTCTGGTATGTTATTAATTCTTTTTGCCCTGGGATTGCCATCTAGGTTCACTGGGACCTGAATTCAAGTATGGTCAAAATAAGAGTCCTTCCTCTGTGGTAGCAAATTGATACCTATTATCTCCAGTTATTCAATTCTCTCACCATCATTTGGCTTAGCCTTAGAGCTCTGGAAGCACCTTTTGCTATTCCTGATTTAGTGGCCCCAGGGCCTACTCCTAGTTTGTTCGGGCCAGGATTGTGTGGCACAGCATGTACTGGACCATGTTTTATTGATAATCAGATATGACAGACCTTTCCTATTGACATCCTAAATTTCATATGGGAAGGAAAGATTATTTTTTTCTATCTTTTTGTGGGTTTTGCAGCTCTATTATTTGTTTAGCTTTTTTAGTTGTAAATATTTGGAGGGGAATAGGAGAGAGCTCAGAGGTGTCCCGGTGTATACTTTGCCATCTTGATTCTGACTTTTTAAGGCCACTGTTACTATATTTCAAATGCTGCATGAGATGTCAAGCAGAATAGCATTAGGTAAGAATCTCTGTCTTACAATTAAAAAAAAAGTAGTGATTTGGAAAAAACTGTTTAAATGAATGAAACTTATAAAAGTCAAATTACAAGGAATTTAGAAGCATGTGAGTAAGGAAGTGAACATAGTGAGTTTAGGTTTATCTGTTTTGGAGTTGAGTATTGAAGAAACAGAAAGAAATTTTATGGTGGCTAGACCAAAAAAAAGTTTTTACCCTAAAAACAAAAAATAATAATAACAAAAAAAATAATTCTATGTTAATCATCTTGTGAATAAAGAATCAGAGCAAAAGGAAAAAACATGAGAAATAAAAAACCAAAATCAAACAAAAAAAGGAAAATAATATGTTTTAATGTGTTTTCAGACTCCATTGTTTTTTCTCTGGATTTTGATGTCATTTTCCATCACCAATCTTTGAAATTACCATATAAGCTATTTGGAAAATGGACAAAGAAGGAGTCATACCAAATTCCTTTTATGACACAGATATGATACTGATACCTAAACCTAAAAGAGTCAAAACAGAGAAAGAAAATTATAAACTACCATAGTAGATATGAATGCAAGCATTTAAAATAAAATATTATGAAATAGATTAAAATAATTTATTGTCAGTATAATACACCATAACCACATGGGATTTATGGTATGCAGGGATCTCAAAATTAGTGAAATTATCAGCTGAATTACCATATCAATAATAAAATTAACAGAATAATATGATTATTTCAATAGTCAAAACAGTTTTTGATAAAATATGTCACCCATTCCTATTAAAAATCACGAGAATGCATAGGAATACATGAATTTCACCATAAAATGATAAGTAGCATCTATCTAAAACCATCAGCAGACATTATAGGTAATGAAGATATGCTAGAAACATTTCCAGAAAGATCAAGGGTGAAGCAGGTATGCTCATTATCACTACCATTATTCAATGTTGTACTAGAAATGTTAGCTTTAGCAATAAGAGAAAACAAAGAAATTGAAGAAATTTGAGTAGGCATTGAGAACTCAAAATTAGCACTTTTGCAGATGATAGGATGGTGTAGAGAATCTTAGAAATCAACTGACAAAGTACTTGAAATAATTAACAACTTTAGCAAAGTTGCAGGAGATGAAACAAAATGACATAAATGATTGGCATGTCTACATATTACCAAAAAAGTCCAGCAGCAAGAAATAAGAAGAGTAATTGCATTTAAAATAACTGTAGACAATATAAAATTTTGGAGTCTACTAGCCAAGGCAAATCTAGAAACTGTATGAAGACAATTATAAAATATTTTTCAGAGAAATAAAATTAGATATAAACAATTAGAAAAATATCATTTTCTCAAGTGTGTGATGAGATATCACAAAATTAAAAATTATTTCTAAATTAATATACTTATTTAGTGCCATACTAAACAAACTGCCAAAATATTTTGTCGACCTAGAAAAAATAATAACAAACTCCAACTGGAAGAACAAAAAGTAAATAATATTAAAGGAATTAATGAAAAAATTGCAAAGGAAGATGGCCTAGCTGTACTATACCTAAAATTATATTATTAGAAAATGATGGTTATCAAAACCATTTGCTATTAGCTAAGAAATAGAGTGGGAGATCTGTGGAATAAGTCAAATACACAAGATAAAACAACCAATTAATATGGTAATCTACAGTTTGATAAATCCGAAGACTCCTGCTTTGGGGATAAAAATCCACATTTGACAAAAATTGCTGGAGACACTGGAAAATAATATGACAAAAATTAGGCATAGACCAACACCTCACACTTTATATCTAGATAAGGTCAAAATGGGTTCATAACTTAGACATAAAGGGTGATACTATATGTAAATTAAAAGAGCAAGGAATAGTTTACCTGTCAGATCTTTGGAGCAGGGAGGAATTTTTGCTCAAATAATAAACACAGAATATTATGAAATGCAAAATAGTTTATTTTGGTTACATCAAATTAATACGTTTGTATACAAGATGATGGAACAATGATAAAGATGAATGTTGGAGGGGATGTGGGAAAATTGGGACACTAATGCATTGATGGTGGAATTGTGAACTAATCCAAAGACTCTGAAAAGTAATTGAGAACTATACCCAAAGGGCATAAATCTGTGTATGCTCCTTGATTCTGCAATGTCAGTACTAGGTCTATATCCCAAAATGATCATAAAAGAGGGAAAAATGGCTCACATATGCAAAAATGTTGCAATGGCAAATGACATCCACACATCCACACATCCAAAGAGAGAACTATAGAGATTGAATGTGGATAAAGGCATACAATTTTGATCTTTTTTGCTTATTTTTTTTTTGTTTTTTATGGTTTTTCTTCTTTGTTCTGATTTGTTTTTTTGCAACACAATTATTATGGAAATGTGTTTAAAATGATTGTATATATATATATATATATATATATATATATATATATATATATATATATATATATATATATATATATATATATATACTAGCTATATTAGATTGATTGCAATCTTGAAGAGGGAGAATGTAATGAAGGGAGGGAGAAGAATTTGAAACTCAAAATCTTACAAAAATAACTGCTGTGAACTATCTTTACATGTATTTGGAAAAATTAAAATATGAGAAAAAATCTTTTGGAATTTTCTTGAATCATTGTAATGTTGAGAAAAGTTAAGTCTAAATATGCTCATTTTCTAATTCTTTGCCACCACAAAAAGCCATGCTACAAATTGTTTTGTAAATGTAATTCATTTTCCATTTTTATAATCATTTTGGGATAGAGAGTAATGGTATTTTGGATCAAAGGCTATGTTCTTTGGGCACATTTCTAAATTGTTCTCCAGAATGGTGGATCACTCCACCACTTTACCAACATAGATTTATTTTTCTTTTTTTAAAGGATAACAAACTCTTGAAGAAGACTTTTGAAATTTGAGAAGAAAAAACTCGGTTTTAGGAATTTTGAAGCAATCATTTACCTATGTTTTACTTGGGTGTTAAATATTCCTATTTCCACTGATTAGTATGACACTTTGAAATTTTAGAAAATTTTATTAAGCTTTTGTTGAGCATTTATCCTGCTAATTCCCATTTCTTAAAATGTCACTATGTCCTATTTGTCTTATCTGCCACTGAGAATTGAAGTGAATATTCCCATCTCCTTTCTTCTGTGTCCAAAATGAGTGTGGTTCACTCTTTAGGACCATGCAGAGACTTAGGTAGCTTCAGTACACTATTTGGAATCTTATAGTTTGAGTTGAAATGAACCTCAGGAATCCCTTAATAAAAAATACAAAAATGTAATCCTTACCATAACATACTTAACAAATGATTCTCTGCATGTTTTAAAAGACCTCCACAGATAAACCTCTTAGGTTTCACAGCAGGCCATTCTACTTTGGGACAGTTTAATTGTTAAGGTGGGCCAGCCAGGTGGTTCATTGAATTGACTACTAAGTCATCAGGAAGATATGTCTTCTTTAGTTCAAATATGACCTTAGAGATTTAGTAGCTATTTTACACTGGACAAATCATTTATCTCTGTTTGCTTCTGTTCCTCATCTGTAAAATGAGATGGAGATGGAAATGACAGACTATTCCAATATTTTTTCTTTGCCAAGAAAATCCCAAATGAGGTACTGTGAAGTCAGATATGACTGAAATGACAGAACAGCAATATCATCAACAGCAAAATTAAGATAAATTTCCAGACAAATTTCCTCAATTTTTTGAAACTTTCAACTATTGCTCTTGATTTATCCATCTCCTGTCAAACAAAACACATCTTCTCCTTCCTTTATGATAGCTCCTTAGATAATTAAAGATAGCTATTATGTTTTCCATGAACCTTTTGCCTTAAGACTAAATATATCCAGTTCCTTCAGGAAGTCTTCTTATGACATGAATTCAAGTAACTTCTTGTTCTCCTCTGGTTTATGTAAAGTTTATTGATGTTCTTTTTAAACTCCAGTGCAGAGAACTGAACATAGCTCTCCAGATGGAATCTCAAAAAAGAATAATCAGATTTGAATTTCAGGATTTGTCTATCTGAATACTTTAAGAAGCAGAAGGATAAGCATATATTTGAACTGATGACATTCACTCCTCTAATTTTACTTCCGAGTAGAACAATTAGTGAACCACAAAGAAAGTCAGAGGAAATTGATTTGGGGGTACTTAGTATCCTTTTCTTCTTTTTGCCTTCCTTGAAGAATTGTTTTCTTTCCCTTTTCTATTATCTGATATTCTCCCATATTAAGTGACATGCCATTCTTTTTAAGCCTATTTTAACTTCACAAAATTTCATAGAATAACTAAAAAAAAAATAAAATAAAGCAGCACATTTTGACCTCTAGAGTCCAAAAATGGAAGGAAAAAGTAAAACACTTTATTAGCAACTAGGGCCTGTCCTTTCAAATGTGTACAGACATACCTGATGCTTTTCTAACACTTAGAACACCAAGGTCTTATGGGAGGTGGGCAGAATAGTGCCTTAGTGTTGCAAAACTGCTAAGCAAAAGAACAAAAGAGTTGGACATTAATGATCTTGTCTAGCAGGATGACTCTGCTAATGAGAAAAGTGGTCAGATATAACACTGCTGTAAGATTTCTTTAGTTTCTTAGGTTCCATCCCCAGCTCTTCCACTTCTTTTTATTTTAATTTTTTACTAGGATAAAAATAGCAAAAAATTCTCTGATGAATATTTCCTTCTTACAAGGCTTAGGAAATCTTGTCTGAACCTTGATAGGTTTTTGAAGCACCACATAGTCCAGGTTGCTCAGAGATTAGCAAAAATTCAATAGCAAGGGCAGGGGGAAAGAATCACCATGTTTGTTCATATTCACTAGTATATTTTCTTGTCCTTTGCTAAAAAGGAAACATGAACAGTTGCTTGAGTTTCAGTCCTAACAAAATGCTTAGGGAGAGAAGATTGTTTAAGAACCTCCATGGGTGTGGTGGGGCAAATTTTTCAATAAGGACTAGAGTTTGTCTGCCTGTTGAGTTTGGGAAGTAGAAAATAACTGTTTTGCAAGGTTTTGTTTTTTGTATGTCAGGTCCTTACATTTTATACTTGTATTACTTGTTGCTTGGTTAGTTTTCTGTCTATCACAATACAGGAGTTTAAATTTCCATTCCACCATTTATTATCTATGCCACTTTGGGGAAGTCACTTAATCTTCCTAAATCTCAATGTTTTAATCTTTAAAATGAGGAAGTTAGATGAATAAGAAGCATAACTGAATAGGAAAAATAAAAAAATACATAAAAAGCCACTGATTAGGACAGGATACCCACTATAAATATGTCCAAAATAAATATAAAATCCAATATAAATATGTAAGGCAGCCAAGCATAGAGACATGCAATGTGTTTGTAATTCCTTCTTCTAGTATAATTGTACTACCAAGCACCAATTGAGTTCCAATAGGTATATCAGTTGGTCATCTGCACAAATCCCTGAGAGGTTGCCATTGAACTGCCTAAAAAAAATGCACACAAGTCCAGCTTGTTTACGGTACATACAGATAGGCAAAATAGGAAGACCCATTATCAAAATAAATAGAAACAAATCCATATGGTGAAGAATTACTACTTAAATGTAAATTGATCAAAAGATATTTGAAAATGCTCAAAACTCAAAGAAAGTAAAAATAATATATCCATATTAAACATTTCTCCAAATCACTCTGACATTTCAATTCATATCATGCAAAATGATATAAATAAAAGTGGAATATGATTAAAAGCACCATGTCAAATATAATGACAAGTAGGGTTAAATATTGGTATGATTATTTTAAACAGCAAATTTTAATTATGGCATTACAGTAACTGAATTTTCCATATGTTTGTTCTATAAATCCTACTTCTAAGAATAGAGATTCAATTGGAGGAATTTTTATTCTAGGAATGAATAACTTGAAAAGTAATTGATACCTACAAATTAAGATTAGTTCAGAACATTGCTTAAGCTTTCACACTGAGTTAATATGTTAGTTAATGTAGCGAGCTACATTACAGGTCAGAGCCAGAGAACTGTCAAGTCAACCTGAGTTCTCACCTTGTAATTGTCCAGACAACCTGAGTTCTCACCTAGTAATCCTAACAAGTTAATATTATTAACTGTTCTTTTTCCTTTTGATTCTTCCTTATGAGGGATGTTATAGTAGTGGAGGGAACACATACTATAGAATTATTGATTCTGGAATCTAATTTTTATAGACTCAAGTTTATTGGACCTAGAAAGGATATTTATAAGCATCCAGAAACTTTTCATTTTAGATGAGAAAACTGAGGCACAGAGAGACTAAGAGACTTACTTAATATAATACCCATAACAAATTTCTGAGTCATGACTCAAACTCAGTTGTTTTTGTTCTTGTTTTAGTTGTACTATATTATCAATCACAGATCAAATTAACCTACCAGTGTTCTAATTTACTAACTATAATAATTTAAAATCTCAGTATTAACAGGTATAAAAACTTAATAGTGTAGACAGGTGACAGTGAATAAGGTTAAGATCAGATTTTAAATATCCTTTAATAAATGCAAACTGGCCTTAAGCAGATAAGTCACTTAACTTTTGTCAATCTCAATTTCTTCATCTATTAAAAGAAGAAAATAATAGCATTAATCTCCCAGCATTTATCAAAATGAAATAAAATATTTGAAAAGCATTTTGGGAAAGTTAAAATATGATAAAGATGTTAAATATTATTATGAACTAACTCAAATGATAATTTCTAGTCCTTAAAAAAATTTAACCATTCTCCATTAAAAAGTTTTTCTAATCAATTCATTTGCAAGTTCAATAGTACTTAACTATACCCTAATATTCTTTTGGGATCACTATTTCTTATTTTTTTCAGTACATCTCTCTTAGAATATTCCCTTACCATCTAGCATGTAAAAACTTGAAGATGTTCTTATCTTCATAAACCTTTTCTGATAGTTTCCACTTTGGCAGTATTACAATTAAATTTATCTGTATCATAAAAATTGATGACCATCAATCATCCCCAGCACCAACCACTGTAAAGAAATTAAAACAAAAGTCTTATAACAAATATGAAATCAAACCAAATGGGTTCCTAATATAGAAATGTTCAAGAACAATATATCTTTTGTCTTCCTTATATCCCAAACACTTAACATGAGTAGATCATTATGACTCCTCCTCTAAAAATTATTCTTAGCTACAATTTCCCTAACATCAAAACTCACCAACTTCTATGACTGATTCCACTACAAGGATCACAAGAAAACAGAAACTATCATATAATTCTTAAAAGTTGGAAATCAGAAAATTTAAAAGAAAACATTGATAAAAGAAATCAATTTTTTTTACTATGAGGAATAAAAGGGATTCATTTTTGTTTAGAATGAAGCTCGATAATAAATGTCAAATTATCCAAGCTTCATTACTTTGGATCTTACTGGCCACTGATATTAATGGTTTCTATGTATTTTGTGCTATTCATTTAAAAACCTTCAACCAGGCCCAATTTTTTTCTGTTCAACTGATCCTGGGTCAAGCAAGTATGACAAATGATATGATAGAGTAAAAATAACAGTAGATTTGAGTTTGCAACCCACCTCAGATAATCATCAACTGTGTGATACTGGTCATGTTATTTCATTTCTTTGGGGATTGGTTTCCTCATTTATAAAATGAATAGCTTGAAGTCAATGACGTCTAAGTATGCTTTTATTCCTCATTGTGTGATCTGATCTATATGCCTATTGTTAAAGGACAAATTTGAGCAATAAACTATCATATTTCTAGTTTGATGTCATGTAGCTTACTTATTCCAAATTTGGGTCAGACATTAACTTATTATTTTTAAGTATCCTATCTCTAATCTATCCTTTTTGTTACTTTTCATTTATATCCAAGAAAGAAAATTTAAAATTTTGCTCTGGTTGCAAAAAAAAGCTTATTGATGGCCTTGAATAAACAAAAATTACATGAGTTGAACATTTAATACACTACATTTCTAAGAAATAAACAAACATTTTTATCCTCCCCCCAACATTCCTAGTATTTTAGGTAAAAGAATAAAGTGATACATAGGAAGGAATAAATTGACTAAAGAAATTTACTATGACAAATAGTAGGGCTAAACTTAAAATGTAAAGAAATGGGACAGATTTTCATGATATTTTTTTTGTTTTGGAGCAAACCCGTAATTTCATGATGTTAGGAGCTCCTAGTATACTAACGTCCCTCAACAATAAAAGTGCAAAACAAAATTTATTTCCAGGAACAAAAATTTATTTTCTCTTCCTCTGATGCCCTACCACCAACAATTGTAAAGAAATTAAAACAAAAGTCTTATAATAAATATGAAGTCAAACAAAATGAATTTCTAATGTAGATATGCCCAAGAACAATATATCTCATTCCAAACTTTCAGATGACAACTTCTTTTCCAGGAAATATATAGCATAGCTAAATATGAGTCCTCTGAAATTACAATTGGTAATTAATTGATGAAGCTAATTTGTAACTTATAATAGTGAATAATTAGTTGGGACTCTGAGAGTCTAAGTAACTTCATGGCATCACACAACTACCATGTTTCAGATATAAGACTTAAAATTTAGGCCTTGCTGATTTCCAGATTGCCTATCATTCCCAACATTATACCTCACAACTAATCAAATTTGACAATAACACAAACAATTTAATTTCTTAACAAGTCTCTTAGTAAACAATGTTAGTATAGAAAATATGGTATCACAAATTGTTTAAAATTTCTAAATCTCAAACTTCAACAACTTGTTCTCGGTTTTCTACATTCTTGCCATGCCATTGCAATCATTTGCTAGAATTCTAGTCTTTCAATTCTTTTTCCTTTACCTTATTATTGTCATTGCATAAATTGTTCTCTTTCTTTTTCTTTTTCTTTAAATCCTCATCACTGGACACATTTTCCTAACTTATTCTGAAGCTACCTTATTAGTTCTTAAGTAACAATAATATTTTAGTTTGTTCATATGCCATAATTTCTACAAACATTTCCTAATTCATGTGTACTCACATTATTTTCAGTTTTATTTTTGTTGTTGTTGTTAAATCAACAAGTGTTATTATAATTATTTTGGTATGCAAAACACCTTTTTTGTGGGATATATCAAGGCTAAAGATGGGGTCCAAAGGTAAGAATAATTTATTTAATTTTTGTGTATAGAACCAAACTTTTTTTCAAAGTGGCTGAATTAATTCAGTAGTGCATTAGTATATTGGCCTCTCATGACAAATATAATCGTTGTGATTTTCATTTTTAATCAATGTGTTTTTTAAGGATGAAAGAGGAGTTCATAATGTTTTAGTTATTAATTTCTCTTCATATTAGCAATTTCATATTTTTAAATTACATTTATTATCTTGAAAATTATTCTTATACTTTGATTATTTACCAGAGGGATCCTTTTCTTATTATTTTTATCAGTTCCCTATGTTTTCTCCAAATGTATATCTTAAATATTATGCATCATTAAAGAAATGTATCAAAAAATTTCCCCAGATATTTTCCTTCAAATTTTAGCAGCATTTATTTTGTAAATGGAAGAAAATTTATATTTTAAGTAATCACAAATTTCTACTTTCTCTTAGATATATGTATACATATGTGTGTGTCTATATGCATATATCTACATACATGCATACATAAACCTTACTTTTTGGTTGAGAGATCTCTGCCATTGTTCTTAAGTAAATAAAGAATAATGATTTTAGGTCAATACCTAAATTTATATAGTACTACTATGTGACAGACATTGTGCAAAGAACATTACAATTATCTCAACTGGCCCTCGTCACAAACCTGTGAGGCATACAGTATAAATAATGTTTTATTTTAAAATGTGTAGTGTTTGATGTTTGTCTTGAGCTAGCAGTATAGGATTGTAAATGGAACTTAAGAAATAATCAAAAAAATCATCCTATTCACCAACTCCCTAAGAAAAAATCCCCAGGACCAGATGGACTTACATGTGAATTCTACCAAACATTTAAAGAAGAATTAATTCCAATGCTATATAAACTATTGAGAAAGACAATTATAGAGCAATCTCCCTAATGAATATTGATCCTAAAATCTTAAATAAAATATTAGCAAAAAGATTATAGAAAATCATCCCCAGGATAATACACTATGACCAAGTAGGATTTATACCAGGAATGCAGGGCTAGTTCAATATTAGTAAAACTATTAGCATAATTGACTATATAAGTAATCAAATTAACAAAAAACATATGATCATCTTAATAGATGCATAAAAAAGTATTTGATAAAATCCAATACCCATTCCTAATAAAAACACTCGAGAGGACCCCAGAGATTCTCTAACAAAGCCATTAGAAATAATTCACAACTTTAGCAAAGTTGCAAGACACAAAATAAATCCATATAAATTCTCAGCATTTTTATACATCACCAATAAAATCCAACAGCAAGAGATACAAAAAGAAATTCCATTCAAAATAACTGCTTATAGTATAAAATATTTGAGAATCTACCTACAAAAGAAAAATCAGGAATTATATGAGCAAAATTACAAAACACTTTCTACACAAATAAAGTCAGATTTAATAATTGGAAAATATTAAATACTCTTGGACAGGCCAGGCAAACATAAGAAAGATGACAATACTCCCTAAACTAAGTTATTTATTTATTTAGTGCTATGCCAATCAGATTCCCAAGAAACTATTTTAATGACCTAGAAAAAATAACAACAAAATTCATATAGAATAACAAAAGGTCAAGAATTTTAAGGGAATTAATGAAAAAAAATCAAATGAAGGTGGCTTAGCTGTACCTGATCTGAAACTATATTATAAAGCAGTAGTCACCAAAATCATTTGGTATTGACTAAGAAATAGATTAGTTGATCAGTGGAATAGGTTAGGTTCATAAGACAAAATAGTTAATAACTGTAGCAATTTAGTGTTTGACAGACCCAAAGATCCCAACTTTTGAGATAAGAATTAATTCAAAAAATTCATAAAAACTGCTGGGACAACTGGAAATTAGTATGGCAGAAATTAGGCATAGATCCATACATACCAAGATAAGGTCAAAATGGGTCCATGATTTAGGCATAAAGAATGAGATCATAAACAAATTAGAGGAACATAGAACAGTTTACCTCTCAGACTTGTGGAGGAGGAAGGAATACTTTTTCATTTTAAAAATAAAATTATTCTTTTATTTTATAATTATAACTTTTTTTTTTGACAGTACATATGCACGGGTAATTTTTTTTACAACATTATTACTTGCACTCACTTCTGTTCCAATTATTTCCTTCCTTCCCTTCACCCCTTCCCCTAGATGGCAGGCAGTCTTTTACATGTTAAATATGTTATAGTATATCCTAGATACAATATATGTGTGCAGAACTGAATTTCTTGTTGCACAGGAAGAATTGGATTCAGAAAATAAAAGTATTCTGGGAAGAAAAACAAAAATGGAAACAGTTTACACTCATTTCCCAGTGTCCCTTCTGTGGATGTAGCTGATTCTGTCCAACTGATCAATTGGAACTGAACTAGATCTTCTCTTTGTCAAAGATATCCACTTCCATCAGAATACATGCTCATACAGTATTGTTGTTGAAGTGTATAATGATCTCCTGGTTGTGCTCATTTCACTCAGCATCAGTTCATGTAAAACCTCTCCAAGCCTCTCTGTATTCATGTTGCTGATCATTTCGTTACAGAACAGTAATATTTTATAACATTCATATGCCACAATTTACCCAACCATTCTCCAATTGAGGGCATCCAGTCATTTTCCAGTTTCTAGCCACTACAAAAAAGGGTTGCCACAAACATTTTAGCACATACAGGTCCCTTTCCTTTCTTTAATATTTCTTTGGGACATAAGCCCAGTGGATCTTTGATCCACTGCTGGATCAAAGATATGCACAGTTTAATAACTTTTTTTGGCATAATTCCAGATTGCTCTCCAAAGTGGTTGGATTTGCTCACAACTCCACCAACAATGCATCAGTGTTACAGTTTTCCCACATCCCTTCCAACATTCATCATTATTTTTTTCTGTCATCTTAGCCAGTCTGACAAGTGTGTAGTGGTATCTCAGAGTTGTTTTAATTTGCATTTCTTTGATCAATAGTGATTTGGAACTCTCTTTCATATGAGTGGAAATATTTTCAATTTCATTATCTGAAAATTGTCTGTTCATATCCTTTGACCACTCATCAACTGGAGAGTGGCTTGATTTATTATAAATTAGAGTCAATTGTCTATATATTTTGGAAATGAGGCCTTTATCATAACCTTTAACTGTAAAAATGTTTTCCCAGTTTGTTGCTTCCCTTCTAATTTTATTTGCATTAATTTTGTTTGTACAAAGGATTTTAAATTTGATGTAATCAAAATTTTCTATTTTGTGATCAATAATGATCTCTAGTTCTTCTTTGATCACAAATTAGGAGGAAGGAATTTGTGACCAAAGAAAAACTAGAGGTGAATGGATGCCCATCAATTGGAGAATGGTTGGGTAAATTATGGTATATGAATGTCATGGAATATTATTGTTCTGTAAAAAATGACCAGCAGGATGAATACAGAGAGGCTTGGAGAGACTTACATGAACTGATGATGAGTGAAAAGGGCAGAACCAGGAGATCATTATACACCTCAATAATAATACTATATGAGGATGTATTCTGATAGAAATTAATAGCTTCGACAAAGAGAAGACCTAATTCAGTTCCAATTGATCAGTGATGGACAGAAGTAGCTACATCCAGAGAAGGAACACTCAGAAATGAGTGTAAACTGTTTCCAATTTTGTTTTACTTCCTAGGTTATTTTTACCTTCTGAATCCAACTCTTCCTATGCAGCAAAAGAACTGTTCGGTTCTGTACATATATATTGTATCTAGGATATACTGTAACATATTTAACATGTATAAGACTGCTTGCCATCTAGGGGAGGAGGTGAAGGGAAGGAAGGGAAAAATTGGAACAGAAGTGAGTGCAAGAGATCATGTTGTAAAATATAACCCGTGCATATGTACAGTCAATAAAAAGTTATAATTATTTAAAAAAATTATCCTATTCCATTAAAATATAATATAGAATTTTTCAATTCTAATTTTAATTCAGTTGCCATTTCCTGGCTCCTACAAAAAAGGCTGCCACAAACATTTTTGTATATTGGGATTCTTTTCCCCCTTTGTTATGATCTCTTTGGTGGAGGAAGGAGGGTCTGGCCGGGAGATTGAGTTGAGACAGCAGATCTCCTCCCAGAGAGCGATGGGCAGTTTCTGGAGACAACAGAACATTACATATTGGCATCCACAACGTGGGGCAAAGACTTTTGCTTATTCTGACTAGGACTGATTCAGAGCCTTTCAGAGGAGCTATCCTGGATCTTCACATTTTGGCACTCCAACAGAGACAAGGAAAGAACAGACAAGATCCTGATTTCAGTGGAAAAGCCTCTGATCCAGATCTCAGTGGAAAAGTCTCTCTGACCCAGAAGCGTGAGTAACAAGGAAACTTTGTTAAACTTTGTTAAAGAGCTAAGGTAGAATTTCAGTAAAATGGGGCAAATGCCTTCTGTTCAAGGAAAATGTTTGGAGAGCATTATCAAAGTTATGAAAAGCCAAGGATTGATTATAATTTTGGAGATTACTGAACTTTTAAAAACTGTGTAGGTCATATGTCCTTGTTTTTCTCTGAAAGAAGAATTGGATCTAGATGAATGGGAATTAGTAGGAAAGCAATTAGGTGAACACTACAATTCCAAACCAAACTCAATTTCCAAAGATACACTTCATACCTACAATTTAATCCAAATAGTTTTAAAAATTGTTATTCTAAAGGAAGAGAAGAAGGAGCAAAATGGGGAAGTGTCAACTAAACTAAGTGAAAAGGATGAATCAGATAACAATGAATTTAAGTACAATTCTGAGCAACAAGAGCATTTCTCATCTCCTCCCTCAATTAACCCTTCAGGGGTGGAGCAAGAAGGAGGAGGGGAAGAGGCAGAAATACAAACAGAATCACCTGTGAAGCAGCCTATGACAAGATTAGAAAAAAATATTGGTTAAAGCTGAGAGAGAAGGACAGTATATAAGTGATTTTATACATGCATATCCTGTGATTGAAGATATTGACTCTGTAGGTCAAAAAAGGAGAAGATATACATCTTTAGATTTGAATAAAATTAAAGATTTGAAAAAAGGTTGTACCCTTTATGGGGCTACATCAGCTTATGTTAAAATGTTACCAGATGGTTTGTCTTATGAAGTCCTAACGCCGAATGATTGGAAATCCATAGCAAGGACATGTCTAGAACCTGGACAAAATTTGTTATGGCTTGCAGAGTTTCATGAATTATGTAAAATCCAAGTCAGATACAATTTGGAAACAGGAGTTAACACACAATTCACTTTTGAGCAATTAGCTGGTGAAGGTCACTATGAAGAGAATTCAGAACAGGTTAAATATCCCATGTGTAAGAGCAAATTGCTAAGGCTGCAATAATAGCTTGGGGTTCCCTCCCTGGACAAAAAAATCAGGCAGAGGCTTTCACTAAAATAGAGCAAGGTCCCAATGAACCTTTTGCGGATTTTATGGGATGTTTGCAAACTGCTGTCAAAAGAACTATTGGAGAAAATGCAGCTACAAAAATAATGACCAGACATCTGGCTAAGGAAAATGCCAATGAGAAATGCAAAAGAATTATATGGGGATTAGACAAAGATGCTCCTTTAGAGGAGATCATAAGACAATGTGCTACAGTTGGAACAAATGCTTTTTACACCAGGATTATTATGAACATGGAAAGACAGGGTCCCTCCTGGTAAGGGACTTCTAGAGAAATTTGTCGATGTTGCCAATGTGGAAAAATTGGACATCTAAGAACTCAGTGTACATATGGAGATAGAGTGAGAAGACAAGGTGGGAGAACAAGACCCAAAACCCCATGTCCAAAATGCAACAGAGGACTCCATTGGGTGTCAGAGTGTAAAATAATTCAGGGAAATGGGATGAGGGGCCCAAGTCCAGGGCCCCAGGTAAAAAAGACTTGGGGCATGGTAGCAGCTGAGGTTACACCCAAAGAGCCTCTAGAAGATCAGGACTCTGATGTGATCTATCAGCTGAAAAGCAATCACATGGAAGAAAGGGATTACCTGATCAGTCAGCCAAAAGGCAATCAGATTGCAAAAATGGATTACACTTAGGGAGAATACAGGCCTTTTAAACCAACAAGGCTGTGTCCAGTGCAAACAACTCCAATGTAATTGCCAGATGATGAGAAGAGATTTAGAAAGTGGTAAATAGAAGGAAATTAGATAGGTTAACTGCCTGGGAGAGAGGATTTGCTTGTATTTCTTCAGATGGAGACAGAAAAAGAAAAAGACCTCAAGACAAAGGAGAATATCTAAAAAACATCTGACACTGAAAAAGCATGGCTAATAAAACTGTTAAAGAACATTAAAACCAACAGGAATCATTGGGTTTCCTAACACAAGATGAGACTAATGGACAATGGACATTTATAAATTCTCAATTTATGATTATTTGATCATGTTATTTGTTACATACTTCTAGCATGTATTATGTTACTATGTGTTTATATAATCTATATAATTATGTTTAATGCCTCCCATATTCATGGATTTATGTTTCAAGTTCATTATCACCCTCTGTTCTAAATCAAAAGAAAGGGGGAGATGTTAAGTTCTTACTAAGTGCTAATGAGATAATGAGATGATAGGGTCTTACTAAGTGCTAAGTAGGTACTCAACAATTCTCTAGTTCCAGCCTTCAGGGGAGTTTTACCCCTGTGAACTCCTGGGGAGGAGCTTACATGTTTAGGAGGAGCAAGTTCATTGGTTGAAGTTTTTTTTTTTCCCAGAAGCCCCTGAGTTATTCCACGCCCATTCTCTGGGAGGATAAAAGAAGACACAATTGAGCAAGGGGAGAGTCTTGTCTGGGCCAGAGTTGGGGTGGCTCTCTGGAGGAAGGAGTCTCTACTCTAGGTCAGAGTTGGCGCCTTGCTACAGGAAGAAGATCTGGCCGAGAGATTGAGCTGAGAGTGATCCCAGAGAGTGATCAGCTGTTTCTAGAGACAACAGAACTTTATACTTTGGGATATAGACCCAACAGAGACACTGTTACAAATTGCTTTCTTGAATAGTTAGATCAGTTCACATCTCCACCAAGCATGCATTAATGTCCCAGTTCCCTTTTCTATTTTATGTATCAGCACCATATCTGTGCCAAAAAAAAAAAAAAAAAATTTGTAGAATTCCATCTTAATCTATTTTTTCCCAAATAGTTTGTATAGTATTAGAATTAATTTTTCTTTAATTTTTTGGCATAATTTACTAATTAATCCACCTAGTTCTGGAGATTTTTTTTCTTAGAGAATTCATTGATAACTCATTTAATTTCTTTTTCTAAAATAGGACTATTAAAATGATTTATTTCCTCAATTGTTAATCTGGGAAATCTAAATTTTTGTATTTATTCATCCATTCCACTTAGATTATCAGATTTTATGGCACACATTTGGGAAAAAATAGTTCCTAATTATGGCTTTAATTTTCTCTTTTTTGTTGATAAATTCACCTTTTTAATTTTTTATACTGGTAAGTTGGCTTTTTAAAATAAACTTAAGTAAAGGTTCATTCATTGTGTTGCTTTATTAAAAAATAACTCTTAGTTTTGTTTATTAGCTCCATAGTTATCTTACTTTTAATTTTGTCACTTCCTCCTTTGATTTTCAAATTTTCTAATACGGTATTTATTTGGTAATTTTAATGTGTTCTTTTTCTAGCTTTTTTAATTGCATTCCCACTTCTTTGATCTTCCCCTTTTTTTTTTTTTTTTTTTTTTTTTTTGTTCCTGTGAGCATGTACAGATATAAAATTTCCCTTAAGAATACCTTTGGCTCCATCCCATAATTGATGGTATACTATCTCATTATTTTCATTTCCTTGCATAAAAATTATCAACTGATTATATGATTTCTTGTTTGACCCACTTATTCTTTAGGATTAGATTATTTAAGAAGAATAAGAGGTCAAAAATATCAAGGAAATTAATGAAAAGAAACAAAGGATGGTGCCTTAGCAGTACCAACCCCAAAATTATATTATAAAGAGCAGTCATCAAAACTATTTAATACTGATTAAGAAATAGAGTAGTGGATCAATGGAATATATCAGATACGCACGACACAATAATCAAGGCATACAGCAAGCTAGTATTTGACAAATCCCCAAACTCTGCCTTCCGGAATAAGAACACACTATTTGATAACAATTGGTGGAAAAACTGTATAATAATGTCAGAAATTTGGCATAGACCTACATCTCAGACACATACCGAAATAAAGTCAAAATGGATACATGATTTGGACATGAAGGATGACACCATAAACAAATTAGGAAAAGAAGACATAATTTATCTATCAGATCTTTGGAGATAACCAAAGAAGAATTAGAGAACATTGTGAAAAGCAAAATGAACAACTTTGATCATATTAAATTAAAAAGTTTTTGCAGGAAAAAAAAACAACAACAAAAACAAGATTAAAATGAAAGTACAAAGCTAGGAAAAATCTTTACCAACTATTTATGATAAAGATCTATTTCTAAAATATGTAAAGAACAGTGTCAAGTTTAAAAGAATACACATCATTCTCCAATTGATAAATGGTCAAAGCATATGAATAGATTATGAGATTTGCCATTTGTAGTTATATGAAAATACATTTTAAATCACTTTTGATTACAGAAATGCAAATTAAAATAACTCTGAGGTACCACCTCTAAAATGTTGGAGGACATATAGGAAAACTGGGACACTAATGCATTGTTGGTGGAGTTATGAAATAATCCAACTATTCTAGAGAGCAATCTGGAACTGTGCCCAAAGGGCTATAAAACTTTGCATATTCTTTGATCCAGCATTGCTATTACTGGGTCTGTATACTAAGGAAATCATAAAAAAGGGAAAAGAACCTACATATTAAAAAATGTTTGTAGTAGCATTTTTTGTGGTAGCAAAGAATTAGAAAAGGAGTGGATACCAATCAATTAGTGAATAATTGAACAAATTGTGGTATGTGAAGATTATGGAATATTATGGTTTTATAAAAAGGGGTGAACAAACTGACTTGGAAAGATTTATATGAACTGATTCTGAGGGGAACAAGAAATAGGAATATATTGTACAGTATAACAGCAGAAATATTTGATGATCAACTATGAAAGCCTTGATTTTTCTCAATAGTTCAGTGTTCCAAAGCAATCCTGATTGATTTTGGAGAGAAAATGCCATCTGTAACCTGGGAACTAAGGACTGAATGTAAATGAACATGTTTGCTTCTTCTTCTTCTGCTTCTTTTTTTTTTTTTTAATCTCCCCCATGTTTTTTTTTTAATCCTTTTGCTCTGATTTTTTTCTCCCAACAAAATTCATAAAACAATGTGTATTAAAAGCAAATAAACTTTTTTTTTAAATTTTAATAGTTTTTATTTACCAGATATATGCATGGGCAATTTTACAACACTGACAATTGCCAAACCTTTTGTTCTAATTTTTCTTCTCCTTCCTTCCCCCCACCCCTGCCAAATGGCAGGTAGATCAATACATATTAAATATGTTAGAGTATAAATTAAATACAATATATGTATATGTGACCAAACAGTTGTTTTGAAAAGCAAATAAACTTAAATAGGATTAGATTGTTTAGTTTCCAATTCTTTTTTATCTATTTTTCAATGGCCCTTTGTTATATGTTATCTTTATTGCATCATGATCTGAAAAGTGTGCATTTATTATTTCTGCCTTTCTGCATTTTATTATGAGGTTGTTATGATCTCATACATGGCCAATTTTAGTATATATGCATGTACTGTTGAGAAAAAGGTATATTCCTTTCTATTCTTTCAGTTTTCTCCAAAGCTCTATTCACTTTTCTAAACTTTTTTCTAAACTTTTCTAAAACTCTATTCACTTTTATAGCTTCTTTCTTGTTTATTTTGTGGTTAGATTTATGTAGTTCTGATAGAGAAATATTGAAATTCCCTGCTAGTATAGGTTTGCTATCTATTTCTTCTTGCAATTCACTTAATGTCTCTTCTAAGAATTTGTATGGTATACCATTTGGCACATATATATTTAGAAATTATATTACTCTATTATCTGTGGTACTTTTTAGCAATATATAGTTTTCTTTCTTATCTTTTTTAATTAGATCTATTTCTGTTTTTGCTTGATCTGAGTTCAGAATAGGTATTATTACCTTTTTTTTTTTTTTTTTTTACTTCAGCAAAATAATGGATTTTGCTCCAGCTATTTACCTTTTTTTTGTATCTCTCTGCTTCAAATCTGTTTCTTGTAAGCAACATATTGTAGGATTCTGTCTTTTAATCCATTCTGCTATTTACTTCCAATTTATGGAACAGTTCATCTCATTCATATTCACAATTAAAATTACTAATTCTGTATTCTCCACCATTCTATTTTCCCCAAGTTATACTTTTTTCTCTCCTTTCATCCTTTCCTTCCTCAGTAGTGTTTTGCTTGTCACTTCCTTCAAAATGCCTTCACTTTTTTCAGTTCCCACCCTTTTTCTTATCTCTTTTTTTCTTATCTCTTACTCCTTTGTATTTCTGCCCTACCTTTTTATTAGGTTCCCCCTTTTCTTTCCACTTTTCCCTCCACTTTTCCTATACGTGAGACAAATTTCTAAATGAAAATAAGTAAGTATATTCCTTCTCTGAGTCATATCCAAAGAAATTCATGTTCAAGCAATGCTTATTCCCCTCCCTTCTTTTGCTTAACTATAATAGTTCTTTGTAACCCTTCATGTGATTTTACTTTCACTTTGCTCTTCTCCTAGTACAATCCATTTCACCTATAATTTCTTTTTTAAATTATCATATTAAAGTCAGCTTATTCTGTACCCTCTAAGTATATCCCTTCTAACTGCCTTGACAAAGATATAGTTCTCAAGAGTTACATGTATATTTTTCTCATGTATGGATGAAAACTTTTAACCTTTAAAAAACAGTGTTTTGTTTTCCTTCCCTTTTATTTCTTGATTAAAATATTTTGCTAGGGTTTATGGGCTCAATATTTGCATTCTGTAATTGCGTTGGATGTCTAACAGCTAGTCTGCTAATCCACTGGCCTTCTGAACAAGGACAGAATAGCCAATGTTACTTTCTATTGGTTAAGAATATTCCACTAGATTTTCTGTGCCAGGCCTCTCTGCCCTGGATCTTTCCTCACAATGCTTGTGTGGGCAGCATTCCCCCTTGCCCAATTAAGACAGATCTTTTCTAAAGTCCTTCCAAGGTATCCTATGCTGGACAATTATTTCACTCTGAATGTTTCTTAGTTTTGTCACTCCAAAATCTGTTCAATTGCTTGGATCTAGCATCGATTCTAAGGGAAGCCAGGAAGAGTTCATGCAAAATCCTGTCTACTCTCAACCATCTTGGCTCCTTCCCCTTTTAGATATATCTCCAAAATTAAAAGCACAAGATTTTATTATCACTGTGAATCAAATTAATTAATTAAAAATAATAACATTGCAATCTAACTGATGTGTGTACATGCATTTATGGATGTCCTACTAGAAACTAATTTGAATTTTAAAGATATAAAATTAACTTTTAAATCTGGCTATTGGGCAGGGAATGGTTGCACATGAAAAGTGCACTTTGTAGTGTAACTTAATTGTTGTGTCATTTTTTAGGACCTTAGATGTATTAGTTTAAAATTAACAACAAAAAAAATAATAATGTTAACCATTCCCATTGGGTTCAATATATTCACACCTATGCATGTATGTATGTATGGATACAAACAAAACATATAAATCATGCTTATCTTAAGGAAAACATAAACTTTTTTCTTTTGAAATCTGAATGTTGAATTCATTTCATATACAAAGTCATTGTCATTATTTTTAACCCTATTCAACATTGTTCCTGTTTCTCTTTCATACTTATACAAACTGAATTGCTAACACTGTATGTTAAATTGATATAATATAAAATGCAGTTTAATTATTAAATTTGGTTCAATATTTAATTTTGTTTAATAAAAGTGGCCTTGTCTATATTGTATGCATTTAATTGATCTATTTAGGACAGAGTAATTTTGGATAGGTTTAATATTTAATGTAGAGTATTTTTTTAAATTATTCAGCATTAAAGATAGATCTATGTTATCAAAGTACTGTGGAGAAAAATGCTATGCCATAATACATTTCCCATTCCCATTTATGAGTGTCATTGGTTAATTTCTGATCACCAATCAATCTTAGTCATAAGATTCTTACTAAGATAGCACTATTCATCAGGAACATATCTAAAACCCCAAAGTTCTTCAAACTGCGTGCCATCATTCTTGTTTCCTAGTTACAGAATCTTCATATGAATGCTGAAAGATTTCATTTCTCTTAAACATTTGAATTCTTCCTAAAACAACATGGTTAGGAACATTTCTCTAATGCATACTCTATGCCTTTAATTTAGCTTCTGTTTCCTTCTCTTTGTTTCCACCCACATTATACTTGTCATCATGTATTGAGGTAGTACCATTAAAAATTCCAGATTCTTTATTCAATTTTTAATTCCAAACTCTTTAAGTTTGAATACTTTCTACTGGGTCTTTTTTTTTTTTTCTTTTTGCCAATTTCAGATTTTGTACTCTATATTCTCAGGTTCTTGAATGAGAATGATACTTAAGGAAAAAAAATAGACCAGATATAAGAAAGATGAAGAAAAAGATCTTTAGGGAATTTATTTTACCCCCATTCCTAAGTGTCATTTGAAACTGCATTAACTCTAAAATGATATCTAAACCAATATTCTATACATAGAAGAGTTGTTAGCTTCTTATAATTGCTTGAAAACAGAAGCAATGTAAAAAAAAATTTTTTCTGACACTGAAGAAATTCAAGAAGAATCTAAATGACCCACTTAGCAAGAATGTTAAGGAAAAAGATTCACATTTAAATTAAAGATTAGACCAGATATTTTATGATATTCCCTCAAGATTTGAAAATTTGTCATTTTGTCATTATGTTACAACTGAGGAATAATCTAGTTACTTCTGTTTAAAGTATTTATACATAGATGTGTATGTATTATAAATATATATATATATATATGTGTGTGTGCAAATACATAACTTATACATTTTATAGTACATGTGTGCATATAAAACAGCATCATTTCTAGTCTAGCAACAATTTTTGCAACTTAAAAAAATAGGGATTGGATGGAGCCAAGATGGTGGAGAGCAGACGCAGCTGTATCTAACCTTGTCTCAAAACAACAGCAGATTTGAGTACAACACATTTCTAGAAGAAGATATTTTGGGATAACTTCAGAACAGGTCTGTTTCAATCAAGTATGGAGACAGTCTGCTATGCCCAGATTGCATTGTAGGGAGCCCAGGGCAAGGAGCTGGGGTGTTGAGCCATAGAATTGTGGTAATAATGCACTGGTTTGAAGAGAGTGGTTTAAGAGATTTGCTATAAAACATCCAAAAGCAAATACAAAAGACAAATTGTAAGCCCTAGAAGAATGTGTCACCTGGCCATGATTTTCCAGCCCTGGAAATCATTCAGCAGAACTGCCCAAGGGCAAATTAAAGAGGTTGCCACCCTTTGGCCTTAAGAGCAAATCTCAACCCTTAAAATGAGCAAAAAAGCAAAAAGAACTGTGATCATAGATAGCTTTTATGAAGAGAAAGAACCCTGAGGTTCCTAAAACGCAAACCAAATCTAGATGAAGTCCTAAAGGATGATATGAACTGGTCCTTATTTCACAAGGCTTTCTTGGAAGATTTCAAAAGAGATTGTAAAAGAAAGCTAGAAGAAAAATAGGAAAAGAAAATGAGATTTTTGTAAGAGAGTAACGGGGAGAATTGGATATGATTAAAAGATAAGAAATTCAAAAATAGAAAAGTGATCAGATGACCTTGAATTCAGTTTCATTTGGGATTTTACTGTGTGACCTTGGGTAATTCAGTAAGCATCTTAACAACCCAGGAAGATTTCTAAAACTTTTAGTTGTAGATTACTTAACTAATTGTATTAATAGCAAATGTTTTCATATAAGTATCTAAATAGGTATCCAAGTAGCAGTGGATAAAAGAGTCATATAGACCTCAATTCAAATCTACCCTTAAACACTTATTAGCTTGAATGACCCTGAACAGGTCATTTAACCTTTTATTTCTCTCAGTTTTATCATCTCTACATATAGTATATTAATAGTACCTATTTATTCTTGTGACAATCTGTGTTCTACCAAATTGTCCAGAGAAAAATGGAAACAAAAGGCAATAAAAACTGAAAACAAACTTAATTACTAATATGGTTAGAAAAATAATACCAGTTTAGATATCTCTAAATCCTAACTGTATAACATACAAAAATTTTTGCACAAAATTGGCTGAATTTTTCAAAGTTTTTAAACATTTAACATCATCTGAGTATAGTCATTGCCTTTACATAAGATTGGAACATAGTACCTTTGAGATGCTGGAGTTATAGTTATTGTCAAAAACTCTTAATGTAATAATTGTTGACTTGATGTGAGTTTAATTGCGCTTTACATCCATTTGCTATAATTGAGTGGTTTAGTTAATTTGAGTGATTATTAATGGCTTATTTCCTACTAGGAACAGGCCTAAACTTCAGGGATTAAAGAGAAAATAAACACATTTCTTCTCCACAAGGTACTTACATTTCAATGGGTAAGAGAGAATGCAAATAAAGAAATACATAAAAGCTATAGATAGAGTGGGGAAAAAGTAGCATAGAAAGGGAAAATTCATATCTAGAATCTGTGGAATTCAGAGATGTCAACATGTATGATATTAATGGAGAGGATTAAAAGTACGAAGAAGAACTGGTTTGAATGTAAGGAGATAGGTTAATCTTTATAATGATAAACTAAATTTATATGAATTGTAAGAGGAAGGGATGGAGAAAATTCTATTGGAAAAATTGTGGGATAATTTGTTTTTCTGGTTAAGTTCACCACTACTCATGAATCTCAAATAACTTTCTTTAGTAATAAGAAAAAGATATTTCTTCTAAAGTGAGAACTTAATATATAAAATAATACAATTGACTCAGGAAGGAAGAAATTATTTTATATGTTAGCAGAGATTTAAAACTCATTTGCTATGCATTTCTTGTTACTGCATTTTAATTATACTGAGTAGACATATGCTGACATTGCATAATATCATATTTGTTAAATGGACCACAACTTGTGCAGCACTCATCACAAAGCCAAAACAGTTATTTAACACACAGCTATTGGTATGCCTATAGAATAATGGATGTATCGAATACAAATCATTTCTAGAATATGAATGAGAACTAAAGAAACAAGTTCTTCACTGGATCAGTTGTAAACAAAAATTCTCCCAGAATGAAAGTGAAATATATTTAGACTTAATACAATAAACTTCAGAAATTACAGTTGATAAAAACAATGGAAGTTAATCCATCAAACAAGTACATGAAATAGACATAGTAAAGTTAATTTAAGAGTTTAATATAAGGATCTGTATATATCTGTATATATTTACTGACATATCATTGGGATTTTATAAGATAAGGTTCATGACCAAAATTACAAAAATGGAAGAGTGCAGCTTCTTCTGCAGAAAAAGAAAAAAAAATGTTTGATAGAAAGGGAAGGAGAGAAGAACTGTTAGCCAGGGAGGTATAGTTCTATGAAAATTCCTAATTTAAAGGGTGGAAACAATGAAGAACATTTAGATTAAAATGGGACAGGAATAAATTGTGATTATATTAGAGATTATATGGAAAAATAAAAGATGGAAATGATTCTTACCTTATACAAAATAAAGAGAAGATACGTTAGCTATGTGAATTATCTGATGGAAGTTTCAAACTACAAAAACAGAGACTAAATATTTTAGTCTTTGTTGGAGGAATACCTCATTTTTCAAAAGCTATGGGGAACTAAAAAAAAGAGAAATTATTACTTTAAACTCAATAATCATCAACTCTACAAGACAGACTAGAAGAAGGATAGGAAATCTTGGAAGGAGCCGATTGCATGATCTTAGAATCTATTTTGGAATTTTCTTTTTTCCTCACATCTTGTTTTCAGTGTGTGTGTGTGTGTGTGTGTGTGTGTGTGTGTGTGTGTGTGTGTGTGTATGTGTGTGTGTGTGTGTGTGTCTGTGTGTGTGTATCTGTGTCTCTGTCTATGACTGTGTGTGGATTTGATATTAAACATGGAGCAAATGTTTGGGTCTATAAGATCAAATACAAATCTGTTAATAAGAATGAAAGCAACTATAATCAGCAAGTTCCAACTCTAACAGTCTAAATAATTTCCCTAACTCTTCATCTTTCTTAAACAGTATGTTCTTCTCTCAGTGCTGTCCCACCAGGTCCTTACTCTCATAGGAGCAAAAAATAAATAATGATGTTTGACTTTCCTCAGATTAGTGCCTCAGACCTATACCCCTAGAGAGGCAAAGAGACAAGAGAATGAGATGTGAACAATATTGAATGCCTCTAGGCTATAGTTTCTTAATGCAATATGCCTTTATCTCTCATCACAGAAACGCACAGAGTACTGTTTCCTCACGTTAAAATGGAAAGGTGCTGAAACAGAAAGATGTACAAGTTTTGAGTGTTAGAAAAATCCTGTCTCATTTTAATATAAGTCTAGGATAATTGCCTTCCAAAAGGATTGTTCCAGGTCATAAATGGGCTAAATTAGATACATTTTCTGTCCCATAAGTAGTATATTTTATATTACTGAAAGAAGCTGCAGAAGAATGTATATTCCTTGAGAGTTTTCTGCTTGTTGTTGTTGCTCAGTTATGTTTTTCCTTTTATGGCTTTCCTGGTCCTTAGAACATTAGATTCTTCTATCTTCTACTGTATCTTGTAGTATGTACAAGTTCATGTCCTCTATCATCTTTTCCTTTTTTCCTTCAATCTGTTCCAACTTAAGAATCTTTTTCAATGAGTGCTATCTTTTCATTATGTGGCCAGAATATTTGAGTTTCAGCTACAGTATTTGATCTTCTAGTAATCAGTCTAAATTAATTTCTTGAAGTGTTGACTGATTTGATCTCCTCCATATCCAGGAAACGCTCAAGTTTTTTCCAGCATCATAATTTGAAAGCTTCTATTTTGTGGTACTTAGCTTTCCTTATAGTCCAAATTTCATAGCCACATATTGCTATCAGCAAAAAAAAATTAGTTTTGACTATATGTCTTTATTAGTATGGTGATGCCTCTGCTTTTTACTATGTTTTTCAGATTTACCATAATTGTCCATCCAAGGAATAAATAACTTTTAATGTCATGACTGCACTAGCCAACTGCATATTCTTTGAGTGCCAAAATATAAAATATGATACTGATTTCATTTCTTCTCCTATTTTCCAGGAAAAATGAAACCAGTTGTGTATATTTTTCAACATTAAATTTTAATTCTGCTTTTACATTCTCCTCTTTCACCATTAAAAGGAATCTTAATCTCTCTTCACTTTCTGCATCAGAGTAGTAGTATCTGCATATATGAGATTATTAATATTTATCAGGGTAACCTTAACTTCAGTTTTTGATTCATCCAGCCTGGCATTTCAGATGATCCACTTTGCATATATGATAAATAAATAAGGTGACAATATGCAGCCTTGTCATATTTTTTTTTCCCCAAACTTAAGCCAATTAATTATTTCTTGTGCTATTCTAACTGTTGCTTCTTGGCATGCTTAGAGATTACTCAGCAACTTGATATATTTTGTGGTGATTCACACAGTCAAAAACTTGACTATATAGTCAATGAGAAAGAAGTAACTATTTTTATGGACTCCCCTTGCTTTATCCATAATTCAGCAAATATTAATAATTTTATCTCTAGTTCATCAGTTTAAAAAACAAACATTGCCAATCTCTATTAATAAAGGAAGCTTCTTCATCTGGAAATATCCTATATTAATGAAGTTATAGATTTAGCCAAAAAACAAAGGCTGAAGAGAATTGAGAAGCATGTTAGTAGATCTAAACTTTTAGCTTAAGGTCAATTGAAAAATTAGGATAGTTTTATTTATGTTTCTTATTTTCAGTTCCTCACACTTGAATACTATTGTAGCCAGTGTAAGCAATATCCCCCTTTTCAGTACAGTCTCTTTGTGGGTTACAGATCAATGGAACATGTACCTCCTCTGCTCAGGAAAATGTATTATTCATCTCAGAGCTAATCTAAGAAATTTACTTTGAATATGCATCAGTAAAGTTTAATACTTCTCCTTTCCAACTTCTTTCTATACTTCCTTCAATATCAATTAATCAGTCAGTAATTAAGAACTTATGTTTTGGGGAAATTGAATTACCTCACATTCAAAAGTTGTTTTTAAATGTAAAGCATTTATCAACATTATGTACAATTTTTGGGGGGAAACCAAAGGGAAGTGCTACTACATTTTTATCAATATGTTACTTTTGCTTTAAACCACTGTAGATGATTTAATCCTAGAGTTGCAGATTGGCTTCTAAATTATGCCTTTTTTCTCATTTTGCTGTTTTTGAATTACTACTAAGTAAATAAATTAAATCAAATCAACACAATTAATACTGCAATATTATAATTGGCATGTATTTGTGTTTATTAAGCAAAACTGAAAAATATTACTAAAAGCGATAACTTCCAAGGTTATGGCTGTTGAATTGTATTCAAAATATGTGTCATTTGGGGAATATATTTTTAGAGCCAAAAGAAAAAAAAAATGCCTGATGATAAAATTGAGTCCGTAAAAGAACATTTTGCTTTAAGTTGAAAGTTAGTAAATAACCAAAGTGAGCTCAAAACATTTTTTTTTAAATTCTGAATCCATAACCATTCATTGTACCATACTACCTTTGAGGACATGTTTTGTGTTTATTTTTTCTTGAGGGTCATATATAAAAGTTAAACTGTTTACAACTCTAGATAAGAAAACTATCCATAATTATTGTAAAAGATATCTGAAACTGGGGCAAACAAAGGGGGGCATCACATAGACTGAGAGTGTGGTTATGAATGGACTCTGATGTGATGACATCAGATAAAGACATTAAAGAATAGGAGACAATCTGTACTGAATACAAGGAAAGGGGAGGTATAGGGTATTCACATGAAGAAGTGCAAAAGACCTATTACAATCTAGAGAAAGAAGGGGTGTGATGATTGTCTGAAGGTTGATCTCATCAGTTTTGGCTCTAAAAGGGAATAACAATTATTCAGTTGTGTAAAGAAATTTGTCTAACCACATATAGAAGTAGGATGAGAAAGAGGAAAAGAAAAGGGAGGGACAGGGCTAGGACAGAAGCACTGTGGGAAAAGGAAGAGGAAGGGAAGAGTTGATTAGAACATAAAGTTGTGAATAGAGTGTTTTTTTTGTTTTTGTTTTTGTTTTTGTTTTTTGTTTTTAAAGCACTTCTAAGAGAAGGGGGAGGGGTGATAGATAAGTAAGATAGTAGATGGGGTGGAGGATAAAACACAACACCAAGAACAGGGTGGAAAGAGAAAGCAAAAGAATATACAGTGAAGAAAATAGGAGGGAAATACAAAGCTGTTAATCATAACTATTAATGTAAATGGGATGACCTCTCATAAAATGGAAGCAAATATCAGAGTGGATTAAAAATATTATAATACAATACGTTCTTTACAAGAAAAACACTACACAGACACATTCAGTGTAAATGTAAAAGGCTGGAATAGAATTTACTATGCTTCAGCAGGGATAACAATTCTGATCTCAGATAAAACAAAAGTAAAAATAAATTTTATTAAAATTGATAAGCAAAGTACATCTTAATGAGGGTACAGTAAATAATGAAATAGTAACAATACTAAATGTGCAAACCTCAAGTGGTAGAGCAAGCACATTCCTCAAGAAAATTTCAAGCCAGGTACAAGAAGAAACAGCAAAACTATTCTAGTGGGGTACCTCAAACTTCACCTCTCAGAATCAGACAAATCCAATTAGAAAAGAAAGAAAGAAATTAGGAAATTTAACAGGTTCTAAGAAAAACTAGATATGATAGACCTGTGGAGAAAATTAAATAGGGACAGAAAGGAATACACCTTTTTCTCAGTAGTTCATGGAAACTACACAAAAATTAACCATGTAATAGAGCATTAAAAGTCTCACAATTAAATGTAAAAAGCCAGAAATAGTAAATGCAACCTTTTTAGACCACAATACAATAACAATTTTATTCAATAAATGTTCAGGGAAGGATAGATTAAAAACCAATTGGAAATTAAATAATTTAATTCTAAAGAATGAGTGGGTCAAACAACAAATCACTGAAACAATCCTTAATTTCATTCAAGAAAATGACAATGATGAGCCAGCATACTAAAACCTATGGAATGCAGCCAAAGCAGCTCTTAGAGGAAATTGTATATCTCTAAATAGCCACATAAATAAAATAGAAAAAGAGGAGATCAATAACTTAGACATGCAAGTAAAATATTTAGGAAAAAAGAACAAATTAACCACCCAATTAAATACCAAATTTGACAATTTGAAACTCAAAAGAGAAATTATTAAAATAGAAACTAAGAAAACTATTGAACTAATAAACAAAACTAAGAGGTGGTTTTATTAAAAAAAAAAAAAAAAAAAAAAAAAAAAAAACTAACAAAATAGATAACCTTTGGGTAATTTGATTAGAAAAAAGGAAAGAAAAAAACCAAATCACCAGCATCAAAATTAAAAGGGGAAGACACAACCAATAAAAAAGAAATTAAAGAAATAATTAGAAATTATTTTTTCTCTACTCTATGGCATCAAGTCTGTCAATTTAATTGAAATGCATGGAAATTTAAAAAAATATAAACTGCCAAAGTTTTTTTTAATAATTTAATAATTGTAATTTTTGACAGCACATATGCATAGGTAATTTTTTTTTACAACATTATCCCTTATATTTATTTTTTCCAAATTTTCCCCTTCCTCCATCTACTCCCTCCCCTAGATGACAGGCAATGCCATATATATTAAATGTGTAATAGTATAACCTAGATGCAATATATGTGTGTAAAACCAAATTTCTTGTTGCACGGTAAGAATTGGATTCCGAAGGTATAAGTACCTGGGTAGAAAAACAATAATGCAAACATTTTACACTCAATTCCCAGTGTTCCTCCCATGGGCGTAGCTGTTTCTGTCCATCATTGATCAACTGGAACTGAATTAGATCTTCTTTATGTTGAAGATATCCACTTCAATCAGAATACACACACACACACACACACACACTATATATATATATATATATATATATATATATATATATATATATATATATATATATATATATATATATATATGTATACAGTATTGTTGTTGAAGTGTATAGTGATCTCCTGGTTCTGCTCATTTCATTCAGCATCAGTTCATTTAGGTCTCTCCAAGCCTCTCTGTATTCATCCTGCTGGTTATTTATTACAGAGCAATAATATTCCATAACATTCATATAATATACCCAACCATTCTCCAGTTGATGGGCATTCATTCATCTTCCAGTTTCTAGCCACCACAAAAAGAGCTGCCACAAACATTTTGGCACATACAGGTCCCTTTCCCTTCTTTAGTATTCCTCCTGCTGGTCACTTCTTACAGAGCAATAATATTCCATAACCTTCATATACCATAATTTACCCAACCATTCTCCAATTGATGGACATCCATTCATCTTCCAGGTTCTAGCCACTATGAAAAGAGCTGCCACAAACATTTTGGCACATACAGGTCCCTTTCCCCTCGTCAGTATTTCTTTGGGATATAAGCCCAGTAGTAGTACGGCTGATGAATGTTGGAGGGGATGTGGGAAAACTGGGACACTAATACATTATTGGTGGAGTTATGAAAGAATCTGGCCATTCTGGAGAGCAATTTGGAACTATGCCCAAAAAGTTATCAAACTGTGCATACCCTTTGACCCAGCATTGCTGTTATTGGGATTATATCCCAAAGAAATACTAAAGAGCGGAAAGGGACCTGTATGTGCCAAAATGTTTGTGGCAGCTTTTTTTGTTGTAGCTAGAAACTGGAAGATAAATGGATGTCCATCAATTGGAGAATGGTTGGGTAAATTATGGTATATGAAGGTTGTGGAATATTATTGCTCTGTAAGAAATGACCAGCAGGAGGAATACAGAGAGGCTTGGAGAGACTTACATCAACTGATGCTGAGTGAAATGAATAGAACCAGAAGATCACTGTACACTTCAATGCTGTATGAAGATGTATTCTGATGGAAGTGGATATCTTCAACATAAAGAAGATCCAACTCACTTCCAGTTGATCAATGATGGACAGAAATAACTACACCCAGAGAAGGAACACTGGGAAGTGAATGTAAATTGTTAGCACTACTGTCTATCTGATACCCAGGTTACTTATACCTTTGGAATCTAATACTTAATGTGCAACAAGAAAATGGTATTTACACACATATATTGTATCTAGGTTATATTGTAACACATGTAAAATGTATGGGATTGCCTGTCATGGGGGGGAGGGAGTGGAGAGAGGGGGGAATAATTAAAAAAAAAAGAAAAAAAAAAGAAATTGTGATTTGTGAATGTCAAACCAATGAAAGTTGAAGCAAGTTTGAAAATTAGTATTATGGCTCCTGGATTAATGTTTGTGCCCATCAGCTATATTATGATTCCATAATATTTCTCAAATTTAGGTTAATCTCAATGATTCCTGAAATTTATTTAAGATATTATTATTTTCAAAGGAGTCATAGAAATGGAAATTAATATATAAATATATGGTAACCTTTTAAGAGAACTATTATTCGAGCCAGGCTCTCCTGCCTAACCACTACCTTTTGAAATTACTAATTCCTTTCACAGCTCACCATCCAAAAATAGATCCTAAAATAAGTATTAGCAATAATATCAAGATTTTCAAGAGTGGAGCCAAGACATAAGAGTAAAGCTTTCAGGTGAGCTCTCCAAATAGTCCCAATTAAATTACTTGAAAATAATACCTCTAGTCTAATTCTGGAGTAACAGAGCCAATAACAGATCAGAATGAGATATTCTTCCAGCCCAAGAAAGTTCAAAGTTTGGAAAAAGAGATGTGTGACACAGGTTCAAGTCTGTCAAAACAGCTATTTTGGAAGCTCCCAAGGCAAAGACAGTAAAAAGGCTTGCCATGAGAAAAATGAAAATCAATGTGCTAGCATTGGATGCAAGGCAAAGGATGTTTTCTTTGATTTTTATTTCATTATTTTATTTTATTTATTTTATTAACACTGTTTTATGAATCATGTTGGGAGAGAAAAATCAGTATAAAAGGGGAAAACCATGAGAGAGAGAGAAAAAAAAAAACAAAAACAGAAAAATAAGTGAACATAGCATGTGTTGATTTACCTTCAATCTCCTTAGTACTTTTTCTGGATGCAAATGACATTCTCGGTCCAAAGTCTATTGGGATTGATATGGTTCACTGAATCATTGAGAACAACTAAATCTATCATAGTTGATCATTGCACATGCTTATTCTAATTGTGCACAATGTTTTCCTGGTACTGGTGGTTTTGCACAATATCAGTTCATGTAAAATTGTTCAGGCCTTTCTAAAATCAGCTTGTTTGTAATTTTTTATAGAACAATAATATGTTCATACAACACAGTTTATTCAGCATTCATCAATTGATGAATATCTACTCATTTTTCAATTCTTTGTTACTACAAAGAGTTTCTAAAAATGTTTTGCATCTCCTTTGACCTCTTGTATGATTTCCTTAAAGTAGTGGCACTGCTTATTCAACTGCATGTGCAGTTGTTTTTATTGTTGTTGTTTGTTTGTTTGTTTTGTTTTGTTTTGCTGAGGCAATTGTGGGAAGACTGTGTTAGCACCCTGGATGCCTTGGAGTCAGTCAGAGTCAGGATAACCAAAAGTCCTTAGTCTTTATTCTTTGTCTTTAGGGATAGAAGTGAAGGGGATGGATGCAGGCTCTCCAAGACCTCTCTTCTCCTCATCTACTGCCCTTGACCCTGGCTTGTCTTACTCCATCCTCTAATCCCTCCTGCAATTATCTGTATACACCAAAAGATCAAGCCAGCACAGAATAGTGAGTAGGGCCATTTTCTAAGCATATGCTAATAGAGCATTATCCAATCAGCAATTAGCCTTAAGTGCTCCATTGTCTGATTCCAGTGCATCAACTTAGAGTTTCAGTTCTTTACATCTCCTGCTTTCTTTTGTTTTAGAAAACAGGTGGTCATGCCATCCCTGACTTCTCAGGGAGATGAGAATCCCAAAAAGGAGGTAATCACGCCCTCCCTGACTTCTCAGGAAAGGAGATGAAAAACACCAATGGGAAGTGGGGAATCAAGCGAGATATTCCTAGCAGGTTTCTGGGCTGAAGGGTCTTACTAGAAACAGGTATGCACAAACCCATCAGTATGGGAGGTGTTACACAAGCGCATAGCAACAATGCACAGGCATTGTGGAGAGAGTGATGACTCTCCCCACAGCTGGTGCAGGCTCAATGTGGTGTAACAAACATGAATTGTACATGCAAGTAGTGATATAACAAACAATATAAATCAACATGGTGTTGTAAAAGATTTCCAGAAGTTCTAGAAGGAAGGTATATAAACAACAGTCACACATACTCCTTCTTTAGCAGCCAAGAGATAGTCCAAAACCAATCTATTGTCCATTGCTTCACATGTCAGGGAATACAATGATCCCCACAAGTTTTTGAAGTCCTGCAACAGTCTTATCATTTCTCAGAAAATCCAATGATTCCTGAGAGTTTTCAAGTCTTACAACAGTCTTATCATGTCTCAGAGAATCCAATGATTCCTGAGGGTTTTGAAGTCCAAAAATTTTTGATGTCCATGAGTCAAAAGCCATAACTGCCATGCTCTTTCAGTGGTGGGCACCTGAAGTTTCTTGGGTCTTCTCCTTCATTTCAACGGTCTGCTCCATCTCTCTCTAATGGACAAGGCAAATATGGCTTGTTGGCACCCATCTGATTTCTTCTCTATCTGGGGAGATACAAGCAAACCCTCTCCCCCAAGCAGTTAACCTATCTTGTCCCTTCCATTCACCACTTTCTGGGTCTCTCCACATCACTTGATGATTATCTAAAGATAGTGGAGCTGCTCACACTGGACACTGCCCATCTGGTGAGTTATAAAACCTGTCTGCCAGAGCCAGTGCATCTTTGTCAAAAATCAAGAAGTTAATAGTATAAATTGATAAATTTAGAAGTTGTCTAAGGTTACCTGTGGCTCTTCCTTTCTTTTGTTTTTGGAGGAGCATCTTAATGTCTCTGTTTCTTCTTCTCTCTACTATTTCCTGTCTTTGAGGATTAAAGGGTATGCCAGTAGTGTGTAAAATTTTACACTATATACAAAAGTGTACACAATGTTTAGAAGTATATACAGGTCCATTATCTGTTTTTATTTCTTGTGGAATACCCATAATTGCAAATGCTTGTATCAAGAATTCAGTGACCACTCGGGCTGTCTATTTTGCTGCTGGTATTGCAAAAGCGATTCCTGAAAAGGTGTCTATCACAACATAGATAAAAGATAGATGACCAAAAGATGCATAATCCATTTGCCAAATTTCATTAGGTCTCAAACCTTGAGGGTTGTTTCCTGAAGGAAACGTAGGAGCATGGAAAGCAAGGCAAGCTATATAGGCTTTTACTATGCTCCTAGCTTAGTTATTCCAAACGTAAAGCTCAAGCAGCCTGATGATATTTAAAATGAGATTCTTGGGCTTCCTGAAATAAAGGAGTATTAGTCAACATGGTTAGAAGGCTATCTTGCTTTGAATTATCATCAAAAATTGGACCTAGAAGTCCACAATGAGAGTGGAAATGCAAGATATAAATCTTACCTGGATGCTTTCTCACTTGCTCTTGAGGTTCCTTAAAGAGCTGATATATTAGAGGCTACAACTTTTATTTGGGCTGTGGCAATTGTTTGTACCACACCTAATGAATAGGCTGAATCAGATATTATATTTATATCTCCTGGATAATAAGTAAGAGCTAGAATGATAGCATACAATTCATTCTGCTGAGCGTACTAAAAAGGAGTTCTGACTATTCTCTTTATAGTTAAGTCATACGAGTATACAGCACTAATATTATGTTTGGATGCATCTGTAAAGATAGTTAGTCCTTTAAGAGGATCTTTAGAAACTTTTTCTTCAAGAATCCATTACCAATTATGTAATAGTCTGGTTATCTTTAATGGAGACCCGTGTATAAAATTTGGAGCTGTGACCAATAAAATTTACCACTTTGGGATGGTTTCACAACATACATTAATTTGTGCATTAGTATAAAAGGTGTATATCTTGTCAGGTCTTATCCCAGATAATTGTACTGCTCACTTAATGGCCTTTAATAAAATTCTAGCCACAAGCACTGCGTAAGAAATAAGGTTTTGTGCTGGTTGTGCTGGGAGATTCACTCACTCTATCACACTGTCTCCTTGATGAAGGACTGCTGTGGGTGTCTCTTGTGTAGCAAAACTGATATTTCCAAGGCTTTTTGAATAACTCTTTCAACCACATTGGATAAAGCTGGTTCACCTTCTCTCAAAGTCTCTTGACCATCTTTTGTAAGCTGGTGGGGTGAGTTTAAAGCACTGTCTCCCCTTAAAATGTCATATAATGGTTGCAATTGATAGTTACTCAAGCCTAACCTTGGATGCATCCATTGGATATCTCCTATCAATTTCTGAAAGTCATTTAAGATGTTTAGCATCTCTGTTTTTCAGGAAAGTTTTTGTATTGTAAGCACCTTAGGGTATACCTCATATCATAATTGTAATCCTTTTCTCCCATCAGGTTCCTTCCTGGCTGATTGATTGTGTAATCCCTTTCACCCATCAGATGGCTTCCTGTCTGATTGGTCATATCTGGGTACTGAGCTTCTGGGGACTCTCTGGGTGTAGCATCAGCTGCCAACATGCCCCAAGTATTTTTTGCTTTGGGCCCTGGGGCTCGGCTTCTCATCCCATTTCCCTGAATCAGCCTATATTCTGATGCCCAATGGAAGCCTCTGTTGAATTTTGGACATGGGGTATTTGGTCTTGTTCTCCCACCCTGTTTACTTATTCTGTCTCTATGCCAACATTGAGCTTTCAAATGCCCTACTTTACCACACTGAAAGCATTGATGAAGGGGGGGGCGGTGCCAAGATGGCAGAGAAGATACATATGAATTTCTAAGCTCCCTTATGCCCTCAATACCTCTGGGCTGATAAAAACCACAAGGATTAGAAGCACACCTTACCAGCTGAAGAGAATCTAGAATTTAGATAGAAAAGGTCGGTTCTGAGGGGAAGAAAAAAAAAAGACTGGCCCCACGGGAGGCTTTGGCTGGTGTTTGTGATGCTTTTACTGTTCAGCCTCTTGCCTCAGGGCAGTCTCTAGGCCACATAGGTAGTGTCCTTCACTGGGCACTCCTCACAATGCAGCCGTGTTAACCACTTCTGAGTCATTTCTGAGGGAGGAGGGGAACTCTCTCCCAGAACTCTCTCATAGCCCAATCACAATTTTGCTCCTTTCCATCCTATCTGGGAGGAAGCTGGTAAATTTCTACTGAAAAGGGCTGACCCCCACAGAGTTTTAACAATGAGTAAGAAATTAAAAAGAATGATTGACACCTTTGATACAGAGAAAGAACAAGGAGGCTAACAGCAGACAGTCTCCAGATAATACCCTAAAGGGGAATGAGACCTGCCCCCCATCACATAACTCTCTCCTAGAAGAGACTATTAAAAAGTTAAGAGTTAGAAGAAAAATGGGGAAAGGAAAGAAAGAGATCTCAACCTTGCACTCTCAGAATTAGATAAATCAATCCACAAACAAATAAGAAAGAAATTAAAGGTAAATAAAATAGAAAAATTAGGAATGATAAATCTTTGGAGAAAACTGATAAAAAGGAGTATACTTTCTTGTCAGCAGTTCATGGAACCTATACAAAAATTGATCATACTACTAAAACAAAGAGTTAGTTTTATGGGAAAAAATAGGTTAAACCTTTGATTAATTTCATTTTTAAAAAAAAGAAAAAAAGAAAACCGAATCACCAGCATCAAAAATGAAAAGGGTGAACTTAGCACCAATCAAAAAAAAAAAAAAGGCAATAATTACAAGCTATTTTGCGAATTATTTGCTAGCAAGTCTGACAAGCTACCTGAAATTGTTGAATAGTTACGAAAATACATACACACACACACACACACACACACACACACACACACACACACACACATATATATATATATATATATATATATATATATATATATATATATATATATATAAACTGTCAAATTTGTAAGAGCATTCCCCAATCAATAAATGATTAAAGGCTATGAATAACCAATTTTCAGATGATAAAATTAAAGCCATTTATAGCTGGCAAGTAGTACAATATTTGATAAATATATTAAAAATATATGTTAAATCTAATATATACATATATTTTTATAATTATCCTGCCACACAAGAAAAAAGAGAGAGAGAGAGAGAGAGAGAGAGAAGCAAAATAAAATGCAAACAAACAACAAAAAAAGAGAAAATACTATGTTGTGAACCACACTCAGTTCCAGCAACCCTTTCTTTGAGGTAGATGGCTCTCTTCATCACTGAACAATTGGACCTGGTTTGAATCATTTCATTGTAAAAGAGTAATGTTTATCAGAATTGATCATCATATTATCCTGTTGTTGCCCTGTATAATGATCTCCTGGTTCTGCTCATTTCACTTAGCACCAGTTTATGTGAATCTCTGAAGGCCCTTTTGAAATCATCCTGTAGGTCATTTCTTACAGAACTATAATATCCCATAACATTCAACTACCATAATTTATTCAGACATCGTCCAATTAATGGGTATCCATTCAATTTGCAGTTTCTTGCCACTACAAAAAAGGCTGCCACAAACATTTTTTGCACATGTGCATCCCTTTCCCTCCTTTAAGATCTCTTTGGAATATAAACCACATAGCAGCACTTCTGGAACAAAGGATATGCACAGTTTGATAACTTTTTGAGCATAGACCATTCACAATTCTGCCAACAATATATCAGTGTCCCAGTCTTCCCACATGCACTTCAACATTCAACACTATCTTTTCCTGTCATCTTAGCCAATCTAAGAGCTATATTGTGGTATCTCAGAGTTATCTTAATTAGCATTTCTCTGATCAATAGTGATTTAGAGAACCTTTTCATATGATTAGAAAGTTTCAATTTCTTCATCTCAAAAAGTGCCTGTTCATATCTTTTGAGTATTTATCAATTAAAGAATGGCTTGAATTCTTATAAATCACAGTCCATTCTCCATATATATTTTTAAATGAAGCTTTTAACAGAATTCTTGAATGTAAAAAAAATTCCCAGTTTGTTGCTTCCCTTTTAATTTTCTCTAACCAAATTTTGGTTTTGTTTCTACAAAAACGTTTTTTAACTTAACATAATCAAAATTATCTATTTTGTGATCAATAATGATTTTTAATTCTTTTTTGGTCACAAATTTCTTCTTCCTCCACAGATCTGAGAGGAAAACTATCCTATATTTTTCTAATTTGTTTATAAGATCATTCTTTATGTTTAGATTATGGAGGCATTTCAGCTTTTGTTATACAGTACTAGGTGTGAGTCAATGCCTAGTTTCTCCCATATAAGTTTCCAATTTTCCCAGCAGTTTTTGTCAAATAGTGAGTTCTTACCCCAAAAGTTTGTGTCTTTAAATTTGTCAAACACTAGATTGCTATAGTTATTAACTATGTTATCCAGTGAACCTAATCTATTCCATTGATTGACTATTCTATTTCTTAGCCAGTACCAAATGGTTTTGATGGCTGCTGCTTTATAATATAGTTTTAGCACAGATAGCCCACCTTCATTTGCATTTTTCATTAATTCCCATGAAATTCTTTTTTTTTTAATTTTATTTATAATTTTGACTATATACGCATGAGTAATTTTTTAAATAACATTATCCCTTGTTTCATTTTTCCAAATGATCCCCTCCCTCCCTCTACTCGCTCCCCTAGGTGAAAGGCAATCCCATACATTTTACATGTGTTACAATATAATCTAGATACAATATATGTGTGTAAATCCAATTTTCTTGTTGTATATTAAGTATTAGATTCCAAAGGTATAAGTAACCTGGGTAGATAGACAGCAGTGCTAACAATTTACATTCACTTCCCAGTTTTCCTTCTCTGGGTGTAGTTGTTTCTGTCCATCATTGATCAACTGGAAGTGAGTTGGATCTTCTTTATGTTGAAGATATCCACTTCCATCAGAATACATCTTCATACAGTATTGAAGTGTACAGCGATCTTCTGGTTCTATTCATTTCACTCAGCATCAGTTGATGTAAGTCTCTCCAAGCCCAATAGCAGCAATGCTGGATAAAAGGGTATGAACAGTTTGATAACTTTTTGGGCATAGTTCCAAATTGCTCTCCAGAATGGTTGGATTCTTTCACAACTCCACCAACAATGTATTAGTGTCCCAGATTTCCCACATCCCCTCCAACATTCATCATTATTTGTTCCTGTCATCTTAGCCAATCTGACAAGTGTGTAGTGGTATCTCAGAGTTGTCTTAATTTGCATTTCTCTGATCAGTAGTGATTTGGAACACTCTTTCATATGAGTGGATATAGTTTCAATTTCTTCATCTGAGAATTGTCTGTTCATATCCTTTGACCATTTATCAATTGGAGAATGGTTCTGTTTCTTATAAATTAGGGTCAGTTCTCTATATATTTTGGAAATGAGACCTTTATCAGAACCTTTAACTGTAAAAATATTTTCCCAATTTGTTACTTCCCTTCTAATCTTGTTTGCATTAGTATTGTTTATACAGAAACTTTTTAGTTTGATGTAATCAAAATCTTCTATTTTGTGATCAATAATGATCTCTAGTTCTCCTTTAGTCATAAATTCCTTCCTCCTCCACAAGTCTGAGAGGTATACTATTCTCTGTTCCTCTAATCTATTTATGATCTCATTCTTTATGCCTAAATCATGGACCCATTTTGATCTTATCTTGGTATATGGTGTTAAGTGTGGATCCATATCTAATTTCTGCCATACTAATTTCCAGTTTTCCCAAAAGTTGTTTTCAAATAATGAATTTTTATCCCTAATGTTGGTATCTTTGGGTTTGTCAAAGACTATATTGCTATAGATGTACCCTTTTTTGTCCTTTGTATCTAATTTGTTCCACTGATTGACTGATCTATTTCTTAGCCAATACCAAATGGTTTTGGTGACTGCTGCTATATAATATAGCTTTAGATCCCCTGAAATTCTTGACCTGTTATTCCAGATGAATTTTGTTGTTACTTTTCCTAGATTAGTAAACAGTTTCTTGGGAACTTGATTGGCATAGCACTAAATAAATAGACAAGTAAGTTTAAGTCACCTTTATTATATTCACTCAACCTATCCAAGAGCACTTGATATTTTTTAAGTTGTTTAGATCCGACTTTGTTGTTGTGGAAAGTGTTTTGTAGTTTTGCTCATATAGTTCCTGGCTTTCCCTTGGCAGGTAGATTGCAAAATATTTTATAATATCAAGAGTTCTTTTAAATGGAATTTCTCTTTGTATCTTTTGCTGTTGGATATTGTTAGTGTTGTATAAAAATGATGATGATTTTTGTGGATTTATTTTGTATATTGCAACTTTGCTAAAGTTGTGGATTATTTCTCATAGTTTTTAGTTAATTTTCTAGGATTCTCTAAGTATACCATCATATCATCTGCAAAGAGTGATAATTTGGTTTCCTCATTACCTACTCTAATTGCTTTAATCTTTTTTCTACTCTTATTTCCAAAGCTAGGATTTCTAATACAATATTGCATAGGAATGGTGATAATCAGCAACCTAGTTTCACTCCTAATCTTATTGGGACTGGTTCAACTTTATCCCTATTACATATAATGCTTATTGGTGGTTTTAAATAACTGCTACTGACCAATTTAAAGAAAACTCCATTTATTCCTATATTCTCTAGTGTTTTTAATAGGAATAGATTTTGGGTTTTATCAAATGCTTTTTCTGCATACATTTAGATAAAAATATGGTTTTTGTTAGATTGGTTATTGATATAGTCAATTATGCTAATAGTTTTCCTAATATTGAACCATCCCTGTATTCCTGGTATAAATTCTACTTGGTCATGGTGTTTTATCCTGGGGATGACTTTCTTGAATCTTTATGCTAACATTTGATTTAAGATTGTTGCATCGGGGCAGAGCCAAGATGGTGGAGAAGATACACATGACTCTGTGAATGTCCTTACTTCCTCACAACTAATTAGATAAATCAGCCTCAGAAATAGTGCTGGACTGATAGATACCACAAGGACTGGAAGCATGACTTACCAGCTGAAGAGAATCTGGAGTTTCAACAGAAAAGGTCAGTTCCCAGGGGAGGAAGAAGAGAGGCCAGCACAGATGGCTGGGTGCTAGCATACTGCGCTAATTGCGCTGGGAAGGGCTCTGGGATCAGAGAAGCCCCTGAGATAAAGGAATCAGGCACAGGCTGTTAGCTCTTCTCTGCTTATAATACAGCAGTTCAGAAGAAAAATCTAAACCACTTTAAAAATTCAAAGATAGATTGGATCTTCCCGGATCCTGGGGGTGACTCAGCAGATCTCGGCACTGGGAGTGTGGCCCCTAGCTCCCACCTGAGACTAGTTAAGAGATTGAGAAGGGGGCAGATACAGCCCAAGGCAACACACACTGCCTAATTCAGCTGAAGGCTGTGGAAATCAGCTCAGGAAGTCCCAGAGAAGCAGAACCTTTGAACTAGGGACCGTGGTTCCTGGCAGACACTTCCAGTTTGAGCGCAGTGGCTTTTCACGTCACCTGCTTCTGACATCCACGCCCCACCAGGACGCATAGGCTGGGCTTTGTGTTGCCTTTACTGTTCAGTCTCAAACCTCAGGGAAGCCTCTAGAACACAGTGCCCTCAAGGCACAGCAGTGCTAGTCACCTCTGAGGCACTTACAGGGAGGGGGTGGGGAACTCTCTCCCAGAGCTCTCTCTTAGCTCAGGTGCAGGAGCCGCTGCATGCATCCAGTCTGGGAGGAAGTTGGTAAATAAATAAATAAATTAATTAATTCCTACCACAGGGACAGACCCCAAAAGAATTTTTAAGTATGGGTAAGTATGAGTAACAAGCCAAAAAGAACCATTGACTCATTCTACACAGAAAAAGAGCTGGTATCCAACCCCGAGGAAGTTAACAGCAGAGAGTCAGCAGATAACAACCTAAAGGGGAATGATTCCTGCCCCCCATCACATAACTCTCTCCTTGAAGAGACTATTAAAAAGCTAAGAGAGTTTGAAGAAAAATGGGGAAAGGAAAGGGAAGCTATAATAGAGAATAACAGTGTACTGAAATTGGAGTTGCAAAAAATAAAGAATTCACAGGAGATGCAGGGAAACAAAATTTGTGAATTAGAAAAGGTTAAAAAATCACAGGAAAGTAGGATTTCTGAATTGCAAAAGATAAAAAAGTCTCAAGCAAATAGAATTTCTGAATTGGAAAAAGAAAATAAACTGGAAATTAATATGGCAGAAATTAGATATGGATCCACACTTAACACCATATACTAAGATAAGATCAAAATGGGTCCATGATTTAGGCATAAAGAGTAAGATAATAAATAGATTAGAGGAAATGAGGATAGTCTACCTCTCAGACTTGTGGAGGAGGAAGGAATTTATGACCAGAGGAAAACTAGAGATCATTATTGATCACAAAATAGAAGATTTTGATTACATCAAACTAAAAAGTTTCTGTACAAACAATAATAATGCAAACAAGATTAGAAGGGAAGTAACAAATTGGGAAAATATTTTTAAAAGCAAATGTTCTGAAACTGGAAGATGAATGGATGTCCATCAGTTGGAGAATGGTTGGGTAAATTATGGTATATGAAGATTATGGAATATTATTGCTCTGTAAGAAATGACCAGCAGGAGGAATACAGAGAGGCTTGGAGAGACTTACATCAACTGATGTTGAGTGAAATGAGCAGAACCAGAAGATCACTGTACATTTCAACAACAATACTGTATGAGGATGTATTCTGATGGAAGTGGAAATCTTCAACATAAAGAAGAGCCAACTCACTTCCAGTTGATCAATGATGGACAGAAGTAGCTACACCCAGAGAAGAAACACTGGGAAGTGAATGTAAATTGTTAGCACTAATATCTGTCTGCCCAGGTTACATGTACCTTCAGAATCTAATGCTTATTGTGCAACAAGAAAATGGTATTTACACACATGTATTATATCTAGGTTATATTGTAACACATGTAAAATGTATGGGATTGCCTGTCCTCGGGGGGAGGGCATAAAGGGAGGGGGGGATAATTTGGGAAAATGAATACAAGGGATAATATTATAAAAAATATATATAATAAAAAAAAAGATTATTGCATCAATATTCGTTAGGGAAATTGTTCTAAAAATTTTCTTTCTCTGTTTTCATCCTACCTGATTAAGAAATCAGTATCATGTCTGTGTCATAAAAGAAGTTTGCTAGGAGCCTTTCTTTCAAACAGTTTATATAGTATTGAAGATAATTGTTCTTTAGATACTTTGTAGAATTCACATGTAAATTCATGTACCCCTGGAGATTTTTTTTCTTAGAGAGTTGATTAATAGCTTCTTTCTTTTCTTATCTTTCTTTCTTTTTTCTTTCTTTCTGTTAATAGTATTATTTAATTAATTTATTTCCTTTTTTGTTAATCTAGGCAATCTATATTTTTGTAAGTATTCCGTCATTTCACTTTATTGGTATAAAGTTGGGCAAAAATTATTGGCATAAAGTTGGGCAAAATAATTCCTAATTACTATTCTAATTTTCTCTTCATTGGTGGAAATTTCTCTCTTTTCATTGAGACTAACAATTTAATTTTCCTCTTTCCTTTTTCTAATCAAATTAAATAAAGGGTTATCTATTTTTTTGGTTTATTCATAAAACTACCTCTTAGTTTTATTTCAATAGTTTTTTATTACTTTCAATTTTGTTAATCTCTCCTTTTTTGCATTTCATGATTAATATTTGATTGGGGGGTAAATTCATTATTTTTCTAGCTTTTTTAGTTGCAAGTTAAATTCACTGATCTTCTCTTTATTTTATACAAGTCAGCATGTAGAGATGCTTAGAAAAGTTAGCACTTTTCTAACATTCTGTTTACCTCCTTAACTTCTTTCTTATTTATTTTGTGGTTTGATTTATATTGTTCTGAGAGAGCAAGGTTGAGATCTCCCACTATTATAGTTTTGCCATCTATTTCTTCTTGCAGCTCTCTTAACTTCTTTAGGAATTTAGTGCTATACCACTTGGTGCATATATGTTTAGTATTGATATTTCTTCATTATCTATAGTATCCTATAGCAAAATTTAGTTTCCTTCCTTATCTGTTTTAATTAAATCAGTTTTGCTTTTGCTTGACCTGAGATAAGGATGGTTACTCCTTCTTTTTTTTTTTTTTTTTTTTTTTAACTTCCCCTGGAGCATAACAGGTTCTACTCAACCTTTTACCTTTATTGTTTTAAGTGTGTTTCTTGTAAACAACATATTGTAGGGTTCTGGCTTTTAATCCAATCTGCTATCTACTTTATCTTTACAGGAGAGTTTGCCCATTCACATTTGTGGTTAAAACTATTAATTCTTTATTTGCTGCCATATTATTTATCCCAAGTTATACTTTTCTCTTTCCTTTGCCCCTTCCCTTCTCCCCTGTATTTTATTTAGGAGCACCATTTTTCTCAAGTAGCCCTCTCCCTTTAGAAGCCCTCCCCCTTTCATACAATTTTCCACTACTATTTCTGTTTTCAGTTCTATTTGCCTACCTCTTCTTTTTTCCCCTTTCTCCTCCTACTTTCATGTAAAGTGAGAGAAGTCTCTGTGAAACGAAATATGTCTAATATTTTCTCTTTGAGCCAAATTTGATGAAAGTAAGATTCACAAAATGTTCATCCCCCTCCCTTCTTTTTCTCAATTATAATAAGTTTTCTTTGACCTTTTGTGATATATATTTTCCCTCATTTTACCTCCACCTTCCCCTTTTTCTGCTACAATCCTTTTTACAACTCTAGTTTCTTTTTTTATATTATAACAGTAAAATCAAATTATACCTGCACTCTCTGTGAGTGCCCATCACAAATACAGTTCTCAAGAGTTCATTTTACCCCCAACCAAATATTAAACTTGAAATACAAAAATTAAAAGGAAAAATCAATAATATTGAAAGTAAAAAAACTATTGAATTAATAAATAAAACTAAGAGTTGGTTTTATGAAAAAGCCAATAAAATAGATAAACCTTTGGTAAATCTGATCAGAAAAAAGAAAGAGGAAAATCAAATTGTTAGTCTTACAAATGAAAAGGGGGATCTTTCCACCAATGAAGAGGAAATTAGAGAAATAATAAGGAGTTACTTTGCCCAACTTTATGCCAATAAATTTGATAACTTAAGTGAAATGGATGACTTCCTCCAAAAATATAGCCTCCCTAGATTAACAGAGGAGGACATAAATTGCTTAAATAGTCCCATTTCAGAAAAAGAAATAGAATAAGCTATTAATCAACTCCCCAGGAAAAAATCCCCAGGGCCAGATGGATTCACATGTGAATTCTACCAAACATTTAAAGAACAATTAGCCCCAATGTTATATAAATTATTTGAAAAAATAGGGGATGAAGGAGTCCTACCAAACTCCTTTTATGACACAGACATGGTACTGATACCTAAACCAGGTCGATTGAAAACTGAGAAAGAAAATTATAGACCAATTTCCTTAATGAATATTGATGCTAAAATCTTAAATAAGATATTAGCAAAAAGACTTCAGAAAATCATCTCCAGGATAATACACTATGATCAAGTAGGATTTATTCCAGGAATGCAGGGCTGGTTTAATATTAGGAAAACTATGAATATAATTGACCATATTAATAATCAAATTAATAAGCACCATATGATCATCTCAATAGATGCAGAAAAAGCATTTGACAAAATCCAACATCCATTCCTACTAAAAACTCTTGAGAGTATAGGAATAAATGGACTATTCCTTAGAATAATCAGGAGCATAAATTTAAGACCTTCAGTAAGCATAATATGCAATAGAAATAAACTGCAACCTTTCCCAGTAAGATCAGGAGTGAAACAAGGTTGCCCACTATCACCATTACTATTCAATATAGTACTAGAAACGCTAGCCTTGGCAATAAGAGCCGAGAAAGAGATTCAAGGAATTAGAGTAGGAAATGAGGAGATCAAACTATCACTTTTTGCAGATGACATGATGGTATACTTAGAGAACCCCAAAGACTCTGCTAGAGAAATAATTCAAAATTTCAGCAAAGTGGCAGGATACAAAATAAATCCACATAAATCCTCAGCATTTTTATATATCACTAACAAAATGCAACAGCAAGAGATACAAAGAGAAATTCAATTCCAAACAAATGTTGAGAGTATAAAGTATTTGGGAATCCATCTACCAAAGAAAAGTCAGGAATTATATGAGAAAAATTAGAAAACACTTGCCACAAAAATAAAGTCAGATTTAAATAATTGGAAAGACATTCAATGCTCTTGGATAGGCCGAGCGAATATAATAAAGATGGCAATACTCCCCAAACTAATCTATTTATTTAGTGCTATACCAATCAGATTCCCAAGAAACTATTTCAATGACCTAGAAAAAATAACAACAAAATTCATATGGAAGAATAAAAGGTTGAAAATTGCAAAGGATCTAATGAAAAAAAAAACTCAGAGGAAGGTGGTCTAAGTGTACCTGATCTAAAGCTATATTATATAGCATCAGTCACCAAAACCATTTGGTATTGTCTAAGAAATAGAACGGTAGATCAGTGGAAAAGATTAGATACAAAGGACAAAAAAGGGTACATCTATAGCAATCTAATCTTTGACAAACCCAAAGATACCAACATTAGGGATAAAAATTCATTATTTGGAAAAAAACTGTTGGGAAAACTGGAAATTAGTATGGCAGAAATTAGATATGGATCCACACTTAACACCATATACCATGATAAGATAAAAATATGTCCATGATTTGGGCATAAAGAGGGAGATAATAAATAGATTAGAGGAACAGAGGATAGTCTACCTCTCAGACCTGTGGAGGAGGAAGGAATTTATGACCAGAGGAGAACTAGAGATCATTATTGATCACAAAATAGAAGATTTTGATTACATCAAACTAAAAAGTTTCTGTACAAATAATACTAATGCAAACAAGATTAGAAGGGAAGTAACAAATTGGGAAAATATTTTTAAAAACAAAGGTTCTGACAAAGGTCTCATTTCCAAAATATATAGAGAACTGACCCTAATTTATAAGAAACAGAACCATTCTCCAATTGATAAATGGTCAAAGGATATGAACAGACAATTCTCAGATGAAGAAATTGAAACTATATCCACTCACATGAAAGTGTTCCAAATCACTACTGATTAGAGAAATGCAAATTAAGACAACTCTGAGATACCACTACACACCTGTCAGATTGGCTAAGATGACAGGAACAAATAATGATGAATGTTGTAGAGGATGTGGGAAAACTGGGACACTAATACATTGTTGGTGGAGTTGTGAAAGAATCCAGCCATTCTGGAGAGCAATTTGGAACTATGCCCAAAAAGTTATCAAAATGTGCATACCCTTTGACCCAGCAGTGCTACTACTGGGCTTATATCCCAAAGAAATACTAAAGAGCGGAAAGAGACATATATGTGCCAAAATGTTTGTGGCAGCTCTTTTTGTTGTAGCTAGAAACTGGAAGATGAATGGATGTCCATCAGCTGGAGAATGGTTGGGTAAATTATGGTATATGAAGGTTATGGAATATTTTTGCTCTGTAAGAAATGAGCAGCAGGAGGAATACAGAGAAGCTTGGAGAGACTTACATCAACTGATGCTGAGTGAAATGAGCAGAACCAGAAGATCACTGTACACTTCAACAACAATACTGTATGAGGATGTATTCTGATGGAAGTGGAAATCTTCAACATAAAGAAGATCCAACTCACTTCCAGTTGATCAATGATGGACAGAAATAACTACACCCAGAGAAGGAACACTGGGAAGCGAATGTAAATTGTTAGCACTAATATCTGTCTGCCCAGGTTACATGTACCTTCGGAATCTAATGCTTATTGTGCAACAAGAAAATGGTATTTACACACATGTATTGTATCTAGGTTATATTGTAACACAAGTAAAATGTATGGGATTGCCTGTCATCGGGGGGAGGGCAAAGAGGGAGGGGGGATAATTTGGAAAAATGAATACAAGGGATAATATTATAAAAATATATAATAAAAATTATTTTTAAAAAAAGAGTTCATTTTAACTTTTTTATGATTCTCATGAGTCCTACATCTGGAGGTCAAATTTTTTGTTTAGCTCTTTTTTTCATCAGAAATAAAAGTAATTCACGTGTTTCATTGAAAGTCCATCTTCTTCCCAGAAAGAAAATGCTCAGTTTGGCATTTTTTCTTTGCTGCATTCCAAGTGTCTTTGCGTTTTCAAATATCAGATTCCAAGCCCTTCCATCATTTAAGTTGGAAGCTGCTAGATCTTGGGTATTTCTTATGTCTTCTCAGTATTTGAATTTTGTTTTCCTGGGTGCTTGCAATATTTTTCCTTGGTCCCTTAGTTGTGAAATTTAGTTATGATATTCCTTGGAATTTTCATTTTGGGGTATCTTTCAAATGGTATTTGGTGATTTCTTTAAATGGCTATTTTACCTTCTGATTCTACATCAGGGCAGCTCTCTTTGATGATTTCCTGAAAAATAATGTCTACTTTTTTTTTGTTGTTGTTTGTTTTTGTTTTTGTTTTTGTTTTTGTTTTTCATCTCTGTTTTCAGAAAGTCCAGTAATCCTTAGATTGTCTCTGCTAGATCTTTTTTCCAGGTCAGTTGTTTTTTCAAATAGGTCTTTTAGATTTACATTTTTTCTATTTTTTTTCATTTTTTGTTTTGCTTACTGATTCTTGATGTTTTATTGAGTCATTCATTTGCATTTGTTCAGTTCTGATTTTTAGTGAATTATTTTCATTTACTCTTGTTAGGTCTTTTTGTATTTGTCCAATTGAATTTTTAAATATATTTTTTCAATTATGTTTTTTAAGGAGTTGTTTTCTTTTTCCATTTTGTCAACTCTATTTTTTAAGAAATTATATGCTTTTTCCATTCCAGTAAGTCTATTTTGTAATGCATTTTCTTCAGAAAATTTTTGTGTTTCTTTTTCCAAAATCTATTGTAAAATTCTCATATTTTTTCCCTCATTTTTCTTCCAGCTCTCTTTTAAGATCTTTTAAAATTTCTTCTAGGAGAGCCTTGTGTGATGGGGACCAATTTGTATTATCTTTTAGGGCTTCATCTGGAGACAATTTTTTTAGTCTCCTCAGGGTTTGAAATCTGTTTTTCTCTTTCACTATAAAAACTATCTATGGTCAGAAGTTTTTTTTTTTTTTTTTATTTGTTTGTTTGTTTTTGTTTTGTTTTGTTTTGTTTTTTTACTCATTTTTTTTTTTTTAAAGTTGCTTTTAGGACAAAAGAGATTGTCCAAGCTTCCTACAAGTTTTGCTGACTGACTTCAGGTACTGGGTGATTGTGGCCAAGTCTCATAGAATTCTGGTGTTTTGGGATTCACTCTTTACCTTTTGTGTTTGTGTTGGATGTATAATAACTTTTTTGCTGATCTACTGAACTTTATCCAGGTCAGAGTAGCCAACATTGCTGTTGATTCCTCCTTATAGATTCTCCGGTGTACACCCTGGTTTTGTGTGCCTTCACTGGCATCTGTGTTTTTCCCACCTCCTTCCATGACTGATTGAAACAGACCTTTTCTGGAGAGCTTCAAAATTATCTTCTGCTGATAATTTGTTACACTCCCAATATTTCTGGATTCTGCCAGTCCAGAACTAATTCAGAGGCTAGATTTGCTAATTAGTCTGAGGGTCATGGGAGAAGGTCAGAAGAAAACATGTGTCCTCTCCACCATCTTAGCTCCCTATGTTTTCTTTTATAACATGACTAATAGGAAAATGTTTTACATAACTATACACATATAACATAGCAAATTGCTTGCCTTCTCAGTGAGTAGGAATGAGAAAAGAAGAAGGAAGATAATTTGAAACTCAGTTTTAAAAATGGATGTTAAAATTTGTGTTTACATGTAACAAGAGAAAAATAAAATACTGAATACATTTAAAACAAATTAATGGGAAAAAAACTAAGTTCAAGTGTATAGCAAATATGTCTATTTTACTACTATTATTTTATAATTAACTAGAAATCCTAGCTATGGGAATATAACCAGAAAAACCTTATGCAAGGAATGAAAATAAGCAATTAGAAAAGAAAACTCATTTTTAGATTATATGATGAAATAAATAGAAAACCCTAAAGAACCAACTAAAATTATATGAAGCAATTAACAATTTCAATAAATTGCAGTATATGAATAAGTTGGCATAAATCATCAATATATCCATATTTCATAAAGTATAAATAAAATATAGAAGCAAAGAAAAATTCCTTTTAAACATAATTATAGATAATATAAAGCATTTGGTATTTATCACCTAGACAAATCCAGGGATTATAATAACACAATTACAAATCATTTTTCCAACTAATAAAAGCAGTTCTTAAAAATTAAAAAATATATATATATTGCTCATGGTTAAGCCAAGCTAATATAATAAAAATGAAAATGTGATGCTGATTTTTACTTATTCAGTGTTATATCAAACAGACTATTAAACTATTATAGAGTCAGAAAAACTAGCAACAAAATTCATATGAAAGAACAGAGTAAAAAATAGCAAGGAAATCAATGTAGAAAATGCAAACTATGGACTTTGGATTTCCATGATTCAAACTACATCATTAAGCATTAGTTATCAAAACAATCTAGTACCTAGGAATAGGGTTGTGAATTAGTGGAATAGATTAGGTATGTAATGCACATATTAAATAACCACAGTAACCTAGTGCTCAATAAATCAAAAGATCCAAATTTTGGGTGTAAATACTCAGCATTTAACAAAAAATGCTGGAAAATCTACAGGGAAAAGCAGAAACTAGGCATCAACTAACATTTCACCTTGGATACTAAGAAAAGGTCAAGTAAATAAATGATTTAGATATAAAGAGTGATATCATAGATAAATTAGTGGAGAACAGAAACATTTAACTGGCAGATTTATGCAAAAGAAAAGAGTTTGAAGGTAAACAAAAGATAGAGAGTACTAGAGGAAGGGAAATAGATTATTTATTTTATGAAATAAAAATCTTTCAGAAAATCTTGTGAAGACTTATAAGACTAATGAGGAGTAAAGTTAACACTACCTGGATAATATTGCATATAGGCACAGCAATATTATAAAGATGATCAATTGTAAAAGACTTAGCTATTCTCATTAAGACAATAACCCAAGACAATTCCTTTTTTTATTTTTATTTTTTTATTTTTTATAATATTATCCCTTGTATTCATTTTTCCAAATTATCCCCCCTTCCCTATATTCCCTCCCCCCCGATGACAGGCAATCCCATACATTTTACATGTGTTACAATATAGTCTAGATGGAATACATGTGTGTAAATACCATTTTCTTGTTGCACAATAAACATTAGATTCCGAAGGTACATGCAACCTGGGCAGACAGATATTAGTGCTAACAATTTACATTCATTTCCCAGTGTTTCTTCTCTGGGTGTAGCTACCTCTGTCCATCATTGATCAACTGGAAGTGAGTTGGCTTTTCTTTATGTTGAAGATTTCCACTTCCATCAGAATACATCCTCATACAGTATTATTGTTGAAGTGTACAGTGATCTTCTGGTTCTGCTCATTTCACTCAGCATCAGTTGATGTAAGTCTCTCCAAGCCTCTCTGTATTCCTCCTGCTGGTCATTTCTTACAGAGCAATAATATTCCATAACCTTCATATACCATAATTTACCCAACCATTCTCCAGCTGATGGACATCCATTCATCTTCCAGTTTCTAGCTACAACAAAAAGAGCTGCCACAAACATTTTGGCATATATATGTCTCTTTCCGCTCTTTAGTATTTCTTTGGGATATAAGCCCAGTAGTAGTGCTGCTGGGTCAGAGGGTATGCACAGTTTGATAACTTTTTGGGCATAGTTCCAAATTGCTCTCCAGAATGGCTGGATTCTTTCGCAACTCCACCAACAATGTATTAGTGTCCCAGTTTTCCCACATCCTCTACAACATTCATCATTATTTGTTCCTGTCATCTTAGCCAATCTGACAGGTGTGTAGTGGTATCTCAGAGTTGTCTTAATTTGCATTTCTCTGATCAGTAGTGATTTGGAACACTCTTTCATGTGAGTGGATATAGTTTCAATTTCTTCATCTGAGAATTGTCTGTTCATATCCTTTGACCATTTATCAATTGGAGAATGGTTCTGTTTCTTATAAATTAGGGTCAGTTCTCTATATATTGTGGAAATGAGACCTTTGTCAGAACCTTTGTTTTTAAAAATATTTTCCCAATTTGTTACTTCTCTTCTAATCTTGTTTGCATTAGTATTATTTGTACAGAAACTTTTTAGTTTGATGTAATCAAAATCTTCTATTTTGTGATCAATAATGATCTCTAGTTCTCCTCTGGTCATAAATTCCTTCCTCCTCCACAGGTCTGAGAGGTAGACTATCCTCTGTTCCTCTAATCAATTTATGATCTCATTCTTTATACCTAAATCATGGATCCATTTTGATCTTATCTTGGTATATGGTGTTAAGTGTGGATCCATATCTAATTTCTGCCATACTAATTTCCAGTTTTCCCAACAGTTCTTTCCAAATAATGAATTTTTATCCCTAATGTTGGTATCTTTGGGTTTGTCAAAGATTAGATTGCTATAGATGTACCCTTTTTTGTCCTTTGTATCTAATCTTTTCCACTGATCTACCGTTCTATTTCTTAGACAATACCAAATGGCTTTGGTGACTGTTGCTATATAATATAGCTTTAGATCAGGTACACTTAGACCACCTTCCTCTGAGTTTTTTTTTCATTAGTTCCCTTGCAATTCTCGACCTTTTATTCTTCCATATTAATTTTGTTGTTATTTTTTCTAGGTCATTGAAATAGTTTCTTGGGAGTCTGATTGGTATAGCACTAAATAAATAGATTAGTTTGGGGAGTATTGTCATCTTTATTATATTCGCTCGGCCTATCCAAGAGCATTGAATGTCTTTCCAATTATTTAAATCTGATTTTATTTTTGTGGCAAGTGTTTTGTAATTTTTCTCATATAATTCCTGACTTTTCTTTGGTAGATGGATTCCCAAATACTTTATACTCTCAACATTTGTTTGGAATGGAATTTCTCTTTGTATCTCTTGCTGTTGCATTTTGTTAGTGATATATAAAAATGCTGAGGATTTATGTGGATTTATTTTGTATCCTGCCACTTTGCTGAAATTTTGAATTATTTCTCTAGCAGAGTCTTTGGGGTTCTCTAAGTATACCATCATGTCATCTGCAAAAAGTGATAGTTTGATTTCCTCATTTCCTACTCTAATTCCTTGAATCTCTTTCTCGGCTCTTATTGCCAAGGCTAGCGTTTCTAGTACTATATTGAATAGTAATGGTGACATTGGGCAAACTTGTTTCACTCCTGATCTTACTGGGAAAGGTTGCAGTTTATTTCTATTGCATATTATACTTACTGAAGGTCTTAAATATATGCTCCTGATTATTCTAAGGAATAGTCCATTTATTCCTATACTCTCAAGAGATTTTAGTAGGAATGGATGTTGGATTTTGTCAAATGCTTTTTCTGCATCTATTGAGATGATCATATGGTGCTTATTAATTTGATTATTAATATGGTCAATTATATTCATAGTTTTCCTAATATTAAACCAGCCCTGCATTCCTGGAATAAATCCTACTTGATCATAGTGTATTATCCTGGAGATGATTTTCTGAAGTCTTTTTGCTAATATCTTATTTAAGATTTTAGCATCAATATTCATTAAGGAAATTGGTCTATAATTTTCTTTCTCAGTTTTCGATCGACCTGATTTAGGTATCAGTACCATGTCTGTGTCATAAAATGAGTTTGGTAGGACTGCTTCATCCCCTATTTTTTCAAATAATTTATATAACATTGGGGCTAATTGTTCTTTAAATGTTTGGTAGAATTCACATGTGAATCCATCTGGCCCTGGGAATTTTTTCCTGGGGAGTTGATTAATAGCTTGTTCTATTTCTTTTTCTGAAATGGGACTATTTAAGCAATTTATATCCTCCTCTGTTAATCTAGGGAGCCTATATTTTTGGAGGAAGTCATCCATTTCACTTAAGTTATCAAATTTTTTGGCATAAAGTTGGGCAAAGTAACTCATTATTTCTCTAATTTCCTCTTCATTGGTGGAAAGATCCCCCTTTTCATTTGTAAGACTATCAATTTGATTTTCCTCTTTCTTTTATTTGATCAAATTTACCAAAGGTTTATCTATTTTATTGGCTTTTTCATAAAACCAACTCTTGGTTTTATTTATTAATTCAATAGTTTTTTTAGTTTCAATATTATTGATTTCTCCTTTTAATTTTTGTATTTCTAGTTCAATTTTTGGTTGGGGGTTTTTAATTTGGTCTTTTTCTAGTCTTTTAAGTTGTAAATTCAATTCGTTAATCTTCTCTTTTTCTATTTTCTTCAAATAAGCCTCTAACGATATAAAATATCCCCTTATTACTGCTTTAGCTGCATCCCAAAGATTTTGGTATGATGTCTCATCATTGTCATTATTTTGGGTGAAATTATTAATTGTTTCTATAATTTGCTCTTTCACCCAGTCATTCTTTAAGATGAGATTATTCAGTTTCCAATTACTTTTTGGTCTATTTACCCCTAACTTTTTACTGAATGTAGCTTTTATTGCATTGTGGTCTGAGAAGAAGGCATTTATTATTTCTGCCTTCCTACATTTAATTTAGAGATCTTTATGTCCTAATATATGGTCTATTTTTGTATAGGATCCATGAACTGCTGAGAAGAAAGTATATTCCTTTCTATTGCCATTCAGTTTTCTCCAAAGGTCTATCATACCTAGTTTTTCTAATGTTCTATTTACTTTTTTAATTTCTTTCTTGTTTGTTTTGTGGTTTGATTTGTCTAAATCTGAGAGTGCAAGGTTGAGATCTCCCACTATTATAGTTTTACTGTCTATTTCTTCTTGCAATTCTCTTAACTTTTCCTTTAGAAAGTTAGATGCTATATCACTTGGTGCATATATGTTTAGTATTGATATGGCTTCATTATTTATGCTACCTTTCAGCAGGATATAGTTTCCTTATCTTTTTTAAGGATATCTACTTCTGCTTTTGCTTGATCTGAGATAAGGATAGCTACCCCTGCTTTTTTGGCTTTACCTGAAGCATAATAGGCTCTGCTCCAACCTTTTACCTTTACTCTGTATGTATCTCCTAGCTTTAAGTGTGTTTCCTGTAGACAACATATTGTAGGGTTCTGCTTTTTGATCCAATCTGCTATCCGTCTCCGTTTGATGGGATTGTTCATCCCATTTACATTTACAGTTAAAATTACTAATTCTGTATTTCCTGCCATCATATTATCCCCAGATTATGCTTTTTCCCTTGACCCCCCTGATCCCCCTCCCTGATATTTAATTTACAGACCCCCCTTGTGATGCGCAACCCTCTCTTTTTTTTTTTTTTTAGTATCCCTCCCCCCTCCCTCCAAGTCCCTTCACTTATTCTCCTTTTCCTTTTCCCTTTTCCTCTCCCCCCTTTTAATGAGGTGAGAGAAAATTCTCTGCAAAACAAATATGTTAATTATTTACTCTTTGAGCCTCTCCTGATGAGAGTAAGATTCACACAATGATTCTCCCCCTCACTAAGTTCCCTCAGATATGGTGTATTTTCTATGCCTCTTCCTGGGATGTAGTTTCCCTCTTTTTATCATTCCTTCCCCTTTTTCTGAACCGACCTCCTTCCCTTTACTACACCCCCTTTTTTTTCTTTTATATCAGTAAAATCAAATTATCCTTGAGTACTTTTTATATACCCACAACAGAGTTACAGTTCTCAAGGGTTCTGTGTACCTTTTTCTGTTTCTTTTCAGTCTTGTGGATGTAGATCAAATTTTTTGTTTAAGTCTGGTTTTTTTCTTAGAAACATATAGAATTCCTCTGTTTCATTGAATGACCATCTTCTTCCATGGAAAAAGATGCTAAACTTAGCTGGGTAGTTCATTCTTGGTTGCAGTCCTTGATCTTTTGCCTTATGGAATATCAGGTTCTAGGCCCTTCTATCTTTTAATGTGGAGGCAGCCAGATCTTGAGTGACCCTCATTTTGGTACCTTGGTATTTAAATTGTTTTTTTCTAGCTGCTTGCAGGATTTTCTCCTTTGTGTGGTAATTCTGCAGCTTAGCCACAATATTCCGTGATGTTCTTTTTTTAGGGTCTATTTCAGAAGGAGTTTGATGAATTCTTTCCACATCTACTTTCCCTTCCGTTTCTATTATCTCTGGACAGTTCTCTTTGATAATTTCCTGTAAATTAGAATCTAGGCTCTTTTTTTGGTCATAGTTTTCTGGAAGTCCAATGATCCGCAGATTATCTCTCCTAGATCTATTTTCCAGGTCTATAGATTTTCCCAGTAAGTATTTGATGTTGTTCTCCAGCTTCTCATTTTTTTTTTTTTTTTTTGTTTTGTTTGACTGAATCTTGGGTTCTCTGTGAGTCATTCATTTCTATTTGTTCCCTCCTGACTTTTAAGGAGTTATTTTCTTCTTTCACAGTTTTTAGTTCTTTTTGTAAATGCCCAATTTCATTTTTAAATGAATTATTTTGCTCTATTGAATTTTTTCCATTTCCCTACTTTTTTTTTTGAGAATTATTTTCTTTTTCCAATTCAGAAATTCTATTTTCTTGAGACTTTTTTATCTTTTCCAATTCAGAAATCCTACTTTCCTGTGATTTTTTTAACCTTTTCTAATTCATAAATTTTGTTTCCCTGCATCTCCTGTGAATTCTTTATTTTTTCCAACTCCAATTTCAGGACGTTGTTATTCTCTATCATAGCTTCCCTTTCCTTTCCCCATTTTTATTCAAACTCCCTTAATTTTTTAATAGTCTCTTCAAGGAGAGAGTTATGTGATGGGTGGCAGGAATCGTTCCCCTTTAGGTTGTTATCTGCTGTCTCTCTGCTGTTAACTTCCTCGGGGTTGGATACCCGCTCTTTCTCTGTGTAGAAGGATTCTATGGTTTTTCTGGGTTTTTTGTTCATATTTTAAAATTCTTTTGGGGTCTGTCCCTGGGGTAGGAAATTATTTATTTACTTCTTTACCAGCTTCCTCCCAGACCGGATGGATGCAGCGGCCCCTGGGCCTGAGCTAAGATAGAGCTCTGGGAGAGAGTTCCCCACCCCCTCCCTGGAAGTGCCTCAGAGGTGACTAGCACTGCTGTGCCCCGAGAGTGCTGTGTTTTAGTGGCTTCCCTGAGGTTGCGACTGAACAGTAAAGGCAGCACAAAGCCTAGCCTAAATGTCCTGGTGGGGTGTGGATGTCTGCAGCAGGTGACGTGAGAAGCCCCTGTGCTCAAACTGGAAGTGTCTGCCAGAAACCACGGTCCCTAGTTCAAAGGTTCCGCTTCTCTGGGACTTCCGGAGCCGAGTTCCACACCCTCCAGCTGAGCTAGGCAGTGTGTGTTGCCTTGGGCCGTATCCGCCCACTTGTCAATCTCTTAACTATTCTCAGGAGGTAGCTAAGGCCACGCCCCCTGGTGCCGAGATCTGCTGAGTCACCCCCAGGATCCGGGGAAAATCTAATCTATCTGAATTTTTAAGGTATTTTAGCTTTCTCTTCTGAACTGCTAAATAATTAGCAGAGAAGAGCTAACAGCCTGTGCAAGATTCCTTTATCTCAGTGGCTTCTCTGATCCCAGAGCCCTCCCCAGCGCGATCGGCGCTGTATGCTAGCACCCAGCCGTCTGTGCTGGCCTCTCTTCTTCCTCCCCTGGGGACTGACCTTCTCTGTTGAAACTCCAGATTCTCTTCAGCTGGTAAGTCGTGCTTCTAGTCCTTGTGGTATCTATCAGTCCAGGGCTTATTTTGAGGCTTAATTTATGTAATTGATTGTGAGGGAGTGAGGATGTTCATAGAGTCGTGTGTTTCTTCTCCGCCATCTTGGCACCGCTCCCAAGACAATTCCAAAAGACCCAGGATAATAGATACTATCCACTTTCAGGGAGAAAACTGATAAACTCTAAATACACAGTAAACCTACCTTTTTCACTTTATTTTTATTGTTTTATTTTGTTTTTGTTTTCTTTCACAATATGGGTAATATGGCAATATGTTTTGCATGACATGATATGCATAATTTATATCAAATTGTTTCTCAAAGGGAGATAGAAAGGAAAGATGAAGAAAAAATTAATTTAAATTTTTTTAAAAGCTTCCTATTTTTACATGTGATTGGGAAATATGTAGCCAAATAAATAAAAATAATTCCAGTTGTTACATCTTATTTTCCTCCTTTTCAAAAGAAATTTATTTGTACCAAAAACTATAAATATATTTGACTTAAATATTTGTGTATCATTTATTTCCCCACATCAGAAATGACATCCTTGAAAAAATGGATCATTTCAAGTTTGAATTCCTTGAACTTCTACCATCATTTTGACCCTAAGTATTGAATATAAGTTGTTACACTTAATACAAAATATCTTTGAGGAGTCTTTTTTTTTTAATAATAATCAAGAGCAATGAATTTATAAGGTTTTTCTAAGAAAACACACATTTTAAAGAACTTTCCTTTGGCTCATTTAGATATAAATAATTATATGCAAATTAGAAACCCCTTTAGCTGCTTAATTTGAAAAGTGGTAGAAGCCATTGGAGGATAAAAATATAAGGAAAGTGATATAATATTTATAATTTTGCATTCTTTTCTCCTGTATATCTTGACATCCAAACATATATAGAAACATTTAGACTTTAATTTAGATCAATGGGCTGATGAGAGAATGAAAAAAAATATTGATTAGAGAGTTGGAGAAATCAATGGGCTATTGACAAGTAAGGTAATATAAGCAAAACCTAAGAGGTACAGAGAAAACATAAAAGGTCATAAACCTCTCTGTATGTTGAAATAACAGAAAAGAAATTATGTTCAAAATAGTGTTTTCAACCAGGTTATCTTATCTTCAGAAGAGCAGAATTCACTAATTCAATGATTGAGGTGAAGAAGTAAGAACATGAGGTTATGTTGGAAGTAGGTTAAGTTAACTTGGTTTTGTGCCTCATTTGCAATTTCATGCTTTTGCTGAATTTGAAATATCTTCAGGTCAGAAACTTGAAGCTAAAAACCTAGTAGTTATGAGTTTCAGGCATGATAATCAGAAACAGCTGAAAAATAGTTTGAGTTCAGAGAAGGCTTGTAAAACTAGTCGCTACACAGTAGAATTCATTAAAAAATCTAAATTCATACAATTTCTGTGTGACCCAATGTGTACTTTTTCTCTCTCTAGGAGCTTTAGTAACTTGGCTTAAAAGGCTTATCATGCAAAGATTGAGTCAGATTTAAAATTACTTAAAGCCTGACCTTTTCTTATCTTGATCATTTCAGGCTAAACTTGAAAACATAAGGAGAGATGAGAAAAAATCTCAAACTTTTTTTTTTTTTTTTCCTTAAAAGCACATCTTTTAAACATGTCGTAGAAATCCTGCTAACATATTTCTGACTACTTAGTGTTCATGGTAAAGTTTTAGGAACTTTCAATCTCTTTAGTTTAGGATGTCATTCCCATAGGTGCTACATTCCATTGGCAGAAAGTATCTTCAGTGGAAAACTGATTTAGGAATTCAATTAGCTTTACACATCTTCAAATAAAATCTGAAGTTGATAAGCATAACAGCAAAGTTAATATCCCATTATTTTAACTTTTGACTAATAGATAGATGTGATTTTTACAAAAGAGGCATTTCACTGTCTGGATTTTGTTTTCCTTAAATCTATATAAACTTGAAATAGTCTTCATGACAAATGAGGTTACTAGAAACTAAATGGAAATTCTTATTTGCCACCACAGTGGTGACATGAAGAATCACAGCCTTTAGCTCAGGGCTACTAAGCTCTTAATAATGAGAGAAAGGTAGTCTATCTTCACCTGCAGTAAAGTCACAATTACAATGAACAAAAATAGCTGCCAAGGTTTCTTCAAAAAATATTCATGACAGTGAAAAAAATATTGATTTTAAATGTCAAGAAATGAAATATCTTCTAAAGTGTTCAATTCAATCCAGCTATTATTTTCCAAAAGAAACTGAGCAGATTGTAAAGTGTTTCAAAGCTATTTGAAATTTTAAAAAATCTTCAGGGAAAAAAATGAAAAAAACTCAATTTCTGTATAAAGAAATGAAGTTCTTATGTTATTTCCAGTCAATGTGAAGGAAAGTTATGTTCACTTATAGAATGTCTTTAAAATGATAGAAATGATCCTTTATTATTATGGGAAGATAAATTCAAGTCAAGTTCATACATTACTACTAAAGTATTTGATCTGTCCTACAGAAATTATATTTAATAAAATCTGTTTCTCCTGTTAGACTTAGAAGCTTCCCTTTCCAAAATGAAAAGCTTTACAATAGAATAAACCAAATTAAAACTTATTGTCATAGCATTTGCAAATTTGCAGTCTAAAACAATAAAATAGTACAAACAAGAACATGGTTAAATGTTTAATAACAACTGGTTAAGAAAATGTAATACAATAAACTTTTAAATTTAATTGTCTTTATTCATATTCATATTCATATTAAGTCTGGAAATTGTACTGGTCCTGTCGTCTCTAAGTTATAATCCTTCTCTGGAAGGAGATCTCTTTTCTGTAAAATCTTTTCCTCTGTTCCATCTAAACTCAATCCCAGACTAGACTACTCTCCAAGCTCAATGTTGCCTCTTTCATCCTCCTAGAGAATGGGCATGTGAGAACTTAACAGGGCCTGGGGAAATACTTCAACCAATGAACTTGCTCCTCTTAAAGGTGAAAACTTCTTTTAAACATGTAAACTATATCTCAGAATTCCAAAAGTGTAAACTCCCTTTAAAGCTTTAAGGGCCTGAACCAAAGGTGTGAATTCTGAGCTAGAGAATTCTTTAGACAACCTGAATTCTCACCTTGTAATGCTAACAGGAAATCAACAAAAATGAAATAATTTCAATTTTGTTACTTTTTGAAAATTTAATAATCAATTCTTTCAATCTTAATATTAGCTGACTCCAATGTGCCCATAAATACTAGTATCTGTGATTCTAGTGTTGACAAAGTACTTCTATGTTTTTTAGCTAGAAGAGATACCCTAGTGGTATCTATTGTAATTCTCTCATTTTACAAATGAAGAAACTGAGGTTCAGATTCGGAAAGTGTCTTGCTAAAGAGCATCAGGTAGAACTAGGATTTGAAACCAGATGTTCTGCTTCTAAGTTCAATATGATTTTCAATGCACTGAGCATAGAGTAAGAATCTAATAAAGGTTTAGTGACTTGACCATGCTTTTATCTTTTTACTTAGAGTCTTTTATTTGGGGACAACCAAAAGCCAAATTTCAAAAATTAATTGATTAAAAGTGGTAGCAGATTAGAGTAGTAGGAAGAAAACTGACAGAAGTTGGAAAAATTGAGTTCAAGTTTTGACTATAAAATTTATTGACTGATAGATTCAAGATGGCAAATGATTGCCAGCAATCCAGAGAAAATTCCTCAATGTTTTTCCCCAAACAACTATAACATAATGCCTCAAATTGAGTTATTATCATTGAGTAATTATAATGAAAGACAAACTTGAGATTTTTTTTTTCCAGAAACAAACTATTTTTGGAGGGCAACTGAAGAGGTCTGTGGCATAAGGATCAGGGATTCCCTGAATTACATGCAGAAGCAACACTAATAATGAACCTTGAAGATAGGACTGATAGCAGCTGTAGCATCTGGAGCTCTCAACACAGAAATGATAAAGTAATTGGACAACTGGTCAAAGATACTATAGGGAAATCTTACCTGGTACTGATTACAGGACTATATACTGTTTAACAATGCTATTGCCCACATATAGATCTGGCTCATAGTCTCAGGATGAAGATGAGCACCTGTGATCTGTTATAATGAAGTGGGGGTGCCTATTTCAATTCTGAAGGAAAGATTAACGTTGGTGTTTACATTTCCAGGGAAGAAGGGAACCTGGTCATAGTTCCAAGGTCAAGAGGTTTACTTGCAGATGCAAGGGAGCAGAGCCCTTTATTGCATCTTTACTCCATCTACCAGACTGTCCAGCAGAAAGTGTGACCACAATTGTCCAAGATAACACCACCTTGGAAATAAAAACAAAACAAAACAAAAGAACAAACAAACAAACAACAACAAGCCTGGTAGATCCTCAAAACTGGCTTTGAAAATAGCAGAAAGTAAAGTCCTAAAGAATGCTCACCTATCTCAGATAAGCAGTTTAAATTTAGCATACATTTAAAAATCAAGAATTAGACTGGAAAAACAAAATGAGCACACATCAACATCAACAATAACAACAATAGCATAAAAGGCACTAATTAGGAAAGGAAAATAAGGCATACATTTAGATGAAGACAAATGCGTAAATAGTTACAACCAAAGTTTTTTTTTTTATTTTTATTATATATTTTTTTATAATATTATCCCTTATATTCCTTTTTCCAAATTATCCCCCCCCCTCTATTCCCTCCCCCCGAGGACAGGCTATCCCATACATTTTACTTGTGTTACAATATAACCTAGATACAATACATGTGTGTAAATACCATTTTCTTGTTGTACAATAAGCATTAGATTCCGAAGGTACATGTAACTTGGGTAGATAGACAGTAGTGCTAACAATTTACATTCATTTCCCAGTGTTTCTTCTCTGGGTGTAGCTACCTCTGTCCATCATTGATCAAATGGAAGTGAGTTGGCTCTTATGTTGAAGATTTCCCCTTCCATCAGAATACATCCTCATACAGCATTGTTGTTGAAGTGTACAGTGATCTTCTGGTTCTGCTCATTTCACTCAGCAACAGTTGATGTAAGTCTCTCCAAGCCTCTCTGTATTCCTCCTGCTGGTCATTTCTTACAGAGCAATAATATTCCATAACCTTCATATACCATAATTTACCCAACCATTCTCCAGCTGATGGACATCCATTCATCTTCCAGTTTCTAGCTACAACAAAAAGAGCTGCCACAAACATTTTGGCACATATATGTCTCTTTCTGCTCTTTAGTATTTCTTTGGGATATAAGCCCAGTAGTAGCGCTGCTGGGTCAGAGGGTATGCACAGTTTGATAACTTTTTGGGCATAGTTCCAAATTGCTCTCCAGAATGGCTGGATTCTTTCGCAACTCCACCATCAATGTAGTAGTGTCCCAGTTTTCCCACATCCCCTCCAACATTCATCATTTTTTGTTCCTGTCATCTTAGCCAATCTGACAGGTGTATAGTGGTATCTCAGAGTTGTCTTAATTTGCATTTCTCTAATCAGTAGTGATTTGGAACACTCTTTCATGTGAGTGGATATAGTACAACCAAAGTTTTAAGGTAAAATGATAATGAGATGGAAGTCCAACAATAATTTCTGGAAGAATTAAAAAGATGAGTGGTAGTGTGAGAATTGAGAAAAGAAATGAGAATGATGCCAGAAGATTATGCAAATGGAATTAACTACTTAGTAATACAAGTACTAAAAATACTGAAGAAAATGATAACTTTTAAAAAGCAAATTGGAGGAAGGAGCTGAAATGGTAGAATAAATACTGAACTTTCCCCAAATCTTCCAAATTCCATTAAATAATGATTCAAAGCAAATTTTAGAGCATCAGAATACACAAAAAGCCAAAATATATCATTTCCTAGTTGGAGGTAACTTAGAATGTCAGCAGGAAAGATCGATGACATCTGGTTGGGAGTTTCACCATGCATCCCAGTGTAGGCTGCACCAGCACAACCCTGGCCCCATATCTGTGCTGTAGGCACAGTCACCAGAAAGCAGAAATGTGCTTTAAGACCTCTGAATCATTAGTAGGACTGAAAGTTACTAGACCTTTTAGCCCAGAAAACACAAAAGATGACTTGGAAAATTAGCATGAAAGTTTTCTCAGAGGGGCAAAAGTCCTTGGAAAGCAGGTAAACCAGAAGTGGGAATGGGTGGCAATGGCAGTGGCAACTTCCAGAAGGCTTAGCTCATAGTAAGTCTCTTTATTAGCACTGAGCAAAACTCTGTTGCTTCAGCACACTAGACATTAGAGCCACAGCGGAATAAGGATACTCTTCAGAGTTCCATGCCACAAAAGAGTGCTTGTGGTCATCTCTAAAAGGATCTCTGAAAATAGTTATTCAAAATCCTTGAATTTTGGAACAAAACACCCTCCAATTTGGAAACAGAACACTACTTTAAGAAAGAGTTAAAAGGCAACTAGATGGTACAGTGGGCCAAGTAATTGACTGGAAAAATAAGCAAACAACAGAAAAGATTCTCCATAAAAAAGAAAAGTGGACAAATGGAAAAAAAATATTACTGAAGAAAAGAGATACTTAAAAAGCAGAAGAAGCCAAATAAGAAATGGGGGAAAGGGAGTAAAAGCTTACCGGGAAAAAAAAAATCCTTAAAAATGAAAGAGAAGCTAATGACTTCATGAAAAATCAATAAACAATGAAACAAAGCCAAATCAATGAAAAAATAGAAAATACAAAATATCTCATTTGAAAATCTACTAACTTCTTAATAACTAAATTACAAACATTTTATTTCATTGTGCTAGAAAAAAATAACAAAGTTCTTTTGAAGGAAGAAGTGGTCAAGGCTATCAAAGGAATCAGTAGAAAACAAGTGAAGGAAGGTGGTTTACTCTTACCAGATCTCAAACTGTATTATAAAATGGTGAGTATTGAAACAATCTGGTACTGACTAAGAAATAGAGGGGTGGCTCAGTGGCTTAGTGAAATAGAAGATAAATCCCAAAATCAAAGATTTTGGGGAAAAACTGTTTAAGAAAAACTATTGGGAGAATTGAAAAACTTTACTCAGAAACTAGGTATAGACCCCTCTCACATGTTTTACCAAGATAAAGCCAAAATGGGTTCATGATTTAAACATAAAGGATGAAACTATAACTCATATTGGGATACAATGGAATGGTCTAATTCTGATTTGTCAATGACAAATTTTTAATGACAAAGAAAATATTGAGAACATTATAAAATATAAAATAGATAATTTTGATTATATAAATATATAAAAAAGTTTTGACACAAACAAAACCAAGGCAACCAAAATTAAAAGGAAAGAAAAAACAACAACAACAACAACAACAACAACAACAACAACAACAACAACAACAACAACAACAACAACAAAACCACAAAAAACCCCTGGGAATTATTTTTGCAAGAAGTACCTCTGATAAAGTTTATTTCTTCATATTTATGGATAATTGGGTTAAATTTATAAAACTACAAGTCATTCTCTAGTTGATAAATGGTTAAACAATATAAATATATTGTTTTCAAATGAAAGAAATCAAAGTTATCTATAGTGACATGAAATAACTATTTAGATCACTATTGATTAGAAAAAGGCAATTTATAATAATTCTGAGGTACCAGTTCTTATTTATCAGATTATTTAATATAAGAAAATGAGGAAAATGATAAGTGTTGGAGAAGATGTAAGAAAACTTGAACTGGATGCATTTTTGGTGGATTTGTGAACTGCTCCAACCATTATAAAGATCAATGTTTAACTGTGCCCAAAGACCTATAAAACTGTGCATACCCTTTGATCCAGCAATATTCCTGGTACTTCTATGTCCCGAAGAAATTAACAAAAAGTATCTGTAATAAATCTTTTTTGGTGGCTGAGAATTTAGGAAATTGAGGTGATTATCATTTGGTAAATAGTTAAACAACCTGTGATTGTATGTCTGTGTGTGTGTGTGTGTGTGTGTGTGTGTGTGTGTGTGTGTGTGTGTGTGTGTGATGACTGTGCTATAGGAAATAACAATAAAGATGATTTCAGGAAAAAAATATCATAAAATGAACAGGATGAAGACATTTTTGCACATAGTACCAGGAATATTTTCCAATGAGGCATAGTGAATAATTTAGCTATTTTCAGCAATAGTGATCCAAGGAAATCCCATAGGATTTCCTCATCATGAATTGTATGATGTGCCTCCAGAGAAATAACTGATGTTGTCTACTACAGACCGAAGCATGCTCTTCCTCTTCCTTCCTTCCTTCCTTCCTTCCTTCCTTCCTTCCTTCCTTCCTTCCTTCCTTCCTTCCTTCCTTCCTTCCTTCCTTCCTTCCTTCCTTCCTTCCTTCCTTCCTTCCTTCCTTCCTTCCTCCCATTATACTTTATTGATTGGGAGTCAAAACTTTTTTTTTTTTTTAAATGCTAAAAAGATAATTGAGAAAAATAAAATTAGGTAAGATAGATAAATGATAGAGAGAGTGATTGATTGATTTACAACTGAACTGGAACATAGATTGAGAAGAAATAATTTAAGAATCATTGGGCTACATGAAAACCATGATTTTTAAACAAAGTCTACATTATAAAGGAAAGCTGCCTTGATACTTTGGATCCTGAGGATAAAATGGAAAGTTGAATACAGTGATAGCTTGCTGAAAAAAAAAATTCCCTTTCCCCCTAAAAAACAAAACAAAACAAAACAAAAAACAAACAAAAAAACCTGAAAATATTATAGTCTAATTTTAGAGCCTCCAGGTCAAATAGAAAATATTTAAATCAGTGAGAAGGAAACAATTCAAATATTGTGGAATCACAGTCAATATAATATGAAATTTAGCAGCTTCTTCTTGAAAAAATAAAGGATATTTCTTTTAATATTCCAGACAGAAAGAAAATATCTAGAATTATGAACAAGAATAACCTACCTAGAAAAACTGAGTATAATTCTTTAGAAAAAAATAGATTAAGACTCTAAACTGGTTCTGGAGTTAAAGAACCCATAAAAATGTGGAGTACAACACATTTGCTGAAGAAAATTCCTTGGAATAACTTCAAAACAGGACTGTTTTAAATGGGCAGGGAGACAATCTGCTGAGCCCAGGTCTTAGCATAAGGAGATTGGAGCAAGGAACTGGCATAGAGAGTCAGAGCACTGTAGCTTCCACAGACCTAGGAATCTTCTGTGAGCATGTTAGGCTACTTTATGCTGGTTACAAGCCAGCGGTTTGGCAGATTTGCTACAAAAGGCAAAGTGTAAACCACTGAGCCCCAGAAAAATGCAGGAACTAGTTGTGACTTCACAGCACCAGAAGTCAATTGGCAGAACTGCCCCACAGCAAACTAAACATCTGTTTGCTCCTTTTCATTAAAAGCAAGCCTCAATACTTTAAAAGAAAATGAACAAAAAAGAAAAAGAACTTTCACTATAGACACCTTTTATGGAGAGAACAATATACCTGAAATCCTTAGGTTCCAATAGCCAAATCAAATCCAGATGAAGCCCCAAAAGGAGAAAGGAGCTAGTCCTCATTTCACAAGGCTTTCTTGGAAGATTTCATAAAGGATCTTAAAACACAGTTAGGAAAAAAAGGGAAAGGAAATGAGATCTTTTCAAGAAAGAATGGGAAAGGCATATAACTCCCTCCAAAATAGATTTGATGAAGTGGGGAAAGCATATAACATCTGACAAAATATATATGAAAAAGATACCAATTTGTTGAAAAACAAAATTTGTGAAATGGAAAAAAAAATGCAATGAACAAAATAATTCAATTAGCCAGACACAAAAGGAGCTAAAAAAGGTAACTGAAGAAAATAATACACTAAAAATTAGAATTGAAGACATAGAAATGAATGACTCAATAAGACTTCAAGTATCAGTCAAACAAAAATTTTAAAAAAAATGAAAAAATAGGAGCAAATATAAAATATCTCCTAGAAAAAACAACTGACCTAGAAAAATAGCTATAGGAGAAACAATCTAAAGATTATTGGACTTCTTGAAATCTATGATGAAAAAAATAACTTAGACATTATCATAAAGCAAAACTGCTCTGATGTTTTGGAATCAGAAGGTAAAATAGCCATTGAAAAAATTCACTGATCACCTCCTTAAAGAGACCCCAAAATTAAAACCCCTAGGAATATCATGGCTAAATTTCAGAACTTTCGCACCAAGGAAAAGATATTGCAAGCAGCCAGAAAGAAACAATTTATATACTGAGGAGCCACAATTAGGATTACCCAAGACCTAGCAGCTTCCACCTTAAAGGATTGCAGGGCATAGAATGTGATATTATAAAAGGCAAAGGAACTTGAATTACAGCCAAAAATAAGCTATCCATCTAAAATGAGCATTATCTTCCAAGGAAGAAGATGGACATTTAAAGACATCTATTCTAATGAAGACATCTTTCTAATGAAAAGATTAGAACTTAAGAAAAAAAATCTGATCTCCAAACACGTTAGAGTTAGGGGCAGATCTCAAGCACAGAGTATAAGAGGCACTCTGAGGCTTATTTTGCCTGAGTCTGATAACAGGACATTCAAGGTATTGAGTAAACCTCATTAATGAGGAAAAGCCTCCTCACTCTTGCTGATCATGCTCAAACTCATGCACTCTCAGTCATGTGACCTGGGGACTATAAAAAGGGGATTGCAGAAGGGGGGGGAGGAACTCCAAGGGAACCCAAGGGAAGTCCGAGGAAGAAAGATGGGAACTCCATAAGGAATGCTAGAGGGAATGTTAGGGAACACTATGTGAAGAGTTAGAATAAAGACCTGTTGCTGCATACTTGAGTGATTTGGGTGTTCTGTGGGGGAAGCTCTAAAGAGATAGCTCTTTGATTGAGATGATCAGAGCCGGAGACATCTGAAAACCTGGGGAAGGTAAGAAACCAGTTGACCCCCACTGGGGTAAGCAGCTGGGAGTTAACGCAAACACATAACTCAAGACAAGCATAAAAATGTAAAAAGGAAAGAACTCTTGAGAACTACATTTATGTTATGGTTATACTTAGAAAGTGTGGGGATAATTTGATTTTATTATGATAATATGAAAAATAAACTAGAGGTGGAAAGGACCTCATACTGGAAAAAGAGGGGGAAAAAAAGATAAAATAAGGGAAATTACATCTCTCACTAAGAGGAAAAGAGGCATAATTTTTTTATGTTTATTGTTTTATTTATATAATATAACATTACAACATAAAATGATATAGCATAACATAGATAACTAATACCACTTAAGAGAGAAGTTTAGATTAATTATATCAACAAATCATACCTATTATATGAAAATATTTTTTCATAGCATCAGAACCTAACTGTACTCTTTTTAAAAAAATTAATTTTATAGTTATAACATATATTTTTTAACCGTACATATGCAAAGGTAATTTTTTTTACAACATTATCCCTTGTACTCCCTTCTGTTCTGAATTTTTCCCCTCCTTCCCTCCACCCCCTCCCCTAGATGGCAGGCATTCCTATATATATTAAATATCTTATAGTATATCCTAGGTACAATATATATGTGCAGAACTGAATTTTGTTGTTGTTACAAAGGAAGAATTGTATTCTGAAGGTAAAAATAATCTGGGGAGAAAAACAAAAAATGCTAACAGTTTACACTCATTTCCCAGTGTTTCTTCTCTGGGTGTAGCTGATTCTGTCCATCATTGATCAATTGGAATTGGATTAGCTCTTCTCTATGTTGAAGATATCCACTTCCATCAGAATACATCCTCATACAGTATCACTGTTGAAGTGTATAATGATTTCCTAGTTCTGCTCATTTCACTCGGCATCAGTTGATGTAAGTCTCTCCAAGCCTCTCTGTATTCATCCTGTTGGTCATTTCTTACAGAACAATAACATTCCATGACATTCATATACCATAATTTACCCAACCATTCTCCAATTGATGGGTATCTGTTCATTTTCCAGTTTCTAGCCACTATAAAAAAGGGCTGCCACAAACATTTTGGCACATACAGGTCCCTTTCCCTTCTTTAGTATTTCCTTGGGATATAAGCCCAGTAGTAGCACTGCTAGATCAAAGGGTATGCACAGTTTGATAACTTTTTGGGCATAATTTCAGATTGCTCTCCAGAATGGTTGGATGTTTTCACAACCCCACCAACAATGGATCAGTGTCCCAGTTTTTCCACATTCATCATTATTTGTTCCTGTCATCTTAGCCAATCAAGTCCTATTATAATTGAGGGAAAGAAAGGACTGGGATGAGCCTTGTGTGAATCTTACTCTCATCAGTTTTGTCTCAAAGAGAGAATATTAGACATATTTGGTTTCACAGGGAAAGTTATCTCACTTTATAGGAGAGTTGGAAGGGAATAATATAATTTTGGATTTGGCAAAGCTAAGTGACCTCCATTTGCATTTTTCATTAATTCCCTTGAAATTCTAGACCTTTTGTTCTTCCAGATTAACTTTGGTGTTACTTTTTTCTAGATCTTTAAAATAATTTCTTCAGAGTTTGATTGGTATGACATTAAATAAGCAGATGAATTTTGTCATTTTCATAATATTTTCTCAGCCTAACTACGAGACTTGATACTTTTCCAATTGGTTAGATCTGACTTTATTTTTGTGGAAAGTGTTTTGTGGTTGTGTTCATATAGTTCTTGACTTTCTCTTGCCAGATAGATTCCTAAATATTTTATACTATTAACAGCTATTTTGAATGGAATTTCTCTTTGTATCTCTTGCTGCTGGACTTAGTTGTTAATATTTAAAAATGCTAATGTTTATGTGGATTTATTTGATGTCCTGCAACTTTGCTAAAGTTGTGAATTGTTTCTAATATTTTTTTTAAAGTTTTGATTCTTTTGGGTTCTCTAAGAATACCATCATATCATCTGCAAAGAGTAATACTTTGGTTTCTTCCTTGCCTCCTCTAATTCCTTTAATCTCTTTTTTCTTCTATTATTGCTAAAGTATTGTACTACACTGCAACATCAATATAATAGGATGATCAATTCTAATGAATGTGACTCTTTCTAACAATAAGTTGATTGATGCCAGTTCCAATGATCTTGTGAAGAAGAGAGCCATCTATACTCAGAGAGAGGACTGTGGAAATATATTGTGGATCACAACAACACATTCTCTCTCTTTTTTGCTGTTGTTCTCTTGCATTTTTTCTTATTCATTTTCTTTCCTTTTTGATCTGATTTTTCTTGTGCAGCAAAAGAATTGTATAAATGTGTTTACACATATTGGATTTAACATATATCTTAACTTCTATGACATATATTGGATTGCTTGCTATCTAGGAGAAGGGGTGTGGGGAAAGAGGGGGAAATCTGAACTGCAAGGCTATGTAAGGATTAATATTGAAAAATTATCCATGCATATGTTTTGAAAAATAAAAAGCTTTAAAAATAAAAAAATAAGATTTTAGTGATAGTTATAGGAAGAGGACATCATGTGACAATAGCTTTGAAAAGAAATTTAGAGGATCCAACTATTCTAAGATTTCATTCATGGATTATGCCCACTTTTGCATTGATGTCCATTTTGATAGTTTCTGTTTTCTCAGAACTTTCAGAGGTAAAGAAAAAGTCTTCCACACTTCATATTATACAGTCATAGGAAATCTGAAGATTAATAGGAGTTTATACAAATTGTCAAATTATGTTTCATGAGAGCCAACATAGTGAAATGAAGCTTTATTCATGTGGGAGCATCTTGAGTTTATCAAATTGCTAAGCTCATGATTTCATTATAGAAAAATAAAGTTTATTGTTATATTATATGCTAAGCTAACCCTTCAACAAGATTTTAAATATCTACTACAGTACAATCACTCTATTGCACATTGGAGAATAGAAGATAGGCAAAACAGATATCATTTTGGGGACAGAGTATATATGGAGAATATTCATGTCCCTTCAGATCTTGATGAAAGGGAATAATGGGACACATCACATATTTGACAGTAAATACATAAAGTATTATCACAAAAACTCTAATTTATTAAATCCTTCATGCATGGTGCTATGGAGAACAACATAAGAGTGACAGATACACTTAATGCCCCAATAACTTTTCTGTATTTTAATAAAGAATTCCTACTAGTGGTCCTCATGATTTTTCAGACCATCCACTTGCTAACAGAAACTTAGGAAAAATGGCAAGATAAAGTCTTTTCCCTCAGGAAAGATTTCCACTCTGCTCCAGGAGTCTGGAACTAGGAAACAGTTTGATCTATCCTCCAAGTATTTTGAAGACTGGAGTGAGAGTGGGTGGGTTAATAAACCAATCCTTATATACTAGTATAGGAATGAAATCCCAAGCATGTCATGCAGATAATGGCTCTGGCATTAATAAAAAATGTGACCCTAGAATAAATATTGTCAAATATTCTAGAGTCCAGGGGTTTTGGTCACAAACACTCTCAAAATCTGACTGATTCTCAATATTATATTGCACTCTTGATGTTAACAAAATTTTCTCAATTTTACAAATGGGTATATTTCCAAGATGAATTTCTGTATTTTCTCTGCTATGTAACACTATGCCAAGTAACTTTCTATTATCATCAGGGCATCTTTAAAAGGGATAAAAACTGTTAAAATGAAGTTTAGGAAGTAGAACATTTTAAAAAGTAGAATTTTCTGGGGAAAAGAATCAGTTCTGAAGTTATTTTTACATATGGTGAAATGGAAATGCTTCAAAGATTGTATTAAATAGAACTGTGACTACAAAAGAAAATATGCTGGAAGTGAAATTCTGAGGTCAGGCCACCTTCTCACTCTCAGGAATTAGAATGACATTGGAGATGGTTTTAAAAGTTGATACCAATATTTTTAACAGAACTACATTTAGCTCATGATAATAAAATATAATCTCATTTTTTCCCAATAGATTAATTCATCTAATTCAGAAATTTGAAGTGCACCACCAAGATGTAAAATATATAATGTGATTGAAGGTAAGTTTATGTCTCAAAATAATGTCCTAAAATTTATTAACAGATCTATAAATTGATATAGAATTTGGTAAATATTGTCAAGTTAGATTGTTATTGTCATAGAAGGGAGGGAAAAGAATTCTACAATTTAACTAAAAAGGTGATAATTTAAGGACTATGTTATTATTTTTTATTATATTCTGCATGCTACTTTAGTTTTCTTCCTCCACTCCACCTGTAATACAATGCTAACCTTTAGAACAGGGGTGCTCAAACTATGGCCCGAGGGCCAGATGCGGCCTGCTGAGGACACTTATGTGTCCCTCTGGGTTATGGCAAAATCAGACTGGAAGTGACATTCGACCTAAACTCGCATTAGTAACGCATGATTCTGGCACTGGGTTGAGGTGGCAGAAACAGTGTGAGGCAATACCGAAGTGAGGTGTGTATGGTGTGGGGAAGGGAGAGAGATGCAGAAGATGGAGAACTGACAGCCCATGGCCTTGTAAAGTAATGGAAGCTACTACAACAGACAGGCAAGAGGGACATATACAGTGCATGCTGAGCATATAATGGCCGCTGCAGGGGGAATATATGGGCTGTGTCTGTTGCGCGGGTATATAACAGTTAGTACAAGTCCCAACTTGACTCTATCATTTTCATTACAGCATTACATTATGCTGTAATGACAATGTAACGGCTTCTTCTCTAAGGCATGTTGCAGTACTGACTGCTATTGTCACTTAGAGGGAGGCACCTGGTACCAGGCCATGGCCCTGTATCCATAGTGACCTCATGTCTGGCTGTTGTGGTCATCAGTTTTATCATTGTGTGAATGTTCTGTAGTTTCATAAAGAGATAGAACATTGCTAACATATGTCATCACCTTATAATCACTGGGAGTCTGACCTTAGTGCCCCCACACTTATCTTGAGTCTGAGGGGGTGCAGAGCTGGTGTACTGCTTTATCCCACTCCAGATTCTTAAGGTCTCCATACACTTGAACAGCTTCAGGTCACATGATGACCTCCCCAGGAAGCCCAATGTATGATTTGTCACTGAAGCTCATTCTGCACATACAATATATCATGCAGTTATATACATATATGCACAGTCTTGCCTGCGATTATGATAAATTACGAGTGCAGCATGTATGGTCATGCAGCCCTGGATTGATTGATCCCAGGATTCAGAGGAATCCAGGGCATTTGGGAGAATTGCCTGAGCAGTGACGTGTGCAGTGAAGGTATGAAGTGGGAGAAAGAGTGCAGGAAACAGAGGCATCACAGCACAGAGACAGCTTGGAGGAAGTTGAGCATTGCAGTCTGTATGTCTTTGTGTGGGCAAAGTTACTGTTGGTATATTTAATTTGTATCGACAGTATGAAACTCAACATAAAGATAAATATGATTGGTTGGTTGGAGAAGTGAGAGAAGATAAAATATTAAAACTGAAAAATACATTGACAACTCAGTAAAATATTTTTGTGAAGCAGAAGCAGCTAAATATTTCATCACTGTGAGCAAGTTTTCAAGTCGCCAAACTAATAGCATGCACTGGCAGACCATTTGTGGAAGGAGAATTTGTTAAAGAATGCCTTCTTTCTGTTGCCAAAGAGATATGTCCAGAGAAAGCCGATTTATTTAGTACAGTGAGTCTTTCAGGACCTACTATTACATGGATGATTGAAGAAATGGGAGACAATCTGCATCAGCATTTGCAAAAATCCACAAAAAAAAATCATATTTTTCCTTGGCACTCGACAAAAGCAATGATGGTAATGATTCTGCACAACTTCTAATTTTTATTTGTGGGATGAATGATTATTTTGAAGTCATAGAAGAGCTTGCTGCATTACAAAGCATCAAAGGAACAACTACAAGAGAGATTATCTATGAAAAGGTTTGCCAAACTATGAATGGTTTGGAGCTGGACTGGGCTAAACTAGCCAGTGTGACAACTCATGGAGCAGCGTGAGGTCTAAGAAAGGAGTAATTGCTCACATTAACCAAGAGATGGACAAACATAACCATTCTCATCCAATAGCCATATGCTACCTCATCCACCAACCAGCGCTGTGTAGTAAATCACTGAAGTGGGATTCTGTTATGAAAAGTGTGGTATCTTGTGTTAACTTCATTAGAGCTAATGCAATAAATCACAGACAATTTCAGGAATTTCTGTCTGAGCTAAATGTTGAGTATGAAAAAATGTTGTATATCACACAGAAGTCCATTGGCTGAGTCGAGGGAGAGTTTTGAAACGTTTCTCTGACTTACTTCCACAGATTACAACTTTTCTGCTTTCAAAAAAACAAAGAAGTACCAGAGCTTAATGATGCAGAAAGGAAATGGCACCTTGCCTTTCTGACAGATGTAACAGAGCTACTCAACAATTTCAATATGCAACTTCAAGGAAAGGGGAAGCTCTTCTGTGATATGCAATCACATGTCAAAGCATTTGAAGTAAAATTAGGCCTTCTCATCAAACAAGTGAAGGAGGAAAACATCTGTCATCTTCCTACAACTTCTGTTAGCAGAACAACCACTGATTGCATTCCCAAACAAAACATGTGTGGATTCATTGGAAAAATTGCAAAAGGAGTTTCAATTTAGATTTAAAGAGCTTCATCTCCATGAACAAGACATACAGCTTTTCTGTAACCCATTTTCTACTGACATTGAAAATGTGGATACAATTTATGGAACTGGCTGAACTGCAGAATTGTGACTCTCTGAAAGATGCATTCAAGTCAAGCAGCCTTCATAATTTCTATGTATCTATCCCCTCTGAGACATATTCTCATCTCAGGAACCATGCACTCAAAAGAAGAAGACTAAAATATCTTATATGCACCAATAGAGTACCTCCTAAGCAGGAGAATTTTACCTCCTATTGTGCTCTTTTCATTTCCCACCTCAGGAGAGAAGCGAAATCAAGATCTTTCTCTGCCCAACATTCTTTCCACGTTTTGATGCTTGTGTTCCCTCAGGAAAGTCTTGCAGGGTCCAGTTGCTATCTGTGATATAAAAAGGCAATTTCCACTTTCTGCTGCCAGCCTGATCTCCTGTCTAATGTAGAGCCTCTTGTGTAAAAAGGTGTAGATTTCCTTTTGACCTCAGGCCTTCTATCTCCTGCTGGGCCTGTTATTTATTTATTTATTTATTTATTTTTTTGAAAGTTTGTCAGTAGAAAGGGGGACTTCTATCTTCTATGCAGGTTTGAATGCCATCCCTGCTGTACTGTCTCCTGCCTAATCACCAGTCTCTGGAGAAAAGTGAAATAGATGTATCTACTTGACTAATTGTTTTCTTGTTATGCTATGTTTGTCTCTTACATAATTTCAAACCTCTTCTTGAAAAATGAGTGGTATATTACACTTAAAGAATAATCATTCTCATACTTATTTTCTCATCACAGTGATTCTGAAGCCCATTTTTATTATCACCTGATCCCCATTTCTCATTCTCACTCTTCTTATTCCTTATTTCTATCTACCTCAACCCTCCTATCCCAAAATTCCAAACAAACATTACCAACCCCTTCCACTGTGGACTCTGTAATACCCGTTCCATAGACAATAAATTTCCCATTTTTGCAAAAATTTCATTTTTCTAACTCTTCCATGTTTTATAAATCACTGAAACCAATTGTACACTGATGACACAGTATGTATGGCCACTATTTATGGTATTGACTCTAACTTTACTCATTTCCTCTCATGCTGAATTGGAAGAATTATAATATTTTTTGCTTGACATTATCACTTCCAAATTCTCCTCTTACCTCTTCTCTCTGTAACCTCTCTTCATTTGTAATTTATACAATTTACATTTATTACCCAATCAAATACTATTAGATTTAGACTGAATGGGACACAAACACATCGTTGGTAGAATTATGAAAAGATTCAACCATTATGGAGAGTAATTTGAAACTCTGCCCAAAGAGTTATCATTTTGTTCATACCCTTTGATCCTGGAGTGTTTCTATTGGGTTTATATTCCAAAAAGATCTTGAAGGAAGGAAAAGGACCCACATGTACAAAAATCTTTGTGGCATTTGGAGAATGTCTGAATAAGTTATGGTATATGAATGTTATGAAATATTATTGCTTTGAAAGACATGATCAGCAGAATGATGTCAAAAAGGCCTGGAGAGACTTGCATGAACTGATGCTAAGTGAAATGAGCAGAACTAGCAGATCATTATATATGGCAAGGACAAGATACCATGATGACCAATTCTGATGGATGTGGACCTCTTCAACAATGAGATGATTTAGACCATTTCCATGGATCTTGTAATGAAGAGAGACATCTACATCCAGAAAGAGGATTGTAGGAACTGAGTGTGGTTCACAACATAGCATTTTCATCTTTTTGTTGTTTTTTTTTTGCTTGCATTTTTTATTTTCTTTTTCTTTTTTGTTCCAGTTTGATTTTATTTTTTCTTGTGCAGCAAGATAATTATATACATATATATAAATAAATATGTATGCATATTGGATTAAACATATATTTCTACCATGTTTAACATATATTGGACTATGTGCCATCTAGAGGAGGATGTGTGGAAGGGAGGGAAAAATTTTTGTAAGGTTTTGAAAGGGTTAATGTCAAAGAAGTATTCATGCATAGGTTTTGAAAAATAAAAAAAACTTTAATTAAAAAAAAAAGATAGGCATACTCTGGATCTTGCCATTACTCACAATGTGGTGCCTCCATTTACAAGAATTGTAAAATTTCCATCTGACTATTAGGTAATGAATTTCCACTTCTCTCATTCTCCTTTTTTTTTTTTTTTTAAATCAAATCCTATATTTCTTCCGCATCATATAGTCCAATATTTTGGTGCCTCTTATTGTTCCCAGAACATCTTCCTTGGACTAGTCATTTTTTTTTCTTCCTTTTAACCTTGTTTAAACTACTTCAGCTCTATAATTTCTTTCATTTTGACTCTCTGGCTGCAGTATCACATTGCCTTTTCTTCTCTATTCTTAGCCTTGGATGACTCCTATTATTTGCCACCATTCTTCCTACACATTGTGTTAAATGAAAATTGATAAAATCATGTCATTGATTTGAATGAGTTCAATATAAGTTCATATTACATAACTTAAACTGAAACCTCACTAATGCCAAACAATCCTGCTAAACCTCCATTATGAACTCACTATTTCACTCTTCAAAGTGTATCTTCTAATTCATTTCAGCCTTTCTCAAATCACTCATGGCTCTCCCTTTTCCATATACTTGATTGATACTTCTTTCTTATATTTTACAGAAACTAATGAAAGTATTTACCATGAGGGTCCTTTTTTTTTTTTTTTTTACCATTTCTTCATTTCATATTACTAATGTTCCTTATGCCACTCTCTCCTTTTTGATCCTTTTCCCATGTGAAAAATGAGTATTATATACTTTGAACAAATAAAACCAATATAGCTAAAATTAAAATGAATTCAAAATATTTTCATAATTACTTCCTTCTTTTTCTCATAAATGACTCATTTCTGAAATATATAGGAAACTGAGTCAAATTTGTAAAAAAAAAAAAAAATAGATTAATTCCCCAAATGATAAATGGTCAATGACTATGAACAGGAAGTTTCACAAGACAAAAGCAATCTATTAATAGTCAAGTGAAAAAAAAATCTAAATCACTATTGATTAGAGAAATGCAAATAAAAAATCTCTGTAGTACTGCTTCACAACTACCCAAATGTCTAAGTTGGCAGAAAAAAAAGAAAATGATAAATGCTACAAGGGACATGGGAGAAAATATGTATACTGACAGAATGTTGGTAAGTTGCAAATAGGTCCAGCCACTCTGTGAATAATTTGAGATTTTATCCAAAGAAATAAAAGCTATTTATACCTTTAAATCCATCAGTATCACTGACAAGGGGGACACTGGCATAGGACCACCCAGCATGGGATACCCTTATCAGAGAAGATTCTGAATTAGCTCAGAAAAAATGTGAAATCTATAAAATGAGAGAATCCATCCAAAAGTTAATTGGGAGTTATTTGTGTCCAATCTAGGGCAGAGCGTTCTGAACTTATATTGGTCTGATAAGCAACAGTTAGACATACTGTTATACTACTCTAACATAGTGATGTTAATTTTGGCCCTTTTCAAGAATGAAGGACAACAATCAATTGGTAGGAACTCTCTGTGGTGGCAAATAATTTGTACATAAAGGGGATTCACGTCAATTGGAGAATGGCTAAACAGTTGTAGTATATGATTGTAACGGGATACTAATGTGCTCTAAGAAATGGGGGAATCATCATAGAAATGTCTGGGAGGACTTATACGAACTGGTACAAAGTGAAGTGAACAGAACCAGAACAATATTTCACACAGTAACAGCAATATTATTGTAAGGCTGATCAACCACTAAGTTCAAGATTACAAAGGTCAAGAGAAGATTCAATAATTTAAGATCATTCCAAAGTACTTATAAAAAAATGCTATCCAGCTCCAGAGAAAGAACTCTTGAAATCTAAGTGAAAATTAAAGCATACTCTTTAACTTTTAAATTTTTTTCCTTGCATTTGTATAATTTGCAACAAGGCAGATATAGAAATATGATTTGCATGATTTCACATGCATGATTGATATATTGCTTGCTTTCTTAATGAATAGGAAGGGACAAAAAGGGCAGAATTATGGGAAAAAATTTGAAACTCAATATTTCCTTGTCAATCTCTTTTCCTGGATCCTCATCCAGAGCTTATACTCTCTTAAATAGTACCACTTTTCTTTTTCCTCTGTATTACGTATTTGATGATCTCATCAGTTCCTGTAGATTTGGGAGATCTGGGTTTATATTTATTAAATCTACCTTTCATCCTCTAACCTCTCTATTAATCTCCAATCTTACAACTCAAACTTCCTTTCAGAGATCTTGAAATGAATTTCCAATGGGCGGTAAATTCAGTATGTTCACAAGTGAACTTAATATCTTTCTTGCTAAACAATTTTATCCTTCTAACTTTCCTACTATTGTCAAGGAACCACTATAGTTCTATTTCTTCAGATTCAAAACCTAAGTGTCATCCTCAACTTCTTATTGTTAGCTCAGTTCCTATATCCAATCTTTTTTGTTACTCTCCTTTGATTTTGGCTTTGAAACTCTATACTGTATCTCCTGACTCTCCAGAACTGTTATCCATGTCATTATAAACCCAGACTTGGACTATTTCAATGGCCTGCTAGTGGGTCTGCCTACTTTCACTTTCTCCTAATTCCAATATATGTACTCCCTTAAAACAACAAAGTGTTTTTCCTAAATTGTAGAACCATTCAAATCAGACTTTTCCTCAATAAAATTCAGTGGCTTCATATCACATTCAGAATTAAGGTTTTCCTCTAAACAGAGGGCAAGCCAACTCCTTCATATCCCCATTTTTCTATTCTTTTCAAGCCTTACCCTATCTATCTCACACAATCTGTTATGTAAGGACCCTGACTTCCTTGCTCTTTAGTCAAAATGCTTTATCTTTAGGGTACTGGCCTGGAAAACTATCCCTCCTCATTTCTTCAACTTGCATTCCTGACTTCCTTCAAATCTCAACTAAAATCCTGTCTTCTATAGAAAACAATTCCCAATTATTTATCATTTTAGTGCTTTACCTCTTTTTAATTATTTCATATTTTTCCATGTATAACTGACTGGTACAAATTTAGTTGCTTGTCACTTATTACATTGTTAGTTCCTTGAGGGCAGGGATTTACTTTTTTTCTCATTTTTTTTTTGTTTTCCTAGCACAATGTCTGGCACATAGTAGACACTTAAAATAATGTTTATTTATTTACTGATACCCTGAAGACACATTCAGTTAATCTTTGTGCTTTTTAATGATAGCACTTACTATAACCAAACAAATGGTTCTTCATATTTCCTGAACTTAGTAAAAGAGAAATTCAGTGAAATGAGCATTTATGTTTGTTTGTTTAAATTATATTATTGATCCAAGCACACAGTATTTGTGTTAAAGTTTAATACCACTGGATAGCAGGAGTGGCAAAACAACAGGAGTTCAATGTATGTGTGAAACTTCAAGCAGGAGGTTATATTTTCATTAAGTACAGCCTACTTTCCTGCTGCTTTTTCTTTTAAATTATACATAGAAAACATAGATTTCTTTAGTGAAATTAAGGACAAACACACACTGATCCCTCTTTGGACAGCAAATGTGTGAAACAAATTTAGAAAGACGCTTGCTCTCTTCAGCAGGAAGCAACTAAAATTTGACACATACAAGGACACAGACTCAAATCACCAACTAATGTCTGTGTTCATATTATTATTAACCATATATAGTCAAATATTACAATGTTAAAAACAAATACATAATAAATAACATATATGTTATTTCTTGTGAAATCTGGAAATTAATTTTAAAAGACTACCTGATTTAAAAAATATATAATGATACATAATTAATAATCTTTTTCTAGAAAAATTATTCCACAAAATAAAAATTTTAAAATGGTCTGTAAATGAGACAATTTAAAAATCATTTTGACTGTCTTCAAAATTTCTGGTGAAAATTTTCATATGTCTATGTCTATATGTCTGTTTGTCTGTCTATCTATCTATATATTTATCTGACTATGTACTCCCATATACCTATTTTTCCAAATACATGTAAATATAGATTTCAACATTCATCGTCATAAAACATTGAATTCCAAAATTTTCACCCTCCCTTCTCATTCCCCTCTCACCTAGACAGCAAGCAATCTGATATAGGTTAAATATATATATATATATATATATATATATACATATATATATATATATATGTATATATATATATATATGTATATATATATATGTATATATATATATATAATTCTTTTAAACATGTTAATGTTTGACATGTTGAAGAAAAACTAAATCAAAAGGGAAAAAACATAAGAAAGAAAAATACAAGCAAACAAAAACATAAACAAAATGAAACTATGCTTTCATCCCCATTTAGTATCCATGTTTCTGGATGCAGAAGACATTTTCCATCCCAAAATCTATTCAAATTGCCTTGAATCATTACATTGTTGAAAAGAGCTAAGTCTATCACAGTTAATCACCAAATAATAAGATTATTATTCCATACAATTTTGTCTTTGTTCTGCTCACTTCACTCAGCATCAGTTCATATAAGTTTTTCCAAGCTGTTCTGAAACAGGACTGCTTGTCATTTTCTATAGAACAGTAATATTTCATTACATTCATATACCATAACTTATTGAGCAATTCTGCAAATAATGAGTACACACTCAATTTTCAGTTTCTTGCTACTAAAAAAAGGGTTGATTCTAAAATTTTTATACATGTAGGTCCTGATCTCTCTTTTTTGATTCCCCACATCCCCTACAACACTTATCATTCTCTTTCCCTGCCATCTTAGACAATATGTGAAGTATGAAGTAGTATCAGTTAGGGATTCTTAAGGGTACATATATGTATACACACTCCACCCTCTATACACACATATATTTACACATGGGTGTGTAGATGTACATACATACATACATGCTCACATACATGATAATTTATATAAATATGAGATCATGTACAATTTATAAATGTATTGTCTATAATATAGTATAAATTTCATATACAGAACATGCAATACATAGTATCAAAAGTGTACTTTATAGTATTTGACAAATAAATTGATTGTATATTCAACATATTGTTGAAACAATATCTTTCATATATATATATGTGTGTGTGTATATGTATATATTATATATATATACATACATGATATTTGAAACAATCATCTATATTACATAAAGATGAGATTTCTCTATATTATACTTCAACTTTATCACTTGATAGTGGGTTCATCCTCATTGGACATCTTTATTTAAAAACTGAATATTCACTTTTTCAATATATTATGTTAGAATTGAATACAGTTTTTGCTTTCTCCTCTAAATTTCTTGCTACTCTTAACAAATTCACTTTCTTTTGTTTTAGAACATAAGGTGGTAACTCTCCCTGACTTCTCAAGGAGATGAGAACCTCAATAAAAGGAGATGATCATGCCTTCTTTGATATTTCAGGAAGGGAGATGAAAACCAAAGGAAAATGGGGAATCAAACCAGATTAACAGGTTTCTGAAGGGTCTCGTATGAAACAGATAGACATAAAAAGCATCAATATGAGAGGCATTATACATAATTACATAAATTACAAAAGCACATAATTACATAACACAGGCTAGTAGTGATGTAACAAAAAGCATGAATCAACACAAGTAATTAAACATGTCCATAAATCCTATAAATAGTCCAGAAGGAATCTATTGTCCATTACTTCATGTGTGTAGGGAATCCAATGATTACTGCAAGTTTTGAATCCTGCAATAGTCTCATCATGTGTTAAGGAATCCAATGATTCTTACAGATTTTAAAGTCCTATTTCAGTCTTATCATGTCTCAGAGAATCCTGATGTTTTCAAGTTCTGCAATAGTCTTATGAACAAGTTTTCATCTCAGGGAATCCAATGATTCCTGCTGGTGTTGAAGTTCTGCAATAGTCTTATTATCAGCCATGCTCTTTCAGTGTCAGAAAATTTTTAGGTCTTCTTCATTTTGAGGTTTTTCTCTTTTTCTGTCTCTCTCTCTAAGTACTAATTGGCACCCATCTGATTCCTTGTATATCTGTATCTGATATACGCATGAGTAATTTTTTTATAACATTATCCCTTGTAATCATTTTTCCAAATTATCCCCTCCCTCCCTCAACTCCCTCCCCTAGATGACAGGAAATCCCATGCATTTTACATGTGTTCCAGTATAACTTAGATACAATATATGTGTGTAAATCCAATTTTCTTGTTGCACATTAAGTATTAGATTCCAAAGGTATAAGTAACCTGGTAGATAGACAGTAGTGCTAACAATTTACATTCATTTCCCAATGTTCCTTCTCTGGGTGTAGCTGTTTTTGTCCATCATTGATCAACTGGAAGTGAGTTGGATCTTCTTTATGTTGAAGATATTCACTTCCATCAGAATACATCTTCATACAGGATTGAAGGGTACAGCGATCTTCTGGTTCTATTCATTTCACTCAGCATCAGTTGATGTAAGTCTCTCCAAGCCTCTCTGTATTCCTTCTGCTGGTCATTTCTTACAGAGCAGTAATATTCCATGACTTTCATATACCATAATTGACCCAACCATTCTCCAATTGATGGACATCCATTCATCTTCCAGTTTCTAGCCACTACAAAAAGAGCTGCCACAAACATTTTGGCACAAACAGGTCCCTTTCCCCTCTTTAGTATTTCTTTGGGACATAAGCCCAATAGCAGCAATGCTGGATCAAAGGGTATGGACTGTTTGATAACTTTTTGGGCATAGTTCCAAATTGCTCTCCAGAATGGTTGGATTCTTTCACAACTCCACCAACAATGTATTAGTGTCCCAGTTTTCCCACATCCCCTCCAACATTCATCATTATTTGTTCCTGTGATCTTAGTCAATCTGACAGGTGTGTAGTGCTATTTCAGAGTTGTCTTATTTTGCATTTCTCTGATCAGTAGTGATTTGGAACAGTCTTTCATATGAGTAGATATAATTTCATTTTCATCATCTGAGAATTGTCTGTTCATATCCTTTGACCATTTATCAATTGGAGAATGGTTTGATTTCTTATAAATTAGGGTCAGTTCTCTATATATTTTGGAAATGAGACCTTTATCAGAACCTTTAAATTTAAAAATATTTTCTCAATTTGTTATTTCCCTTCTAATCTTGTTTGCATTAGTATTGTTTGTACAGAAACATTTTAGTTTGATGTAATCAAAATCTTCTATTTTGTAATCAATAATGATCTCTAGTTCTCCTCTGGTCATAAATTCCTTCCTCCTCCACAGGTCTGAGAGGTAGACTATCCTCTGTTCCTCTAATCTATTTATGATCTCATTCTTTATGCCTAAATCATGGACCCATTTTGATCTTATCTTGGTATATGGTGTTAAGTGTGGATCCATATCTAATTTCTGCCATACTAATTTCCAGTTTTTCCAAAAGTTTTTTCAAATAATGAATTCTTAAACCCCAAAGTTAGTATATTTTGGTTTGATAAACACTAGATTGCTATGGTTGAACCCTATTTTGTCTTGTGTATTTAACCTGTTCCACTGAACAACTAGTCTATTTCTTAGCGAACACCAAGTGGTTTTGCTGAGTGTTGCTTTATAATATAGTTCTAGATTAGGTACAGCTAGATCACCTTCATTTAATTTTTTTTCCTTAGTTCCCTTGCAATTCTCGACCTTTTATTCTTCCAAATGAATTTTGTTATTATTTTTTCTAGGTCATAAAATAGTTTCTTGGGAATCTGATTGGTATAGCACTAAATAAATAGATTAGTTTGGGGAGTATTGTCATCTTTATTATATTCGCTCAGCCTATCCAAGAGCACTGAATGTCTTTCCAATTATTTAAATCTGACTTTATTTTTGTGGCAAGTGTTTTGTAATTTTTCTCATATAATTCCTGACTATTCTTTGGTAGATGGATTCCCAAATACTTTATACTCTCAACATTTGTTTGGAATGGAAAATGCAACAGCAAGAGATACAAAGAGAAATTCCATTCCAAACAAATGGAATTTCTCTTTGTATCTCTTGCTGTTGCATTTTGTTGGTGATATATAAAAATTCTGAGGATTTATGTGGATTTATTTTGTATCCTGCCACTTTGCTAAAATTCTGAATTATTACTAATAGCTTTTTAGAAGAGTCTTTGGGGTTCTCTAAGTATACCATCATGTCATCTGCAAAGAGTGATAGTTTGATTTCCTCATTTCCTACTCTAATTTCTTCAATCTCTTTCTCGGCTCTTATTGCCGAGGCTAGCGTTTCTAGTACTATATTGAATAGTAATGGTGATAGTGGGCAACCTTGTTTCACTCCTGATCTTACTGGGAAAAGTTGCAGTTTATTTCTATTGCATATTATGCTGACTGAGGGTCGTAAATATATGCTCCTGATTATTCTAAGGAATAGTCCACTTATTCCTATACTCTCAAGAGTTTTTAGTAGGAATGGATGTTGGATTTTGTCAAATGCTTTTTCTGCATCTATTGAGAAGATCATATGGTTTTTATTAATTTGATTATTAATATGTTCAATTATACTAATAGTTTTCCTAATATTAAACCAGCCCTGCATTCCTGGTATGAACCCTACTTGATCATAGTGTATTATCCTGGGGATGATTTTCTGAAGTCTTTTTGCTAATATCTTATTTAAGATTTTAGCATCAATATTCATTAAGGAAATTGGTCTATAATTTTCTTTCTCAGTTTTCAATCGACCTGGTTTAGGTATCAGTACCATGTCTGTGTCATAAAAGGAGTTTGGTAGGACTCCTTCATCCCCTATTTTTTCAAATAGTTTATATAGCATTAGGGCTAATTGTTCTTTCAATGTTTGGTAGAATTCACATGTGAATCCATCTGGTCCTGGGGATTTTTCCCTGGGGAGTTGATTAATTGCTTGTTCTATTTCTTTTTCTGAAATGGGACTATTTAAGCAATTTATCTCCTCCTCTGTTAATCTAGGAAGCCTATATTTTTGGAGGAAGTCATCCATTTCACTTAAGTTATCAAATTTATTGGCATAAAGTTGGGCAAAGTAACTCCTTATTATTTCTCTAATTTCCTCTTCATTGGTGGAAAGATCCCCCTTTTCATTTGTAAGTAACAATTTGATTTTCCTCTTTCTTTTTTCTGATCAGATTTACCAAAGGTTTATCTATTTTATTGGCTTTTTCATAAAACCAACTCTTGGTTTTATTTATTAATTCAATAGTTTTTTTAGTTTCAATATTATTGATTTCTCCTTTTAATTTTTGTATTTCTAGTTCAATTTTTGGTTGGGGGTTTTTAATTTGGTCTTTTTCTAGCTTTTTAAGTTGCAGGCCCAATTCGTTAATCTTCTCTTTCTCTATTTTCTTCAAATAAGCCTCTAAAGATATAAAATTTCTCCCTATTACCGCTTTAGCTGTATCCCACAGATTTTGGTATGGTGTCTCATCATTGTCATTATCTTGGGTGAAATTATTAATTGCTTCTATAATTTGCTATTTCACCCAGTCATTCTTTAAGATGAGATTATTCAGTTTCCAATTACTTTTTGGTCTATTTACGCCTAAATTCTTATTGAATGTAGCTTTTATTGCATTGAGATCTGAGAAGAAGGCATTTTATTATTTCTGCCTTCCTACATTTAATTTTGAGATCTTTATGTCCTAATTTATGGTCCATTTTTGTATAGGATCCATGAACTGCTGAGAAGAAAGTATATTACTTTCTATTGACGTTCAGTTTTCTCCAAAGGTGTATCATACCTAGTTTTTCTAATGTTCTATTTACCTTTTTAATTTCTTTCTTATTTGTTTTGTGGTTTGATTTGTCTAAATCTGAAAGTGCAAGGTTGAGATCTCCCACTATTATAGTTTTACTGTCTATGTCTTCTTGCCAATTCTCTTAACTTTTCCTTTAGAAAGTTAGATGCTATACCACTTGGTGCATATATGTTTAGTATTGATATGGCTTCATTATTTATGCTACCGTTCAGCAGGATATAGTTTCCTTCCTTATCTCTTTTAATTAGATCAATTTCTGCTTTTGCTTGATCTGAGATAAGGATAGCTACCCCTGCTTTTTTGGCTTTACCTGAAGCATAATAGATTCTGCTCCAACCTTTTACCTTTACTCTGTATGTATCTCCGTGCTTTAAGTGTGTTTCCTGTAAACAACATATTGTAGGGTTCTGATTTTTGATCCAGTCTACTATCCATCTCCATTTGATGGGAGCGTTCATCCCATTCACATTTACAGTTAAAATTGTTAATTTTGTATTTCCTGCCATCATATGATCCCCAGATTATGCTTTTTCCCTTGACCCTCCTGAACCCCTTCCTTGATATTTAATTTAAAGACCCCCCTTGTGATGCGCAGCCCTCCCTTTTTTTAGTATCCCTCTCCCCTCCCTCCAAGTCCCATCACTTATTCTCCTTTTCCTTTTCCCTTTTCCTCTCCCCTCTTTTAATGAGGTGAGAGAGAATTCTCTGAAAAACAAATATGTTGATTATTTACTCTTTGAGCCTTGTCTGATGAGAGTAAGATTCACACAATGTTTCTCCCCCTCTCAAATTCCCTTAGATATGGTGTATTTTCTATGCCTCTTCCTGGGATGTAGTTTCGCTCTTTTTATCACTCCTTCCCCTTTTTCTGATACTACCCCCTTCCCTTTACTACACCCCCCTTTTTTTTATATCAGTAAAATCAAATTATCCATGCGCACTTTCTATATACTCACAACAGAGATACAGTTCTCAAGGGTTCTGTGTACCTTTTTCTATTTCTCTTCAGTCTTGTGGATGTCGATCAAATTTTTTGTTTAAGTCTGTTTTTTTTTTTTCTTAGAAACATATGGGATTCCTCTATTTCATTGAATGACCATCTTCTTCCATGGAAAAAGATGCTAAACTTAGCTGGGTAGTTTATTCTTAGTTGCAATCCTTGATCTTTTGCCTTTTGGAGTATCAGGTTCCAGGCCCTTCTATCTTTTAATGTGGAGGCAGCCAGATCTTGTGTGACCCTTATTGTGGCACCTTGGTATTTAAATTGTTTTTTTCTAGATGCTTGCAAGATTTTCTCCTTTGTGTGGTAATTCTGCAGCTTAGCCACAATATTCCGTGGTGTTCTTTTTTTAGGATCTATTTCAGAAGGAGTTTGAAGAATTCTTTCCACGTCTATTTTCCCTTCTGTTTCTATTATCTCTGGACAGTTCTCTTTGATGATTTCCTGTAAAATAGAATCTAGGCTCTTTTTTTGGTCATAGTTTTTGGGAAGTCCAATTATCCACAGATTATCTCTCCGAGATCTATTTTCCACGTCTATAGATTTTCCCAGTATTTGATGTTATTCTCCAGCTTTTCATTTATTTATTTTTTTTTGTTTGACTGATTCTTGGGATTCTCAATGAATCATTCATTTCTATTTGTTCCATCCTGAATTTTAAGGCGTTATTTTCTTCTTTCACAGTTTTTAGTTATTTTTGTAGATGCCCAATTTCATTTTCAAATGAATTATTTTGCTCTATTGAATTTTTTTCCATTTCCCTAAATTTTTTTAGAGAATTTTTTTCTTTTTCCAATTCAGAAATCCTATTTTCTTGAGACTTTTTTTTATCTTCTCCAATTCAGAAATCCTACTTTCCTGTGATTTTTTAACCTTTTCTCATTCACAAATTTTGTTTCCCTGTATCTCCTGTGAATTCTTTATTTTTTCCAACTCCAATTTCATAGCTTCTCTTTCCTTTCCCCATTTTTCTTCAAACTCTCTTAATTTTTTAATAGTCTCTTCTAGGAGAGAGTTATGTGATGGGGGGCAGGAATCATTCCCCTTTAGGCTGTTATCTGCTGACTCTCTGCTGTTAACTTCCTCAGGGTTGGATACCCACTCTTTCTCTGTGTAGAAGGAGTTGATCATTTTTCTTTGCTTTTTACTCATATTTAAAAAAATCTTTTCGGGTCTGTCCCTGGGGTAGGAAATCATTTACTTATTTCTTTACCAGTTTCCTCCCAGACTGGATGGATGCAGCAGCCCCTGTGCTTGAGCTAAGAGAGAGCTCTGGGAGAGAGTTCCCCACCCCCTCCCTGGAAGTGCCTCAGAGGTGATTAATAGGACTGCACTGTGAGGGCGCAACTTTCCTGAGGTTTAAGAATGAACTGTAAAGGCAACACAAAGCCCAGCCTATGTGTCCCAGTGGTGCGTGGATGTCAGCAGCTGACGTGAAAAGCCCCTGAGCTCAAACTGGAAGTGTCTTCCCTGAAACCGCGGTCCCTCTTTCAAAGGTTCTGCTTCCCTGGGACTTCCAGGGCTGAGTTCCACAGCCTCCTGCCGAGCAAGGCACTGTGTGTTTCCTTGGGCCGTGTCCACCTGCTTTTGTGAAAGCCTGGACAGCCTAAGTCGGCCACACCCACAGCACCAAGATCTGTTGAGTCACTTCCGGATTGGGGTGGTTCTAGTATTTGGCTTATATTTTAAAGTGGCTTGATTTCTCCTCTGATCTGCTGTTTTATAAGCAGAGAAGAGCTAACAGCCTGTGCCAGATTCTGCTATCTCAGTGGCTTCTCTGATCCCAGAGCCCTCCCCAGCATGATCAGCGCAGTGTGCCAGCACCCAACTGTCTGTGCTGGCCTCTCTTCTTCCTCCCCAGGAATTGAACTTTTCTGTTGAAACTCCAGTTTCTTTTCAGCTGTTAAGTCGTGCTTCCAGTCCTTGTGGTTTCTAACAGTCCAGCGCTACTTTTGAGGTTGATTTAACTAATTGGTATTGAGGGAAGAAGGGAGCTCACAGAATCGAGTGTATCTGCTCCACCATCTTGGCTCTGCCCCCTGTAGTATATTTTTCTATGCCTCTTCCTGGGATGTAGTTTCGCTCTTTTTATCACTCCTTCCCCTTTTTCTGATACTACCTCCTTCTCTTTACTACTCCCCCCTTTTTTATATCAATAAAATCAAATTATCCATGCAGACTTTCTATATATCCACAACAGAGTTACAGTTCTCAAGAGTTCTGTGTACCTTTTTCTGTTTCTCTTCAGTCTTGTGGATGTTGATCAAATTTTTTGTTTAAGTCTGGTTTTTTTCTTAGAAACAAATGGAATTCCTCTGTTTCATTAAAGGACCAACTATATTGCATGAAGATAAGATTTCTCTATACTATACTTCAACTATAACACTTGGCAGTGGCTTCATCCTCACTGGACATTTTCATTTAAAAGCTGAATATTCACCTTTTCAATATATTGTGTTAGAATTGAATCCAGGTTTTGCTTTCTCCTCTAAATTTCTTACTACTCTTAGTAATCAACTTTTCACATTCCAGGAAAATTCTTTGTTTTGGGTATGTGTGAGTAGATGGGTAGGTGGGAGAAGGTAGAAATAGTCAAGAAGTTTTGTTAAGATCATAGCATTATACATTTAGATTACAAAAGACATTATATATTCCAAATGAGATTATATATTCCAAATGTTGCTTTGGAAGCCTTCTTTCCTTCCTTCCTTTCTTTCCTTCTTTTCTTCCTTCCTTCCTTTTTTCTTTCCTCCCTATTTCATTCCTTCCATCTCTCTCTCACTCTCTCTTCCCCTCTTTCTCTCTCTCTCTCTTTCTTGCTTTCTCTTTCCTCTCTCTATCTTTACCTATCTCTACTTTTTTTCTTTCATTCTTTTTTTTCTTTTACAATAAATAAAGTGTGGCATATAGATTCAATAAGAAGAAAATCCATATCTTGTTTCAGATAATTGTTAACTCTGGAAGAGTCACTTAGCTTTCATCTACTTTACTTTCCTTATCTATAGAAGCAGATTCATAATGACATAGTGACACCCATGTGGCACTCTGGATACAATGCCATATGTGTTGTAAAAAAACGGCAGGTGTTTTGATAAGCTCAGCAACAGATTTCACTCACAAGTTTCTTTTTTAATGAGTACACCCTGCCACACCATCATCATACCAGGGAAACAAAGACTGTTTAACTTTATAAATATTCATTATGAAGGAGTAACTTTAACATTTTTGCAGTACAGCCTAAAATTGAGGGGTTATAGCTTTGCCTATGTTAAAAGTGGAAGCCCATGCACTGAAGTTAGTGTTTCAAATTGAGTCATGGACAGATTTTCTGAATAAAATTTCTCAATTGATGGTTACTACATTAGTAATGTCTATATATTTGGCATGGATTCATCCTCCAAACACAATCATAATTTTCATCTTACTTTGCCACTTGTGAACAGATGACAGAAAAAACTTTGGAGCTGAGATCTTAGAAAGCAACTCTTTCATTTCCACACACCTTATTTTATGGATGACAAAAGCAAGGTCCAGAAAGTAAATAAACTGTCATAAGTTACACAATTTAGGACAGAGGGAAAATGGGAACCTTTGTCATTATAAATCCAGAGACTTTCTCACTGTAACTGTCCTTAAAGTTGTAAGAGAAAAGGCTCCTTCATTCATATCAATTGATATTTATCTCTTCATTTGTTCACTGGCAGTTTCATAAATGTATATAGCAAAATAAACAAGACAAAATGATCTTACTGTCCAACCTTAATGTGCCACAGCATAGTTAATTCAATATATATATGGAGAGGGAGAAAGAAACAGAGAGAGAGAGAGAGAGAGAGAGAGAGAGAGAGAGAGAGAGAGAGAGAGAGAGAGAGAGATTTTATGATCAAGCCCATATTAAAAGTTTTTTTCTCAGGTTAGAAGAATCCACCAATACTATAATCTTTTAGTAAATACTGTGCAAATGCTTGGACATCTCTAGACCATATCTTTTACTTCAGTGAATATACATTATTACATTTGTCTGAATATACAAATGATCTATGATTTCATCTGGGTGGAGGAATGCTCCAATAGAAGAAATTTTATCACCTTGCAAAATCAAAAAACAAATCAATCAATAAATAGAAATGGTCAAAATATTTAAATTAAATAGGTACAGAATTGATATGTAATGGAGTTCATATAATTTTAAGTATGAATTCCAGTGATCATATTTCTATTAGAGAATTTAATATGATGAGACAAATACTTTAGTTAGCTGTTATCTGAACAGAATTAACATTACTGTGGGGGAAACAGAAAAGTGATTTGCAGCAAATTATAGCCTAAAAACTAGACTGTTGGATGCAGTTCTGGCAATTGTCATTGAGCCAACAAAAATGCTTTAATTTAAATCATTTATACTAATTACTGAAATTACAAGGGTATCATTAGGAATAAGTATTTATAGAAATTCAAAAGGGAAATGAAATGGTGCTGGAGATTATACATTTGTTTTCTTTATTCTACTTCTCTCACTTTCTTTCTCACAAATGTATATACTAGGAGAGGGTTTCAGCAGAGAGTATTCTGATCAGCTCTTTTAATGATCAAATAAAATATATATAACATAAATTTATATAATATATATATATACATATACATATATATAATATGTACATACACACATGTAAATGTCTAAAGGGAAAAAAATCCCTTTCAGTAAGTTGTAGTAGATACTATGGCCCCTAAATTGTTGATGGAAAGCAATATATGACGAATTTATATGATCAAAACATACTGAATAGATCTAAAACTAACCCTGAACCTCACACCACTTCCAAAGAAATTAGGATATAAGAAATTCCAATTCATGTACATGTTCATTAACATATATTGGGTTTCTTGCCATCTAGGGGAGAGGGTGGGATGGAGGGAGGGAAAAAGTTTTGAACACAAGGTTTTGCAAGAGTGAATATTGAAAAACTAATGCAGAAAACATTAGAAGGGAAGCAATAAACTGGAAAACATTTTTATATTCAAAGCTTCTGATAAATACCTCGTTTCTTAAATATATGGAGAATGGACTCAAATTTATAAAAATCCAAACCATTCTCCAATTGATAAATGGTCAAAGGCTATGAACAATTTTCAGATGAAGAAATTGAAACCATTTCTAGTCATATGAAAAGGTTCTCTAAATCACTATTGATCAGAGAAATACAAATTAAGACAACTCTGAGATACTACTACACACTCTCAGATTGGCTAAAATGACAGAAAAAGATAGTGACAAATGTTGGAGGGGATGTGAGAAGGCTAGGACACTAATACATTGTAGCTGGAACTGTCAGTGGATCCAGCCATTCTGGAGAGCATTTTGAAACTAGGCTCAAAAAGTTATCAAACTGTGAATACCCTTTGATTCAGCAGTGCTACTACTGGGCTTATATCCCAAAGAAATCTTAAAGGAGGGAAAGGGACACACATGTGCAAATATGTTTGTGGCAGCCCTTTTCCTAGTGGCTATAAACTGGAAATTGAATGGATGCCTATCAATTGGAGAATGACTACATAAATTATTGCATATGAATGTTATGGAATATTATTGCTCTGTAAGAAATGACCCACAAGATAAATGCAGTGAGGCTTGGAGAGACTTACATGAACTGATGCTAAGTGAAATGGGCAGAACCAGGAGACCATTATACATGGCAACAAGATTATACAATGATCAATTCTGGTGAATGTGGCTCTCTTCAACAATTTCAAACAAGTTCCAGTTGTTCAATCATGAAGAGAGCCATCTGCACCCAGAGAGAGGACTTTGGGTACTATGTGGTTCATAACATAGCATATTCACTCTTTTTGTTGTTTCCTTCCATTTTATTTTGCTTCTCTCTCTCTCTCTCTCTCTCTCTCTCTCTCTCTCTCTCTCTCTCTCTCTCTCTCTACTGGTTTGAAATGATTTTTCTTTTGCAGCATGATAATTGTATAAATATGTATGAATATATTGGATTTAATATATATTTCAACCATGTTTAACATGTATTGGACTACTTGCCATCTAAGAAAGGGCATGGAGGAAGGGGAGAAATTGGAACACAAGGTTTTGCAAAGGCTTATGTTAAAGAATTGTCCACACATATATTTTAAAAAATAAAAAAAAGCTTTAATAACAAAATTAAGAAATTATAAAAAGAGTGAATGTTGAAAATTATCTATGTATATGTTTTAAAAATAAAAAGCTTTAATAAAAAAAAAGACTTTCCAATTCCCTAAGCCTCCTGAATATAAGGCTACTGAAATTTAGGGAAGTTATTTGTCCATCTGTTCATCTTGGCCCAACATAGCATCCATACAAAAGTCTCCTGGATAGTTTTACACTATACAGGTTGTTTATTATTATCATTATTAATGTTAGTATTAGTATTCCCACCTATATATTCTCTCATGTAACTTTTGAAATTCATGACTTTACTCATCCAGTTTTTTTTCCTTCAACCTTATTCATATTAATATGCATATAAAGACACTAAATGTTAATACTAAGACAACTGAAGTAAGGGTCTTAATAAATCAGCTTTTAAATGAAAGGGCATTAAACTTGGATTCAATATCAGGCAAAAGTATAGCACATATCAAGAATCATTATTAGCTTTGTCACATTGCATATACTTATGTGTAGACATACACACATTCATGAATTCAAACATATTGACATATGTCTGTATATATATACATATATACATATATATATGTGTGTGTGTGTGTGTGTGTGTGTGTGTGTGTGTGTGTGTATTGAATGGAAACACAAGAGAAGGAAGCCATGGTGATAGCATATCTTTTTCATGGAAAGAGTAACTTTGAAACAATTAAAGCGGTTTAGTATGGGGAATTCTTTAGAAGGGAATTAGACAGTTGTCTGGAAGAAGAATTATGCAGTGAATTTTTAAAAAGTTTTTATTTATCAATACATGTTAAATACATTAAAGTATAAATTAAATAAAATATATGTATACATGTCCAAAGAGTTGTTTTGGTGTACAAAAAGAATCGGACTTTGAAATAGTGTACAATTATCTGTGAAGAAAATCAAAAATGCAGGCGGACAAAAACAGAGGGACTGGAAAGTCCATGTAGTGGTTCATAGTCATCTCCCAGAGTTCTTTCGCTGGGTGCTGGTTCAGTTCATTACTGCTCAATTGGAACTGATTTGGTTTATCTCATTATTGAAGATGGCCTCATCCATCAGAATTGATCATCATACAGTATTGTTGTTGAAATATACAATGATCTCCTGGTCCTGATCATTTCACTCAGCATCAGTTCATGTAAATCTCTCCAGGCCTTTCTGAAATCACCCCATTGGTTATTTCTTACAGAACAATAATATTCCATAATATTCATACACCACAATTTATTCAGCCATTCTCCAATTGATGAGCATCCAGTTAGTTTCCAGTTTCTGGTCACTACAAAGAGGGCTGCCACAAATATTCTTGCACATACAGGTCCCTTTCCCTTCTTTAAGATCTCTTTGGGATATAATCTAGTAGTAACACTGCTGGATCAAATGGTATGTATGCGGTGCATTCTTAAAAGATAAAGGTTTTAGTCAGGATTATTTTAGAAACCCTTTCAATGTTCAGATTCTAATAAATAGATAGATAGACAGTTGGGATTACTTTATACTTTATGAATCACTGATTACATCCATAAGCTCTAGGTTATTCATAGCAGCCACAGCAACTACAGTAAGAAGCCCTCCCCTCTTCTTTCTCACACATTAGATAAAATTATGAGATTCTTAAAATGATTTTTACCTTGAGAGGACAGTAAGGAGTAGATGTAATACATGTTTTAGAATGCAAAAGATTCGATACCATAAGAGGATGAATGCTTTTGTTTGGGTGTTATGTGGGGCCAAGCTGAACATATGAATTAATAACTTTCCTAAATTATCCAACTATGTGAATATGTTTACTTCTTCTGCTGGAAATTTGTTACACTCTAAATATTTGTGGGTTCTATCACTTCAAAACCAGTTCAAAACTAGTCTTGACCTGGTGTTGATTCTGATGGAAGGCAGGAAGAGCTCAAACAAAGTCCTATCTATTCTCTGTCATTTTGTTCTATGCCCCTAAGGGATTATTTTTTAATATCATGAAAATTATCTATTTGCAAACAAAGGAAACATATTCAATGATGATGCAAGAGTATCTTTTTCCAGTGAATATGGGAATGAAAAAAAGATGCTTAATCATTTAAGAACAAAATTTAATTAATATTTTATTTTTCCAAACCCATGCAAAAATTTTTTCAATGTTCACCTTTATAAAATTTTGTATTCCAAAATTTTACCTCTCTTCCCTCTACTCCCCTCCTTAAGACAGCAAGCAATCAGATAGAGGTTAAACATTTCCCATTCTTTGAAAGTTTTTTTTTTTTTTTTTCCCCATGTTCTTCATGCCGCACAAGAGAAATCATATCAAAAGGGGGAAAAGGCTAGCAAGCAAACAAACAATAACAAAAGGTGAAAATACTAAATTATGATCCACATTTATTCTTCATAGTTATCTCTCTAGAGACAAATGTCACTTTCCATGTAAAATCCATTGGAATTGTCTTGAATCATCACATTATGGAAAAGAACCAAATCCCTCACCATTGGTCATCACATAAACTGATTGTTTCTGTGTACGATATAGATAGATAGATAGATAGATAGATAGATAGATAGATAGATAGATGTGTGTGTATTTGCAAAGATAATAGAGTCTGATATTTGTTTAATAAAAAGAGATCAATGGAACAGATTATTCAAGAGAGAATCAGAAAAAAAAGAACATGATACCCTGATTTTGATAAAGTGGGAAGGTTTCACTACCTACGAAAAATCCTTATTGAATAAAAGTTAATGAAAGAAATAGAAAGTAGTCTGACAAATTAAGGAAATTATTATACTATATTCTATACTATATTTCAAATATCTTCATGACCTTTTAATTAAAGATGAATCTAATTAAAATTGCATGCCATGGCATCACTTTACTGATGTCATGGTCCTCTTCAAGAATGACACACAAGTAAACTTCCTTCCTTTCTTTCCTTTCTTCTTTCCTTCCTTTCTTTCTTCTCAATCAACATGCTGACATCTGTTTAAATAAATCAAATTAAATTCTATATAAAAATTCCAGGTCATCTTATTCTTAACAATGTTAATAATGAGTTTTTGTAATTTGCAATTGAGTGAATTAATTCTGCCACCATAGAATATGAATTTCTACAGTAAACCATATTGAATGGAGTAATAACTGCAATGAAATTTAAGAATCTTGATCTTGCAAAGAGTAGATATATACAAATATTTACATATGCACATGCTTATATATATATACATACATATGTATATATATACAATTCATATATATATATTCATGTATTCATGTATATATATATAATTCATACACATATATGTATATATGTATTCATATATATGTATTCATGTATATATATAATTCATATATATGTATATATATAAATTCATGTATATATATAATTCATATATATATATATATATATATATATAATACATATATATATCCACATATGCATACATGTCTATATGTATGTGCACATTTGTATGTATATATGTGTGTATGGGCACTTGTATTTTTTATTATGCACCATCTAATCTCTGTCCTTTCTTAATAGGATGATGCAATTGCATGTGCCCATTAAGTGTGATGTAAGAGTATCCGAGTTGTTATTCTGCAGGCTTTACACATAAATCTGGAAAAGCAAGCCTCAAATCAGGATGCAATAGACTGAAGCAGTCACTTGGATGTAAAATATGTACTTTCAATTTAAAAAATGATCTGTTGTGTATTGTAGCCATTTTTCCTCTTGATTTATGTCTTTGTGGGCTTGTGCATTGTATTAGGCCATGGTTGGCTTTGCAAAGAACTTTGTGTGTGTGTGTAATGGGACAGGACTAACAATTTATTGTCACTATCTTAATGGGTTATTCTGTTAATTGCTTATGCAACTTCTAGTTCTTCATCTCAAATCATTTTGGTAGGTACTAAATTTCAATTAGTTTTATCTACAACTTCTGTGAATGTCAGGAAAAATAGGGTACATTCATCAGACATTTAAATCTATTGACTCTAAGCTATTGAAATACAGATCTGTTAAAAAAAAGAAAATTTCAATTACCTATTTCCCTCCATATTATTGTTTAGACAATCTAATTTTGTATGGAAGTGTTTGTTCAGTATAAATGTTAACATCAAATTTTATTTTCTTGTTTATTTGCCTACAATTCACATATACACTTGCAAACCTTAGGGCAAAATCTGACCTTTTTGTCAAATGTGATTTGTAACATGTGACAGTAAATGAAATAAAACGTATATTTTTTTTCCAATAAGAATTCAACAGGCAGGTTTGCAAGATTCTTCATCATTTACAGGTATATACTTTATAATTCTTAAGAGAAAAAAAATCACACAAGCAAATGTTCTTGTAATTTTCTTTTCTACACCCTTAGATTTGATAATCAACAGGCTTGCTTGTAAAATAATTTCATCACCATTAATGGTAATCTGGTGGCAACTAAACTGCTCTTTGAATTTATGTAAATCTCTGATAGTTTCATCTTTTATCCTGAAACCCCAGATTTTGAACTTGGAAATCATAATTTTTGTGACAGTATTTGTTACAAAAAAACCTTTTTTTTTCAAAATTTCATAATAAATACATGTTATGCTACAAGTTAAGAAAAAAATGAAAAGCAACACATTTTCATGTGTACATTGTACAGTATAATGTGCATACAAATGCATTTTCACTGAAAAATTAAAGGCAGGGTATTAAATATCTTTCTATATAGGACTCCATAGCAATTGTAAGTTTTCTTTTTATGATGTACAATATGTGTGTATGTATGTATGTATATATATATATATATATATATATATATATATATATATATATATATATATACAATTCAGAAGTTATTGGAAATTGAATGGCTTCACATCAGTTAGAGAATGGCTGAATAAGTTATGGTATATGAAGGCTATGGATTATTATTGTTCTATAGGAAATGATCAGCATGATGATTTCAGAGAGGACTGGAGAGATTTAAATGAAATGAGGCCAAGTAAAATGGCTAGATCTAGGAGAACTTTGTACATAGCAAAAGCAAGATTATATGATGATCATTTCTGATGGACATTATTCTTTCAACAGCTAGGTGGTTCAATTCAGTTCCACTTATCAAGAGAGGACTTGGGGACTGAGTGTGGATCACAACATACTATTTTCACTTTTTTATTGTTGTTTGCTTATATTTTGTTTTCTTTTTCATTTTTTTCCTTTTTGATTTGATTTTTCTTGTGCAGCAAAATAATTGTGAAAATATGTATAGAATAACTGTCCATGTTTAATATATTGGATTACTTGTCATCTAAGGAAGGGGATGGGAGGAAGGAAAAGAAAAAAAAATGGAATACAGGTTTTGTAAAAGTGAATGTTAAAAATTATGCACATATAAGAAAGAATCCATTGATAGAGTCAAGTTAGAAGAACAAAGTAAGGAAGCTACTGTTGCTCTCCCAGTTTTCCTTAAAAACCACATGAAACCAAAGTTCTGAACAGAGTCTGATAAAAGGAAACCACTCTCCAGCTCAGGATAGACTGAAAAAACCTTCAAGAATGGTCAGTCTCACTAGAATGTAAAGGGTGTTCAGCCCAGGTCAAATAAATTCTGGGAAACAAAGTGAAAGGGTCTTAATCAAAACAAACTAGCAGTTAAGATCCTCAGTACTAGCTCAGCAAAGGAAAAAATCAGTGAGGCAATACCAATTCATAAGGCAATCTATGGAAAACCAGGTTGTTTACTTAACAGAGCAAGCAAAGCTATGCCCTACAAAGACAAGGGCACCTGCGGTCAAAGTTAAGTCTCAGAGCTACACAAGAAGCTTGGGACATCACCACTTTTACCCCAGAAAGACAGCTTCACCTTAAAAGTTTAAAAAAAAGCAAATACCAAAAGAAAAGGAAAGAAAATGATCAAGACACAAAAAAGAACATTGACCATAAAAAGCCACTATAGTTTCAGGGCAGATCAAAACACAAGCTCAGACAAGGACAGAAATGTCCACAGAAGAAACCTCAAAGAATGAGATAAATTAGTCTCAAGCTCAAAGAAGCTTTTTGGAAATGTTCATAAAAGACTTCAAAAGGCAAATAAGAGACATAGAAGAAAAAATAGGAATAGTAATGGGAGGTATTCATGAGAGAGTCAACAGTTTGGAAAAAGTAAAGAATATAATGTCTGAAGATTGAAATTTTTTTCCAAACATATGCCCAGATAATTTAATAACACTGACTCTTGCATAGCCTTATGTTTCAGATTTTATCCTCCTTTATTATCTACAATATGTATATGTATATATATACATATGTGTATGTATATATATATATACATATGTATATGTATATATATATATATATACATACATATGTACATATACATACACTATTCAGAAGTTATTGGAAATTGAATGGCTGCACATCAGTTAGAGTATGGCTAAATGCTCTCACCTAGATGACAAGCAATCCAATATATGTTGAATATGTTAAAATATATGTTAAATCCAATTTATGTAAACATATTTATACAATTCTCTTGCTGCACAAGAAAAATCAGCTCAAAAAAAAAGAAAGTAAATGAGTAAGAACACAAATTTAAGTGAACAACAACAAAAAGAGAAAGAATGTTATGTTGTGATCCACATTCAGTTCCCATAGTCCTCTCTCTCTGGGTGTATTTGGCTCTTTCCTTCACAAGATCATTGCAAATGGCATCAATCATCTCATTGTTGCAAAGAGTAATGTTCATCAGATCTGATTGTTGTATAATATTGATGTTGACATTGTACAATGATTTCTTGGTTCTGCTCATTTCACTTAGCATCAGTTCATTTAAGTCTCTTCAAGTTTCTCTAAAATCAGCCCTCTGATCATGTCTTATAGAATAATAATATTCCATAACATTGATATACCATAACTTATTCAGTCATTCTACAATTGATGGGCTTTCATTCAATTTCCAGTTTCTTTCCAAAATGAAAAGGGCTGCCACAAACATTTTTGTATATTTGTATCCTTTTCCTTCCTTTAAGATCTCTTTGGGATATAGGCCCAATAGAAACACTGATGTATCAAAGGGTATTCACAGTTTGATAACTTTTTGAACATGGTTCCAAATTACTCTCCAGAATGGCTGAATCTGTTCACAGTTCCACCAACAATGTATTAATGTGTCAGTTTTCCCACATCTTCTCCAACATTAATCATTATCTTTTCCTGTCATCTTAACCAGTCTGAGAGGTGTAAGATTACAATTTCTTAAGCAGTATAATAAACCAAATAGAAAAAGAAATACAAAAGCTAACTGAATAAAATCACACATTAAAAACTAGAACAGGGAAAATGAAAGCTAATGATTTTGTGAGAGAGCAAGACTTGATTAAACAAAGTCAAAAGAATGAAAAAATGTGAAATACTTTATTAGCAAAACAACTGACCTGAAACAAATCCAGAAGAGACAGCTTAAAAGTTATTGGCCTACATGAAGACCATGAACAACAACAACAACAACAACAACAACAACAACAACAACAACAACAACAACAAAAAGAGCCTACACAGCATTCTACAAGAGATCATTAAAGTAAACTGCCCCAATATTCTAGAAACAGAGGGGGTAATGCTCATTGAAGCTCATTGAAAGAATCCATTTATCACCTCTGGAAAGAGACCCCACAAAGAAAACTCTAAGAGATATTATTGCAAAACTCCAAAACTATAATCTCAAGAGAAAAATTACTGCAAGCTGCCAGAAAACAAACAGGCAAATAATTGAAATGGTAAGGAACAACAGTCAGGATTACTCAGGATATGATAACTTCTACAATGAAGGGTCCAAGGGCCTGGAATAGTATATTCCAGGAAGACAAAAGACCTGGGATTACAAACAAGAATTAACTATTCAGCCAGATTCAGCATCATATTTCAGAGAAGGAGCTATAACTTCACTGAAGTAGGAGACTTCCAAACTAAACAGAAAATTGAGTCTACAAACACAGGAATCAATAGAACCATAAAAAGGTAAACAGTGAGAAAACATATACTTAATGGTTAAACTGTTTACATCCCCAGATGGGAAAAATATCTGTAACTCTTACAAACTGTACCTGTCACTGGGGCAGATAAAGGTGGACATCAGGTGAACTGAGGGTGTGGTTGTGAAGGGACTTTGTTGTGATGATATAAAAGAAAAAAAAGTAAGGGGTAGAAAAAGGTCTGTACTGGAAAACAGAGAAAGTGGGAGGTATAATGGGATAATTGGTATATATGAAAAAGTGCAAAAATATCTATTCAGAGGAAAAGGGGTGATATAAACATTTTCTGAAGCTTGATCACTTCAGAGTTGGCTCTAAGAGGGAATAAGTTCATAATTCATATGGGTATAAATTTTATCTAGTATTATAAAGAAGTAGGAGAAGAAAGAAGAAAAGAAAGGGAGGGACAAGATCAAGACAAAAACACTAGGGAAAAAAGTAAGGGGGGAGAAGAGTTAATAAAAGATAAGGTAGTAGGTGGAGTGGTGGGGTGAGTTAAAAAACACTACTAAGAGAAGGGGAAGGGGTGTTAGCAGATAAGGTACTGGGTGGGTTAAAAAATAGCTAGAGACAGAGTGGAAAGGGACAACAAAAGTATGTATAGGGAAAAAAACAGGATGGAGGGAAACAAAGAGTAACCATAACTGTGAATGTGAATGGGATGAACTCTCCCATAAAATAGAAGCAAATAGCATAGTGATTTAAAAAATGGAATCCTACAATATGTTGTTTATAAGAAGCACATTTGACACAGAAAGATACATAAAAGGTAAAAGACTAGAACAGATTATATTATGCTTCAGCTGAAGTAAAAAAAAGGCAAGTGTAGCAAGTCTGATCTCAGATAAAGTAAAAATATATCTTATTAAAAATGTTTAAAAGGGAAAGTACATCTTGATAATGGGTTCAGTAAATAATAAAGTAGTAACACTGCTAAATGTATATGCACAAAGTGATAGAAAACATAATTCCTAGAGAATATTTTAAGCTAGTTGCAGGAACTAATAGACAGAAAAACTATTCCAGTGGAAGATTTCAACCTTCTCCTTTCAGAATCAGAAAAATTTAACCACACATACACACACACACACACACACACACACACACACACACACACACACACACAAAACAAAACAAAACAAAATAAGCAAACAAAAAAGAAGCTAAGTAGGTAGAACTCTGGAGAAAATTGTCAGAAAACAATACATTTTCTTAGCAGTGCATGACATCTACACAAAAACTGACCATATATTAGGGCATAAATATCTCACAATTAAATGAAAAAGGAAGAAACAGTGTTTCTTTTTCAGAAGAAAAATTCTATTCAATAAAGGGGCAGGGAAAGATAGACTAAAATCAATTGGAAATTAACTGATCTAATTGTACAGAATGAATGGATCAAACAAAAAAAAAATCACAAAAAAATCCATAATTTCATCCAAGAAAATGACAATAATGAGACAGCATACAATATGAGATGCAGTCAAAGCAGCTCTTAGGATAGTGCTTTAGGACTAACAAACCTAACACTATATTACAAAGCAGCAGTAATCAAAACCATTTGATACTGGCTAAGAAACAGAGTCATGCATCAGTGGAATAGGTTGGATACACATGACACAATAATCAAAGCCTCTACTAATCTAGTACCTAATAAATCCCCAAACTCTAGCTTATGGCATAAGAACTCATTATTCGACAAAAAATTGCTGGGAAAACTGGAAAATAATATATCAGAAACTCAGAATAGACCTCTATCTCATCCTATACCAAAATAAGGTCAAAATAGATATATGACTTGGGCATAAAGGATGATACCACAAATAATTTAGAAGAACAAAGGATAATTTACCTATAAGAACTAGAGAATATAAGGAAAGGAAAAATGGACAACTTTGATTACATTGAATTTAAAAAGGTTTGCAGAAACAAGACCAACAAAAAGAAAATTAAAAGGGAAGTACAAAACTGTAAAAAAAATTTATATCCAGTATTTCTGATAAAGTTCTCATTTCTAAAATATATAAAGAACTGTGTCAAATTTATAAGTAAGAATACAAGTCATTCTTTAGTTGATGAGTGGTCAAAATAATTGAACAAATAATTTTCAGATGATGAAATTAAAACCATTTATAATTATATGAAAAAATTTATAAATCCCTATTGATTAGAGAAATGCAATTAAAACAACTCTGAGATAACTACTGAATAACTCTCAGATTGGCCAATATGAGAGGAAAATATAATGATAAATGTTAGAGAAGATGTGGGAAAACTGGGACACTAAAGCATTGTTGGTGGAGTTGTGAAATGATCCAAACATTCTGGAGAGAAATCTGGAACTATGCTCTAAGGGCTATAAAATTGTTTATATCTTTGACCTAAGAGTGCCATTACTTGGTCTGTATACCAAAAAAATATTAAAGGAGGGGAAAAGACCCACATGTGCAAAAATGTTTGTAGCACCTCCTTTTGTATTAGTAAAGAACGGAAAATGAGTAGATGGCCATCAATTGGGGAATGATTGAACAAACTGTATGCATGAAGGTAATGGAGTATTATTGTTCTATTAAAAATAATGAACAGCTTGATTTTTGAATGGCTTGCAAATATTTACAGGAACAGATTTTGAGCAAACCTAACAGGACCTGGAATTCATTTTACACAATAACAGCAAGAATTATGATGATCAGCTTTTAAAGCTTGGTTCTTCTCAGCAATTGAATCATATTCAAAATAGTTAATTGAGGAAGGGATTAGAAAATGTGAATATTTATTCTTCCTCCACTTTTCTGAGGTTTTCTATATTTGTTTTTTGTTCTTGACTATGTATTTGATAGCCTGCAGGGGTTTTCAAATTTTTCTCAAGGATACATAAGATTTTAGTAGTAGAATCATGTTTGGCCAATTTATGTTAGCAGACTTTATTATCTCCAAACATAAGAAACATTTCAGTTATATAAAAATGTCTGAACAATGGAGCTCAAATACAAAAAGTTAATCGAATTTTGATCATTTAGCAAAGGAATTATAGGAAGGATAGTCTATGACCAAAAGAAATAGATATAAACATAAGAAATTATTATTTTAATATATTAAGACTGAAATAAATAAGAAGGAAAATATTTGACTTTTACCAAAGGATGATAAAACAAAGAAAGGTACCACCAAACCTTGTGAGGAGTTCGAAATTGACAAAAGAGCAAATAATGTGGAAAATCAAGTGGGCAATATAGGTATTGGAAAAGTTGCGAAACCATATAAGTTTAGGAAATTTATCTTTGAAAGGGTTTTTTTATTAAATGTATCTATATTCATATTTCACATATATTTCTTATATGCTCAATGGGGATTGACACAAGTCATTAAATGGAAATCCACCACTATCATAGAGGAATTATAAATAATTGGTAATATGCCACAGGACTGGAAGAGGACTGATTTTGTTTCTATGTTGATGAAATGGAAAAGTAATTACATTAGAAATTAAAGACCTCTGAGATTAATTTGTCTTCATACAAAAATTGTCACTCAGAATATCTTGCTTAATACAATACTTAATATATAAATAATTCTCTCCATGTGTATCTGTGTCTGTTTTTCTGTCTCTGTCACTGTGTCTGTCACTGTCTCCATCTCTGTCTCTGTCTCTCTCTGTCTCTCTGTCTCTGTCTCTCTGTCTCTGTCTCTCTGTCTCTCTGTCTCTGTCTCTCTGTCTCTCTCTGTCTCTCTCTCTCTTTCTCTCTCTCTGTCTCTCTGACTCTCTGTCTGTCTATCTGTCTCTCCATAACTGTCAATGAAAGCAATATGTCCAAACCATGTACCTTACATATCTAAGATCCTGGCTATTTACAGACTCTATGTAAAATGATTCTCTACTTGAGATGATGGTGAATGGGCATTTTTTAATAACTGAGAGTTTTTATAGGGCATTCCCTCTCTGGATTTTACATAGAGTTCTTAAAAAAAAAGAGGGAAAAACAAATACCACAACCTACCATTTGTCATTCTTTGTTTTTCAGAGTCACAGTGGAAAATGTGCTGTATCCATTAACCTTTTTGCAAAGAGCAGAAGGTAAGCTAGTTAACATTTGACAGCTTCGCAGAGTCTATCGACTCCTAATGAAAAATGCACTGCTATGGTTTATTCTCTGTATACCTGTCAGTTTCATAGAGTTTGTTACAAGCATGGCCATTATTATTGCTATTTTTTAACTTTCTAGTTTCCATTTCTGGCTGATAAATACAAACTGATACAACATCTTGATTTATTACTAGATGAGTTTTAATTTGTGCATTCAGTAATCCCTTGTTGAAGATGAATTCCAGCTGCTTGTTAATAGTGTACTCCATACAGAGCACATTTTGCTGTTATTGTAAGAAGTACTAGAGAGTTATTCTGTCACATAGTCCAATGTTAACTATCTTGCCTTTAAAATCTAAACAAGAAAAAGGCTAATGAGTATAATGTGTTCTTCTCTGGCCTTGGAAGAAATCCAGTAGGTTCCCATGGTCACCGGATGATTAAAAATGGTGATGGTATCACAGAATATTTCTATAAAGGACAACAAAGATGCAGGTGCAGCATTGATAATGTAGTGGTCAAATCCCAAAATGAAAAAAAAAGTGACAGTATTTTCTATACTGAAGTGTCATCAATCAGGAAATAGATGCCCTTTTTGGCATATAATTAATAGCCAGGGACTTCATTTAGTAATTGTCTATTTCATAAGATTTAACTGTTTGCTTGTAGGTAAATCAAAATTTAATTTGGCTTTACTTTACTTTCCAAAGTCAAAATGAGGGACAGGTAGCCATTTCTCTTTAGAATTTATAAACCATCTTCTGGCATTGAAGCCTAATACAATCATTTTTAATATATTGTTATCTCTACTATTCTAAGTATCTCTTACAGAATCTTTTTTTTATCCCTATGTACAAGAAGATTCTAAGAGTTTATTCCAGTCTTTTATCTTCCTCCTTTTTGTTGGCAAATATTTATTTTCTATTCATCTTGTTAGTGATTTTCCTTCTGAGAACTGCCATGTATGCCATGCCACCTGGTAGGAGGACCCAAGAGGTAAAAAGAGGCTTGGCCTCTGAGGCAGGAGGTTATGTCTAACTGATGTTAAATCTTTTCTTAGGATGTAACACTAACTCCAGGTGTCTCCTTTCTGAGGATCCACCTATGCAGTGCTCAGTGGGCTAGGTACAAGGTAATCCCAAAGAAGAGTAAATATAAATGGCCAGCTTTGCCATAGCCAGAGAAGGATACGGAGAGAAGTAGAGAGATACAGAGATGTAGAGAAATTCAGAGAAGCAGAAAGATTCAGAGAAGCAGAGAGAGAGATATGCAGAGACATATATACACTTGCTCTTGCTTCCTGCTAACCCCTGCTGAGATACCAATAAAGAAAGGCTATTTGGCACTTTAACATCTTCTTGTTTTCCTGTCTGTTCGAGGAAGATTTATGTGTATGGCTCTGGTAATCAGTAGCCTCGGAGTGGAAGGTTAAATCATCTAGTTTCTCTTACACCAAAGAAATAAGTATGAAAAACGGATATAGCAAAAATAAAGCAAATTCTCTCATTGACCATTTCCAAAAATGTATTGATCATTCTGCTTTTTCAGCTTTATTGCTTCCATGTCAAGAAAGAGGTAAAGTTCTTCTTTCACCATTTTGAGAGTTTTAATCTTAAAATTCCCTCATATGTTCCACTTAAATTCTTCTTGTGTTAATGGAGATAGACTATTGTAGGCATTGGGCTGATTGAAAAGGGACTATAGGAAAGAAGACAAAGCAATACCTGGCTTCTCTTTAACTGTTTCAAGAAAGTCATTTGAGTTTACAAAGGAAAAGTAAGAGACAAGTATTGGAAATAAGAATGTTTCCAAAAGCAAATGATAACATATAGAATAAGAATACCCAGAGGAAGCCAAATGAGACAAGAATTTTTCCCATTTATTCACTATATTATCGCCATGATAAGAGGAATAGCATGAAAATTGTTCATAAGAATTAATATGGAATATAACAAAATGGATAGAGTTAATTGGTAAGCCTGATTAAATGTTATAGTTAATGCTTCTTATTTTAAGAGGCAATTAACCAGATCTAGGGCCTTTCCTGCAATTTGACACAAAAATTAAAGAAAAAAATGGGTGATTACTATAACTTACATTTATGTAAAAAATATTTACAAAGGATTACCTTCATATCTTCTCTGTAATTTAAAAATATGAAGATTCAGGAGAAGCTAGGTGGCACAGTAGTTAGAGCACCAGCCCTGAAGTCAGGAGGACCTAATTTGAATCCAGCCTAAGGCACTTAATACTCCCTAGCTGTGTGACCCTTGGCAAATCACTTGACCCCAATTGCCTCAACAACAACAACAACAAATATATAAAGATTGGTATTCCCATTTTATAAAAATTGATTTTCTGAAATATCACAATGATCATAATTTCAGAAATATGATTTGACCCATATTCTGCCATGAATTCAGAATGATTATAGATTAACATAAAATGTAAGAAGACATATTCTTCAAAACATTAGGTGGATCCAGTATGAAGGATCAATAGGGAGAATAAAAAGGTAGACAGGAATCAATTGGTATATGAGCGCATATAAGGGACTTGGATACATGTATTGAGTTTGGGGTAAGAAGAAATTTTTCACATGTATGAGATCATGGAAGGGCATTTAAATATATTGAAATTTTTATACTTTCTGGTGATTCCTGGAGACACTTAAAAGAATGTCATAAAATGGAAGGAGATCTGGATAACCAGTTAGCAGCAGCAAATTTTACTTAGATCTTGTTTGTATTCAATACAAAGTGCTAAATCAACTCTCCTTTATATACATTTATGTCATATGAAGGTTGGAACGGATAGATAGATTTAGAGATAGAGATATAATCAGATAGATAGACACTCCCCATATATATGTGTGTGTGTGTGTGTGTGTATGCATGTGCATAAATAACTTTTCTTCCATTCAGCTTTATACACTTAAGGCATATATAATACTCTGCCAATGGTCATGAAGATAGTAAGTGGCAAGGATAGAAATATAACCCTTTCTTCCTTGCCTCATCCTTTTTGTGACTAGTTAAAAGACATGGATTCTAATACTATTCTAGTCTTAAATAATTTTTCAAAAAAAATTTAGTCATTTAATTGATGTGGGCATCAGTTTGGTGAAATTAAAAGTAAGTGTTATGATCTCTATTATCCCTTCCTGCTTTTGAATTTGATGGATTTAATGATGCAGGGGAAAAAAATCTATTTTAGTGATCTTCCTCACAATTTGACTCCCTCATATTACATAGACACATCAGATCTTCAAAGGAAGCTTTTTTCCCCTCTTTTCTTTTTGAAGTATAGGAGCAGTCCAATTGAGCTTATCTTCAAATGTTAATGATTTTTTAGAGTTGAAAAAAATGCAATGTGCTACTCATTTTCAGAAAGAGTGAATGTTATGAATGAATTTGATCTAGTCACCTCTTGGTATGTCAAGTTATCTATATGTTCCATGGGGGAAAATAAACAAAACAAAACAAACAAACAAAAAAAAGCAAAACAAATTAAAAATATTGAACTGAATATTCTTTACTTTTGTGTTCATCTGTCCCTTAGTAAGCAATTGGTATGAAACCTAAAACTAGAATAATTGTCCTTTCAAACCTTATTTTCAATCAAAATATTCTCTGTAAGGAATAAAATTCTTTAAGTTTTTATATAGTTCAAATAGTCAAATTATTGTTGGTCACAACAATTGAATGTAAAAACATCCCATGTACGCAGTATTTTTCTATATATCTATCTATCTGTGGCAAACCAAAAATATTTTCTTCTGATTAGGTAAAATCCTGCCTTATAAAATGTGGTCTCTTTCCCTTTAGCTATATTTAAAGAAAATAAAAAGGGAAGGGACAGCTAGATGGTGAAGTGGATAGAGACCTGTAAAGGGCTAGAACTGAGCAAATGCATTTGGATAATGGAGCATGTGAGACTGATTGCCAATTGGACAATTCTCTATTAACATGTTTGAAGGATGCAGGCTTGATAAGGTATAACAAACAGGAATTGTACATGCAAGTAGTGATATAACAAATGATATGAATCAACATCGTGTTGTAAAAGATTTCCAGAAGTCCTAGAAGGAAGGTATGTAAACAGCAGTCACACACATGCCTTCTTCAGCAACTAAGAGATAGTCCAAAACCAATCTATTGTCCATTGCTTCACACATTAGGGAATCCAATGATCCCCATAAGTTTTTGGAAGTCCTGAGACAGTCTTTTTATATGTTAGGGAATCTAATGATCCCCATGATTTCAATCATCAAATTTTCCTGTGATTTGACAGTTTAATTCTGCAGGCCAAGAAAGTAGAACATTTTGATATGGACATCCTGAAAAAAGACCTGAAAGATCTGAAAAAAGCTTGCACTCTCTATGGGGCTACATCAGCTTAAGATGATACTACAGAATTTTGCTTATGAAGTCTTAACCCCTAGTGACTGGAAATCCATTGCAACAGTGTGCTTAGAACTTGGACAAAACTTGTGGCTTTCTGAATATAGTGCCCAACAAAATAGTCAAAATGGAGTTAATACTTCAATCACTTGTGACCTACTAACAGGTGCAGGTTCTTATGCAGAAGCTTCAGTACAGATTAATTACTCCATAGCAGCATTTGAGCAAATTGCTGCTGCTGCTTCAAAGCATGGGGATTCTCTCCCCAGTAAAAATGACAAGGGTGAGACCTTCACAAAAACTGTACAAAAATCAAATGAACCCTTTGCTGATTTTGTGGGACATTGCAGACAGCTGTCATATGGACTAATGGTGAGAATATAGTAACATACACTTTGGTAAGGCAACTTGTTAAAGAAAATGCCAATGAGGTTTTTAGAAGGCTTATACTAGGACTATACAAGGATGCTCTTTTAGAGGAGCTCATAAGATGCTACGCCACAGTGGGCACAAATACCTTTTATAGCCAGGATATGGTGCAGACTTCCCAAGATCCCAACATGGGAAGATAGGATCCCTTTTGGCAAGGGACTTCCAGAGAGTCTCGTCAATGCTTTCAATGTGGTAAAGTAGGGCATCTGAAAGCTCAATGTTGGCATAGACAGAGTGAGAAAACAGGGTAGGAGAACAAGACCCAATACCCCATGTCCAAAATGCAACAGAGGACTCCATTGGACATCAGAGTGTAGACTGATTCAGGGAAATAGGATGAGGGGGCCCAGTCAAAAAACACTTGAGGCATGATGGCAGCCAATGCCACACCCAGAGAGTTCCTAAAAAGTCCAATACCCAGATATGACCAATCAGCCAGGAAGCCATCTGATGGGAGAAAGGGACTACAATTAGAGAGGATAGAGTTGTATGCAGCTGGACCAACTGAGATACCCTCTGAAGAGGTGAAATCTGTTCCTCTACAGCCTATGGATCCCTTGACTCCAGGCACAGTAGGCTTGACCATTTCACCTCCTGAGAGTACTTACAAAACAGTGTTCATCCATACACTGATGTGGGAAACTGGGGAATGTGTAGATAATATCACAGTCATTAACACAGGTAGACAATGTGTGACTTATCAACCAGGGAAAGTAGTAGCATTGGGTTTATTGATACAGACTCCTAATAAGCAACCTGGTGATCCAAGCAGGAATATACTAGACAGCAGCTGTGACAACTGACCAACCTATGCTCACCATCTATATAAGTAGCATACCATTAGAAGGACTGGTGGACACAGGTGCAGATCTCACAGTTATTAGAGGTGTCAACTGGCCCAGTCACTGGCCAAAGACTAAGGTAGACACCTACATGTCTGAGGTAGGAGGATCAATAGCAGCAGAAGTTAGTGCTACCCCTTTAAGATGGATATTTGAAGGTGAAACAGGAGTTTTTACTCCTTTTATAGTTGAAAAAATCCTCATCAATATGTGGGGAGAGTTATCACTAATAGCCTCTGCGTTATTGCTATGTGCTTGTGTAATACCTCCCATGCTGATGGGTTTGTGAATACTTATCTCTAATAAGACCCTTCAACCCAGAAACCCGCTAGCAATCCCCACTTCCCTTTGGTGCTTTTCATCTCCCTTCCTGGGAAGTCAGGTATGGCATGACAACCTGTGTTCTAAAACAAAAGAAATGTAAAGGGCTAGAACTGAGCAAATGCACTTGGATAATGGAGCACATAAGACTAATTGCCAATTGGACAATTCTCTATTAACATGTTTGAAGGATGACCCTCCCCAACTAGCACCAGCCCTGAAGTCAAGAAAACCTGAGTTCAAATCTGGCATCAGACTCTTATACTTCCTAGCTGTGTAACACTGGGCAAGTCACTTAACTCCAATTGCCTCAGCAAAAAGAAAAGAGAGAGAGAGAGAGAGAGAGAGAGAGAGAGAGAGAGAGAGAGAGAGAGAGAGAGAGAGAGAGAGAAAGGCTACATCTATGTATTAAGATGTTCCTGTTCTTCAACCATTATTCAGTTGTATTCAACTCTTTATGACAACATTTGAGTTTATTGCCAAAGATACTGGACTGGTTTTCCACCTCCCTTTCCTGCTCATAATTATGTCATTTTTCTATTACCTTCCAGCAGTGTAGCTCTTTTAAATCCACATTTTTGGCTATCTTTTATATAATAACAATAATAATAATATTTACATAGTTCTTTAAGGTTTTTAATCATTTTACAAATATCTCAAGTTTCCAATAATAACTTTGGGAGGTAGATGCAATTACTTTTTCATGTTATACTTAAAGAAACTGATGCACATGGTGACTGTTACTTGCTCCAGGTCACTCAGTAAGTATCTAAGCCTTGATATGAATATATTTCCCTGACTAGTAAAAGTATCAAATCTACTTAACTATATCAACCTTGATTATAAAGTAAAATGGAATCAATGCCTTTAAAAACGTAGATTTTGGCAGTTGGAATATACAATGAACAGCTGTCAAATTAGAGAGACTGAGGAGAGATCAAAATCCTGTGATGTCAGAATAAGGTAGGATATGTAGATCTCCTCACTCCAAATCTAGTTCTCTATCCTCTCAGTCACTCAGAAACATATTGATAAAATCTAGGTAATATGAAAGGATTAATAAGTAGTGTGGTTTTCATGAAGGACAGATAGCATGGAGGGAGATAATATAAGAGTTGATTAGAGTGGTAGTAGTTTGTAGAAAGCTATGAATGCCAAACAAATGATCATTTTTAATTCAGTACGTCATTCGGAATAGTGGAAGGATTTTGAGAATTTTCAGCAATGTAATACTAGTGCCTAAACATAAATAAATAAAACAGAATGAATTTATTGAAATGCAACTTCAGATCAGTTGGATGGACCTTAATTTTCACTTCTAATTCGCTGCTATGAGATAACATGAATTTTAAAATTTACCATAAATATGTGCTTAGAAGATCTCAACATTCCTTTGTTATCTCCTCCACAGTGCCAAGGGAGAACTTAACCTTAAAAAATAGACAAGTTTTTTTTTGGGAGGGGGGGATTGAGATCAGTCAAAATGTCTTTGTTGCTTCATTATTTTCACCTTCTTTACTCTCCTCACATAATTCTTTAACTGATTAGTGCCCCAGCTTCAAAGATCAATCTAAAATACACAATAGCCATAAATGTTTACTACTCCTAACCTATTTTTAAGGTCTTTCAGATAACTGGGTAGTTAATCAGAATATAATATAAGTTGCTAATGACTGAGCACTGAAATGTATTTTTAAAAGTTTTCAATAGAATAGGAAACATGGAAATTTTAGGTATGTTTATAAAACAATAGAGGGGAGGTTGTCTGTTTTTGTTGTCTCTTAAATCACAGTGGTACCCTTCCTTACTCTACCTCCCTGTTCATTTCTAAGCCTTATACTATACTTGTATTCAATAAATTGTAAATGATAGATGCACAGAAATGGAATACTCTGGTTTCAAAAATAACCATTTCCTTTCTGGAAAAAGAAATTTAAAGGTACATCACTTCTTTCTGTCAGTGGTTGTAGGCCAGACAGCATCATTAAAATACATCTTGACCCACTTTTCAAATATGAAAGCTAACAATGTGGGAACGCCTACCTCGTTAGGCTGATCTCAGATAGTTCTTCCATGTGATTGAACAGGGGATGGGTGGTGGTACTGAGGGAAAGAAAAGCCTCAAAGGGAAGCTGAGTCAGCCAAAATCCCCACATTTTGTTTTATTGCTCAGTATGTGAGCATTAGACCAGTCAGCGTACTGCCCAGTTGGACGTATGAAACTGAAGATCATTGAAAGCTATTTTTTTTCTCAATGTATCACAATTATCAGAACACCTGTACTGAAGAACTCCAAACTGCTCTACTGTGAAAAGAATGTTCAAGGGCTGAATTTCTCATTTCTGAGGTTCAGTGAACTGGCCTGCTTGATGCATATTGGACTACATGAAAGTATACTTGTAGAAACAGATTAAAAGATTGACATGATATACAAAAACCTGACATAGATCAATGCTTGCTTATTTCTCTGCATTCATCATATAGTTTTTCTCCATCTTTTGATTCCAATAAACATGGTAGGGTTGTTTATGTAGTTATTCTAGCCATAGATGTTAGGAGCAAGGAGAAGAAATTTGAAGAAGCCATAGGATCCCATTCCCCTTCCCCCACAATCAGCCATAGAAGAATTAAGTAAACATAATAGGTAGAAATCACAAAGACAACAATTTATACTGAAAATAAAAGGAGACTTTATAATTCACAGATATGTCCAAAAGAGTAATGTATTGCAGATCTATGTCAGGATAACTAACATGAACATTCTTAAACAGGAATGGACTCTCATGGCAGTGGTTGACAGGAGAAGGAAGGGCATTATATATCCTAATAATGATGGACTTAGGCCTCAGGACATCTGCTACTAGAAAAGCTTTCATAAGGTAAGGGGAAAAAGGAGGAGAACTGAGCAAATAAGGTCATTTTTTCAAACCATCTAGTGGTTTCTAATTTTATTTTATTTTCTGTGACATCCTTTCTTTTTTCTATACACAAGCCATTGTTGATAATATGGTCCAGCCTGCTGACACCTACCACAAATCTCTCACTGCCCTTTGGGACAACTAATTTCATTCATTCATTTATTTTTATTACAGCTTTTTATTTTCAAAACTTATGCATAGATAATTTTTCAAAATTGATCCTTGCAAAACCTTGTGTTCCAAACTTTTCCCTCTTTTCCTCCACTCCCTCTCCTAGATGGCAAATAATCCAATATATGTTAAACATATTAAAATATGTGTTAAATCAATATATATATACATATTTACACAACTTTCATGCTGCACAAGAAAAATCAGATCAAAAAGGAAAAAAAAATGAGAAAGAAAACAAAATGCAAATGAACAACAACAAAAAGAGTGAGAATATTAATGTTGTGATCCACACTCAGTTTCCTTAGTCCTCTCTCTGAGTATAGATGGCTCTTATTTATCATAACATCATTAGAACTGGCCTCAATCATCTCATTGTTGAAAAGAGCCATGTCTATCAGTCCATCAGAATTGATCTTTGCATTGTTTTTGCTGTGTACAATGAGCTTCTGGTTCTGCTCATTTCACTTAATATTAGTTCATGTAAGTCTCTCCAAGCCTCTCTAAAATCATCCTGCTGATTGTTTCTTACAGAACAATAATATTTCATAAAATTCATATACCATAATTTATTCAGTCATTCTCCAAATGATGGGCATCTACTCAGTTTCTTGCCACTATGACAAGGGCTGCCACATTTTTGCACGTGTATGACGCTATCTCTCTTTTGTGATCTCTTTGGGATATAAGCTCAGTAGAAACACACCTGGATCATAGGGTGTGTACTGTTTGATAGCCCTTTGGACATAGTTCCAAATTGCTGTCCAAAATGCTCTCCAGATCAGTTCACAACTTCGCCAACCATGTATCAGTGTCCCAGTTTTCCAACATCCCCTCCAACATATGTCATTACCATTCCATTTCATCTTATTCAATCTGAGAGATATGATCTCAGAGTTGTCTTAATTTGCATTTGTTAGATGAATAATGATTTAGATCATCTTTTCATAAGAATAGAAATGGTTTCATTTTTTTCATCTTAAAATTCATATCCTTTCACCATTTGTTAATTGGAGAATGGTTTGAATTCTTATAAATTTTAATCAATTCTCTATTTTAGAAATGAGGTCTTTATCAGAATTGCTGAATATAAAAATGTTTTTCCAGTTTATTGCTTCCTTTATTTTGTCTGTATTGGTTTTGTTTGTACAAAACCTTTTTAACTTAATATGATCAAAAGTATCTATTTTGTATTCAATAATGTACTCCAGTTGTTCTTTGGTCACAAATTCTTTCTTTCTCCACAAAAAGACATAAACTATTCATTGTTCATCTAATATGCTTATAATATCAATCTTTATGTCTAGATCACAAACTCATTTCAACCTTACCTTGGTATATAGTATTAGACGAGTTATTTTGCAAAAGCTGGGGTCTTTGGATTTGTCAAACACTAGATTACTCTAATCATTTATTTTGTCCTGCAAACTTAATCTATTCCACTGATTGACTATTTCTTAGCCAGTATAATAGTTTTGATGACCACTGCTTTATAATACAGTTTTAGATCTGGCATAGCTGGGCCACCTTCATTTGATTTTCCCCCTTAATTCATTTGAAATTATTGATATTTTATTCTTCTAGAAGAATTGTTATTATTTTTTCTAGATTTGCAAAATAATTTCTTGGGAGTTTGATTAGTATGGCACTAAATAAGTAGATTAATTTAAGTAGTATTGTCATTTTTATTATATTCTCTCAATTTACCCATGGAGTACTTGATATTTTTTCCAATTGATTAGATCTGACTTTATTTGTGTGGAAAGTTTTTTTGTATGTTTATATAATACTTGACTTTGCTTTGTCAGATAGACTCCCAAATATTTTATTTTATTGACAGTTATTTAAATGTAATTTATCTTTGTATCTCTTGCTGATGGACTTTGTTGGCAATATGGGTTTCTAATTTTCACTATTCCTGTCAACTTAGTGGTCTGCTTTCTGGACATTATTGCAACATAATAATTTTACTTATTTTTACTTACAGGACCCAACTTTAAATAATATTAACTTCATGCAAACAAGATGGTTTCCCTCATGAAGGAATGAATTGTTGTCCCTCTCCCTCCAATCAAGTAAAGGACTTATTGGCAACTTTCTTTTCTCTTCTCCATCTTTTATATCATAGAAATCACCATATCCTACATCCTCCTTTCTTTAGGCTTTGAATAGACAGGCACTACTTCTGGCTAAGACTAACATCTTTAATTTCACCATCAATCCCATCTTTTCTCTACAAATTCTCCTCTCAAAAAATATGTCTCCTCTTTAATATTTACTTATTTACTGTTTAAATTCCTAGTGCTTACAAACATTTCTATTGATTCCCCCATAATTAAAACAAAATGAACAAACCAACCAAACAAACAACAACAGACCTCAATAATGTCATTCCTCAACCAGAAAATATTCTCTCCCTTTTGTGACTAATTTGAAACAAAACTGTATTTGAAGTTCTCATCATAGCACATCAGGACATCTTAAAAATTCTCTTAATTGGTCTTCTAATGCCATCTCTCCTATACCCCACTTGAACTGATTTTCTTCTCACCTAACTAGACCTACTTAGCCAGCCCCAGAAATTTCATAATTCCTTAAGAATCAAATATTTGATTGTTGGTGGACCTGTGAATGGATCCAGCCATTCTGGAGAGCAGTTTGAAACCATGTTCAAACTTTGCATACTTGTTGATCCAGGTTGATCCAGCAGTGTTTGTATTGGGATTATATCCCAAAGAGATCTTAAAGGAGGGAAAGGGACCCAGATGTGCAAAAATGATTGTGGCAGCCCTTTGTGTAGTGGCAAGAAACTGGAAATGGAGTGGATACCCATCAATTGGAGAATGGCTAAATAAATTATATGAATGCTATGGAATATTATTGTTCTGTAAGAAAGAAGCAGGGTGATTTCAGAAAGGCCTGGAGAGACTTACATGATCTGGTGCTAACTGAAATGAGCAGAACCTGGAGATCATTATACATGGCAACAAAAAGACTACACTAAGATCAATTCCGAGGGACATGGCTCTCTTCGACAATGAGATGATTCAAACCACTTCCCCTTGTTCAATGATGAAAAGAACCATCTATACCCAAAGAGAACAGTGTGAACAGAGGGTGAACCACAATATAGTATTCTCACTCTCTCTGTTGTTATTTGCTTGTATTTTGTTTTCTTTCTCAGTTTTTCTTTCTTGATCTGATTTTTCTTGTATAGCAAAATAATTGTATAAATATGTATACATATATTGGATTTAGCATGTATTTCAATATGTAACAATTATTGGACTACCTGCTAGCTGGGGGAGGGAGTGGAGGTAAGGAGGGGAAAATTTGGAACAAAAAGTTTTGCTAGGGTCAATGTTGAAAAAATTACTCATACATATGTTTTGTAAATAAAAATCTATAATAATAATAAAATTGTTTTATACTGACCCATCTATGCACTAGTATATTGCAAGGAATGTGCTGAGAAACAACAATAGAGTCAGCAAATATTATGATATATTTGATAGAAAATATTATGATATGAATATCATGATAAATATAAAGAATATTATGATATGTTTTATACACACGATAAACAATTGTTTCTCATTATGTTCTCTTAGAATTCATATTGAGTACTATATGTTTTCTTATTCCATGTTCAGTGTACATGTTCCTGTTCCATATGACTCATGTCATCAACTTATTCACCCTTGGATTAGCATGCTTTGGACTGATTTTTAATTTACAAAATGATTAACTAGATCCTATTTATCTATACTCTTTATTATGCCCTATGCTTTTCTTAAACTAGGTGCTGAGAGAATATCTGGTATTTCTCAATCTTGTCAGTTCTTGCTTTATAGAAGTCTAAGTATTTATTTTCAAAGGGTAGTGTAACATCTACAACAATGGTAGCATATTGTTCAAGATTATTAAGTCTGGTCTTAAGGCTTTTCATAGTCATGAATTATTGAATTTACATGAGTCTCTATATTGTCTGGTAATTTGAAAGTTGTAATCAATTTATTTTAAATAGCATCATGCCACTGGATAATAATCATAATTAGTTGAGGACCATAGCATCAGAAGATTTGTTTCATTTGATATCCCAGATTGATGTTAATGTTTAACTCCAGAGTCAAATATTATTGCTTCACTCCTGTTCTTCTCATATCTTAGAGATAAACCTATTAAATATCTTTTGTTATACCATTCTCTTTTTTCAGATCTCTTACTATGAATTTTCCTTAAGGGTGTTCTATTGAATCTGCTTCTGAAATTCATATTCTATTTTAGAAAGTACTCATCTCTTCTTTATCCAAATAATGGTACTTTTTTGCATAAATTTCTTTAATAATTCTTTATTGCCTCCTAATACAATTCAAATTCCATTGCCATACATTAAGTACCTGGCACTATCTAACACTATCATATTTAATTAGGTATATTTTTGATTGCTTGCCTCTGCATATTCTATCCATCTCTTTAACTAGGATTGCCTTTTGTTTCCCAAGGGTGCCATCAATTTCTTTTTGGTAGAGTCAGTTGGGATGCAATAGAAAAATTGTTCCCTGAAAAGAAGTGGGCTAAAATCCTACTTTGATACTTCTTGCTTATCATGAACAAGTAATCAAATTTCTCTTTGCATCATTTTTCTGTTTTAAAATGTATTGGATTTACTGACCTTTGTGGTTGCTGAAAACTCTAGATCCAGGATTGATGGGCTCAAAACCTATTTTAACCATTAGCAAGGTCACATCTGTGACCTTTAGAAAGTTTTCATAATTATTGAAACCTCCAAGTATGCATGTGTAAAATAAGACCATTAGATCTCAGTTCACTTGTCAGTTTAATATTTGCTTTCCCTCATTTCTTGTTTTTCCATATTTACCTATTGAATTGTTACCATTATTTTCATGAAGACTTCTTGATTCTTCTACCTAAAAAACTTGCCTCTCTTAGATTTCATTTAATAATTTAATATTTTTACATCACTATCATTTACATAAAGTACGTAAAAATATATTATAATTAGCCATATATGTGCCTTACACTCCACCCAAATCAACTAAAACTTTCTTGAGAACAATAATTGTCTCCTCTAATTTTTCTCCTAATACCTATTAATATCCTTGTTAATCAGTATACATTTAAACTGTACTAAAAGTAAACATTAAAATAAAGACATTAAATATTTTAAAATATAAATATGTATAGAATGAAATACACATTTTAAAATGACTTTTTGAGTGAATTTTATGTGTTATTTCCCCACAGAGGAAAGCCACAAGATAGGGTCTATAGCCTTTAACAAAGAAATACTTTTCTATATCATCATTTCAACACATTAACTACAGAATTGGTTAGGGCACACAATCTGTTTTTCTGCTACATGTGAAAACGTAAGCATACACAATATATATTGCTATTTGAATTGCAAATGAATTGTCTCTGTCTCATTATTCAATTCAGATTGACTCAGCTTAAAAAAATGATCAGTAAGTTACAGTCACCTCCAAAATCACCTAAATCTGTCCTTGCTTCTAGGACCAGTACAAATTAAAGCCATGTTTCTCTTATCAACTTTGAATACTGAGAAAGCAAAATAGTTGTATTTTTAAATCTTCTCTCTATTCAGGTTATATTATTGAACTTATCTTAGATTGTACTTCACATGCTGTCCCCCACAAATCTCTAGAATTATTTTAACCCTACTTTACCAATCATCAAAAGCTATCTAGAAAATGCCTTCACTCACCAAGTTCTTTCTTTCTCTTTTCAAGCCTTTTTTAAATTAACTTGCTTTTATTTATTCAATATTACTCTTTTTCTCCTACTTTTTTGAACTGACCCACCTATGCACTAGTATACTGCAAGGAATGTGCTGAGAAACAACATAATATAGTCAGCAAAACTTGGATTAAAAACCTTCCTTGGAAAAATACTAATTAGGCTATCCTAGACATGTCACATGTTCTTAGAACCTCATGTTCCTCAACTTTAAAATTAGGACAATAAAAATGTTCAAGTCACAGTGTTGAAAGGCTCAAATGAGTTAATGTATAAAAAGTAACATGCAAATCTTTAGCTCCATAGAAATATATTATTATTATTCTATACACTTCTTGTGGTTATTTAAATCACTTTATTCTTTTTCTTTAGCAATGTTTATTTGCAATTATTATTATATGGTTTCATTTCTATTCATTCATTTCATCTATGTAGGCCTTTAGCTACTGCCTTTAATGTGGTCAAATTTCATTTCATCTTAGCATAACATGATCATTTATTTCTGTAGCTGAGATCAATATTGCAATTCTTCTTGCTTAAATCAAGCCACTTTCATGAAGTAGAAGAATATTGGACTTAGAGTCAGGATAAATGGGTACAAGTCTCCTCTCTGCCACTCAGTAGCTGTAATTTGTTATACATAATTTCACAGAGTGCAATATAGGAGGCAAGTATCACTTAATATATATTTATTGATTGATGGCTTAATCTATCTTTCTGAGCCATAGTTTCCATTCAGAAAGTGGAGATAATTATAATTTGTTATATAATGCACTGAATTTCTCATAATATTCAATTTGACTAATGAACATAAAGCACATTATAAACTACATATATTTATTTATATGTCCCCTATAAAATTAATGATAGAGATGTATACATTATCTAATACTTATAATGGTAGTCTTTATACTATGCCTAATAGTAACATTCATAAAGTACCTATATTGTGCCAGGTATCATGGTAAGCATTTTACAGATATAACTTCATTTAATTCTCACAACAACTTATTATCTTAATTTTAGTTAAGAAAACTAAGATTGAGATTGATTTATCATTTTAGTTGTATTAAGTGCCTGAGATGAGATTTAATCTCAGTTCTTCCTAATTCTAGGTCTAGTCCTCTTCCTACTGCACTACCTAGCTCCCTCTAAGAGGATAATTCTAAACTGGTAACAAAAATGCTAGTGTGAGCAAGAATGACTCTAATCCAAAAGGCAATTATTAGTCTTTCAGAAATGCAGTTGAGAAGAATGACAGAGACCAATGTCAACTTTATAGATTGAGTTTAAGGAACCAAATCCCAAGGACCATATTTTTCACTTACTATCCTAGGAGATTCCTATTTCAAGGATACCACTATCCCAATTCTTCAGCTTCCTTATCACTTTCTCCTTTCTAATCACCTGAATATATGCATGAACTTATGTTGTACCTTCCCATCCATCCAACACTTTTACCCCATGTAACTTTTTTATTTAAAAATTTACCTAATAGCGCAGTATCATAATAATAATTACTATTTCCCTAATGCAAACAATATACTATTTGGTCTGAGGATTAACATTGCTAGATTTCTTTCTCAAATGCTTATTCTTTTGGAATAGGATTGGAGCACTGTTGATCATTAAGCACAATATTTTCCTTACAAATGAGGAAAAGCTTAAGAGAGATTAAATGACTTGCCCTGGTGCCATGGCTAGGTGGTACTACCCCATTTTAACTTTTGTCTTTAATCTTTCTCAAAAATGGGATCTTTTCCAATGACTCTTGTTTCTTTATTATGTGGCCCAAGTACTTAAACTTCAGCTTCAGTATTTGTCCTTCCAGTGAATAATTTAAATTAATATTTTTTTAATATTGGTTGATATGATTTCCTTACTGTCAAAAGTCTTCTCCAGCACCACAATTCAAAAGCATCAACTCTGTGGTACTCAGCTTTCTTTATGGTATAATTCTCATAGCTATACATTGTTACTAGAAAAACCATAACTTTGACTCTATGGATCTATTGGTGAGGTACTTTCTCTGATTTTCAGGATTCTATCTAGAAATGGTATAGCTTTCCTTTCATGGAACAACTGTCTTTTAATTTCATGGCTGCAGTTCCAATCTGCAGTGATTTTTTCAGTCTAAGACTATAAAATCATTCAGTTTTTTTTTCGTTTGTTCTCCTAATATTTGCCAGGAAATGATGAGAAAAATTGCTAAGATCTCAGGGTTAATTTTTTTTTTATGTTAAGCATCAATCCATCTTTAAAATCTTCCTCTTTACCTTCATCAAGAGGCTTTTTATTTCCCCTTTACTTTCTTCCATCAAAGTAATACCATTTGCATAGCTAAGATCATTAATATTTCTGCCAGCAATCTTAATTTAGGTTTTTGATTCATCTAACCTTAAATTGTGTATAATATACTTTGCATATAAGTCGCATACAAATGAGATGACAATAAATAACATTGTGATTCTTCTTGTCCAATTTTAAATCAAGCAGTTGTTACATTGTCAGTTCTAGCTGTTACTTCTTGCATTCTTTCAATACCTTTAGGTGCTCTAGGAGAAAAGAGGATCTGGTGCTCCCATCACTTGAAGGGCTTACAGAATCTTGTTATGATCCACACAGGTAAAGGATTTAATATGGTTAATGAAGCAGTAGGTTTTTTGTTTGTTTGTTTGTTTGTTTTTTTGTTTTTTTTTTCCCTAGATATGCTTCCTCCCCCTCCCCCCTCCATAATCTAGCAAATGTTGGCAATTTGGTTTCTAATTCTTCTGCTTCTTTAAAAAAAAAACAAAAACAGTCTGCTTACCTGCTAATTCTTAGTTTACATTATACTGAAGCCTATCTTGCAGAATCTTAAACATTACCTTGCTGGTTTATGAAAGAAGCCCAATTGTTTGGCAATGTGAACATTCCTTGTCATTTCCCTTTTTTAGGATGAGATCATAAATTGATTTTTTCCAATTCAATGATCACTGTTTAAGCCATATAATACAGTGGAAATTATACTACATTTGTAAATTAGAATATCTAGCTCTAAATCCCAGCTTTGCTATATTCTATCTTGATGAACTGGAGAAATTATGTTGCTGTACCAGAGTTCTTTATTTGTAACCTGATGGTTTAACTAGATGACTTCTAAGCCACCCTTGAGCTTTTAAACTGAATATTTAACAGAATTGTTTCTCAGTGTGCCTTCATTCCCTAACACTTTCCAGTTCTACTGGGTTGATTTTGCCTATAATTTTAATTCACAGAACTTGCCTCATTCCTCTTATTATACTGAAATTGCATTTTTACAAATCTATAAAAATGTAATTATATATATATATATATATATATATATATATATTTACTTTTTTATTTATCATATCTTCTACTTCAGCAACTACTCCTCCTTTGGTTAAACTCAAATCCATAATAGAATTTTACCTAATTTGTTCTCCCACTTTTTGAAGCCAAAAGTATCAATAACAGAATATATCATTTACTAGTTCCTTCCCTTTTGTTGAAGAAGGTAACTATGTAATTAAAAAAACACTACTATATAATTCCTGTAATAATTTTTTTCAAGCAATTTTATAATTTCTTCTTACTGCCCAAATTTTTTGTTATGTAACTCAATGAGAAAATGCCAAGTTTGATCTTTAGTCAAATTTTCTCTGTCATGATTCATTCATGTAATTCAACATCTGATTTTTTGTGCATATTATTATTTTTAATTAAGGCTTTTATTTTCAAAAGATATTCCTGTAATTTTCAACTTTTACCTTGCAGGTTGGGAGTGGGGCATGAAGCCAAGATGGCAAAGATCAGACATGGCCTTCTACAACCTCCTCTGGACTTCTCTCAAACCAACAATAGATTAAGCCTCTAAACTGCTTTTGAAATGACAGAACCCACAAATGTTTGGAGTACAATACATTTCTAGAAGAAGATACTTTGGAAGAACTTCAGAATAGTCTGTTTAATTCAGGCAATGAGACTCTGCCTAGCCCATATCACAGTGAAGGAAGCCTGGGGCAATGAGCTGGGATGAGGAGCTTGCAGCATCTGTGTACTGGGTAATCTTCTGTGAGGCTCTAGGACTACTCTGTCCTGGTGGCAAGCAGGTGATTTAGCAGATTTGCTGTAAAAAAAAATAAAAATAAAAAAATCCAAAAAAACAAAACCAAAAGCAAATCAAAAGGCAAGTTGTAAGCCACAGAACCCCAAAAGAAATAAGGACCTGGCCATGATTACCCAAAATTGGAAGTCAGTCAGAAACATCAGCCTCAGGGTAAACTAAAGAGACTGTCATCCCTTTGCCTTAAGAGCAAATGTCAACCCTTTAAAATGAGCAAAAAAGCAAAAAGAACTCTGATTATAGGCGACTTTTATGGAGAGAGAGAACAGACCTCAAACTATAAGTTCCTAAAGGCAAATCAACTCCAGATGAAGCCCCAAAGAGAGATATGATCTGGTTCCTTCTTCACAAGGCTTTCTTGGAAGATTTTCCAAAGGAACTTAAAAGAGAGTTAGAAGAAAAATGTGGAAAGGAAATGAGATCTTTACAAGAGGCTATGGAAAAGGAAAAAGCAAATTATTTTTCTATTTAATCTATACTAAGTCACTATTTTCACTTTCATAGCAAAACTACAGAAACTATGTTTGTTGTTATTGAGTCATTTCGGTAGAATTCAAATTTTGTGATCATTTCAGAGTATTCTTGGTAAAAATATTGGAAGAGTTTGCCTTTTCCTTCTCCAATTCATTTTACAGATGAGGAACTAAGGCTAACAGGATCATTGAGCTAGGAAATGTCTGAGGCAATTTTTGAAATCATGAAGATAACTCTTTTTGATTCCAAGCTCAGTCTCCTATAGTCATATCAAATACATGCAGTCATGTATTTCATTTTAAGGATGGCAATTATAATCATACATACATGCATGTACAATGCATGCACAATTCTAGATATACATATGTACACATATATGTATATATGTTCACATATACATTTACATTTATATTGTCTTCATAGAAAATAACTTCTTTGAAGGAAGTGACTGTTGTTTTTGTCATTGTATCCTGGCCATTTCAATACAATGTCAATCACATTGTTGGTATTTTATCGTATCTGATTCTTTGTGTCTCCATTTGACATGTTCTTGGCAGAGGTATTGGAATGATTTGTCAATTCCTTCTTAAAGTTATTTTGTAAATGAGGAATTCAAAACACACAGAATTATATGACTTCTCTACTGTCACATAGCTAGTAAATGTCTGAGGCCAGATTTAAACTCAGGTCTTTCTCATTCCAGACCCAGAATTCTATGTACTGGACCACTTATTGAACATATAGTGTGTCAAATTAAAAAACAAAGTAAAACAAAACCAAAAAAACATATTAAATGTTCATTTCACTAATACAAAACCACTTTTATTTTTTAAATTGTAGTATTACATACGTACAAGCTATTATCATTGTGATGATTATTGCTTTTATTTTATTTTAGTCAAAAATCATGGGTTATTATTTTTATCAACTTCATCTTTCTTGATAAAAAGGCCATTACATTATTACAATCTTATTCTATTAGACTGCTGTATTTTCTAGAATACAACCTCTAAAGAACAGGAATTGAGGACCACCTAATAGTGCACAAAAACAAAACAAAACAAAACAAAACAAAACAAAACAAAACAAAACAAAACAAAACAAAAACAAAAACAATACAGTGAAGTACTCCATGCTGGGCATGAGCAATCTAAACATTTAATATATGTATTTATGTGTGTGTGTGTGTATATATATATATATATATATATATATATATATATATATATATATATGTTGAATTATAAAAAAGTATATTCTGTTCATTTCTTATACTATACCAGTGAACCATCACAATTATATATTACAATTTTTTCAGTCATTTTTCAATTAATGTGCATCTGCTCACTTTCCAATATTTTAACATTACTAAAAAGATTCTAGAAACATTTTCATAAAATAAGACCTTTTTTTCCCTTTCTTTAACCTAGAAGTGATATGGATTAATCAAAAGGCATGAAGTTTTATAGCCCTTTTTTGCCTAGATTCAAATTATTCTACTTTAAAATTCCATCAGCAGTGAATTAATGTTACAATTTTTCTACATAACTCCCAATCCAGATTTTTCATTTTACTTTAGTATCATGCTAAGCAATTTGACAGATGTGAGGTGGTACCTTAGAGTTGTTTTGAGTTTCTCTAATAAATAGTGGTGCAGAGAAATTTTTCAAATGACTTTAGATAGCTTTTATTTTTTTCATATGAAAACTGAAAATTCCTATCCTTAATTTATCATTTGGACTTATTTATAATTTATCAATTTATTTATTTGTTCTTATTTATCAATTTGGGGTTTAACGCATATTCTGATTCATATTGAGATTAGACTCAGTGTTCTTTCTCTCTGTCTGTTTCTCTCCTCTTTATCTTTTTTCTCCTCCTAATTTTTTTACTACCTCCTCCTTCTCCTACTCCTGTTCCTTCTCCTCCTTCTTCTTCTTGTCTTCCTCCTCCTCTTTCTTATCTTTCTCCTTCTTCTCCTTCTTCTTCTTCTCCTTCTCCTCCTCCTCATTTCTATAAGTGCATGTGTTGGTCTGAATTTTTGTCTCTGTCTCTATGTGTGCAATATGTATATATTGAACCTTTGTCAGAAGAACCTGCTTTAATATTCACCCCATTTCTGCTTTCTTTCTAATGTTGGCTGCATTACTTTTGTTTATAAAAGTACCTTTTTTAATTTAATATAATCAATTATATATTTTACATTGAATAATGCTCTCTTTTATTGTTGGGTTATAAATTCTTCCCTTGTCTGGCAGGCAAAATATCCTATGTACCTGAAATATGCTTATATCATCATTTATGCCTAAATCATGCACTCATGTTGACCATCTCTTAGGATACAATGCAAAATATTGCATTATGTATCCCTGATTCTCCAGCGATTTCTGTCAGATTTTTGAATTTTGGTCCTAAATACTTTGATTTTGGAATTTTTCAACCAGGAAATTACTACGGTCATTTGCTAAATCATTCACAGTTCATCATTTTGCTATTGCTATAAATTATATTCTCCTGGTTTTGCTCATTTCACTTTGTATCAGTGAATATATCTTCTTAGTTTTTTTTTTTTTTTTTTTCTGAAAACATTCTGTTCATTTCTTATGCTACACTAGTGGGCCATCACAATCACATACCACAATTGGTTCAGTTATTTCTCAATTAATTTGCATACACTCAATTTCCAAATTTTTTGAAATCATAAAGAAGAGATGCCATAAAAATTTTCAAAAAAGAAGTCATTTTCCATTTTCTATGTGTTGTGTACTTTAATCTATTCTACTGAGCCAGTACCAAAGATTGCTTTCAAGATTAGCATTCTATAGTAGAGTTTGACAGTCAGCATTGCTACATCATCTTCTTTCACATTTCCTGACACCATTTCTTTGACTTTCTTGATTTTTTGCATTTGTGGTATAAATCCTACTTGGTCATAGTGTACTATCTTGGCGAAAACTTGCTGTAATCTCTTTGGTAATATTTTATTTAAGACTTTTGCATTAATACGCTGGGAAAACATTTTTAAGTTAAAGATTCTGATGAAGGCCTCATTTCCAAAATATATAAAGAAATGACTCTTATTTATAAGAAATCAAGCCATTCTTCAAATGATAAAATGTCAAAGGATATGAACAGATAATTTTCAGATGATGAAATTGAAACTATTTCTATTCATATGAAAAGGTGTTCCAAATCACTATTGATCAGACAAATGCAAATTAAGACAAGTCTGAGATACCACTACACATCTGTCAGATTGGCTATGATGACAGGGAAAGATCATGATGAATGCTGAAAGGGATGAGGGAAAACTGGGACACTAATGCATTGTTGGTGGAGTTGTGAACAGATCCAACCATGCTGGAGAGCAATTTAGAACTATGCTCAAAATCTTATCAAACTGTGCATACCCTTTGAACCAATAGTGTTACTACTGGGCTTATATCCCAAAGAGATCTTAAAAAAGGGAAAGGGACCTATATGTTCAAACATGTTTATAGCAGTCCTTTTCCTAATGGCTAGAAACAGGAAATTGAATGGATGCCCATCAATTGGAGAATGACTGAGTAAGTTATGATATATGAATGTTATGGAATAGTATTGTTCTGTATGAAACAACCAGCACGATGAATACAGAGAGGCTTGGAGAGACTTACATGAACTGATGTGAAGTAAAATGAGCAAAACCAGGAGATTATTATATAGTTCAACAACAATACTATATGAGAATCAATTCTGATGGAAGTGGCTATCTTTGACAATGAGAGGATCCAATTCAGTTCCAATTGATCAGTGATGAACAGAACCAGCTACACCCAGAGAAAGAACACTGGGAAACAAGTGTAGACTGCTTACATTTTTTATTTTTCTTCCCAGGTTATTTTTACATTACTAAATCTGATGTTTCTTGTGCAACCAGAGAACTGCATAAATATGTACACATATATTATATTTAAGCTATACTTTAACACGTTTAACATGTATGAGACTGTCTGCCATCTAGGGGAGGGGGTGGAAGGAAGGAAGGGAAAAGTTGGAAGAGAAGTGTTAGCAAGAGTCAATGTTGAAAAATTACCCATGCATATGTTGTCAATAAAAAGCTATAATAATAATAAAAAAAGATTTTTGCATTATTATTCATTAGGTCATTTGGTATATATTTTTCTGTCTGTGTTTTGATCTTACCTGGTTCCATATCACTACCATATTTTTGCCAAGAAATAAAATACAGGGTTCCTTCTTTCCTTCTTTTCCCAAATAATCTGTATAGTATTGGAATTAGAGTTTATTCAAATATTTGATAGAATTCACTTGTACATTTGCTTGGCTCAGGAAATTTTTTCTTAGGAGTTTATCAATAGCTTCCTCAATTGATTTTTCTAAAATTGGTCTATTTAAGGAATTTATTTCATTCTCTGTTATCCTGAGCAAGCTACATTTTTGTAAGTATTCACCCATTTCACTTAGATTATAAAATTCATTGACATACAGTTGGGCAAAATTGCTCCCAGGTATTGTTTTAATTTCCTCTTTATTGGTGGTAAGTTGAGCCTTTTTATTTTTATTATGGCAATATGATTTTCTTCATTCCTTTTTCTAATTAAATTAACTAAAGGTTTGTCTATTTTGTTCATTATTTTCTTTTTTAATCAAAGTTTTTATTTTCAAAATATATACTTAAATAATTTTCAACATTTACTCCTACAAAACCCTGTTTTCTAACTTTTCCCTTTCTTTCCCCAACCTCCTCCCTCAGTCAGCAAGTGATCCAATATATGTTAAACATGTGCAATTCCTCTATATATATATTTCCACAAAAACCATGCTGAACAAGAAAAAATAGGTTAAAAAAGGCAAAAAATGAAAAAAGAAAACAAAATGCAAATTTAAAAGATTGAAAATACTATGTTATGGTTCATCTTCTGTTCCCATTGTACACCTTCTATGTGCAGATGGCTTGTTTCATCAGAAGACCATTGGAATTTGTCTGAATCACTTCAATGTTGACAAGTGCCATGTCCATCAGATTTGATCATTTTATTATCTAACTGTTGCCTTGTATTAATGAAATTTTGTTTCTGCTAATTTAAATTAGCATCAATTCATGTAAGTCACTCCAGGACACTCTGAAATCATCCTGCTGATCATTTCTTATAGAAAAATAATATTTTATAACATTCATATACCATGATTTCTTCAGCCATTTTCCAACTGTGGTCATACACTCAGTTTCCAGTTTTTTTGCCACTACAAAAAGGGTTGCTACAAACATTTTGTACACATAGTTCCCTTTCCTTCTTTTATGATCTCTTTAGGATACAAGCCCAGTAGAAACATTGCTAGATCAAAGGATATGCAGTTTGATAGGTGTTTGGGCACAATTCCAAATAGCTCTCCAAAATGGTTGAATCAGTTCACAGTTCTACCAACAATGTATTTTGTATTGCAGTTTTTCCCATATCCCCTCCAACATTTATCATTATCTTTTCCTGTCATTTTAGCCAATCTGAGAGGCATGTAGTGGTACCTAAGAGTTGTCTTAATTTGCATTTCTCTTACCAATAAAGATTTAGAGAATATTTTTATATGACTAGAAATGGTTTCATTTTCTTCATCTGAAAATTTCCTATTCATATCCTTTGACTAATTATCAATTGGAGAATGGCTTGAATTCTTAGAAATTTGAGTTAATTCTCTATATATTTTAGAAAATAAGCCTATAACAGATCCCTTAAATGTAAAAAGAATTCCCAGTTTCTTCCCTTATAATTTTCTCTACATCTGTTTTTTTTTTTGTTTATTTGTTTTTTTGTACAAAATCTTTTTAACTTAATATAATCAAAATTATCCATTTTATACTCAGTAAAGTATTCCAGTTGTGTTTTGGCCACAAATTCCTTCCTTCTACAGAAATCTCAGAGGTGAACTATCCTTTGTGCTTCTAATTTCCTTATAATTCTCTTTGTGTAAATCATGAACCCATTTTGATCTTATCTTAGTGTAGGATGTTAAGTATGGATCAATGTCTATTTTCTGTCATACTAATGTCCAGTTTTCTCAGCAGTTTTTGTCAAACAGTGAGTTCTTAACCCAAAAGTGGGGTTATTTGGGTTTGTCAGACACTAGAATGTTATCTAGATCTATTTTCCAGGTCAGTTGTTTTTCCAATGAGGTATTTTACATTTTCTTTTTTTTATTATTAATTTTATAATTATAACATATTTGACAGTACAGATGTATAGGTAATTTTTTACAACATTATCCCTTGTACTCCCTTCTGTTCCAAATTTTCCCCTCCTTGGCTCCACCCCCTCCCCTAGATGGCAAACTTTTCCATACATATTAAATATGTTATAGTATATCCTAGATCCAATATGTGTGCAGAACCAAATGTTGTTGTTGTTGTTGTTGTTGCTGCTGCAAAGGAAGAATTGGATTCTGAAGGTAAAAATAAACTAAGAAAACCAAAAAATGCAACAGTTTACACTCATTTCTCAGTGTTCCTGCTCTGGGTATAGCTGATTCTGTCCATCATTGAGCAATTGGAAGTTGATTGGATCTTCTCTATGCTAAAGATATCCATTTCCATCAGAATACATCCTCATACAATATTGTTATTGAAGTGTATAATGATCTCCTGGTTCTGCTCATTTCACTCAGAATCAGTTGATATAAGTCTCTCCAAACCTCTCTGTATTCCTCCTCTTGGTCATTTCTTACAGAACAATAATATTCCATAACATTCATATACCATAATTTACCCAACCATTCTCCAATTGATGGACATCCATTCATTTTCCAGCTTCTAGCCACTATGAAAAGGGCTGCCACAAACATTTTGGCACATACAGGTCCCTTTCCCTTCTTTAGTATTTCCTTGGGATATAAGCCCAGTAGTAGTACAGCTGGATCAAAGGGTATGCACATATTGATAACTATTTGAGCATAATTCCAGATTGCTCTCCAGAATGGTTGGATTCTTTCACAGCTCCACCAACAATGCATGAGTGTCACAGTTTTCCCACAGGCCCTCGAACATTCATCATTATTTGTTCCTGTCATCTTAGCCAATCTGACAGGCATGTAGTGGTATCTCAGAGTTGTCTTAATTTGCATTTCTCTGATCAATAATGATTTGGAACACACTTTCATATGAGTGGAAATAGTTTCAATTTCATCATCCAAAAATTGTCTGTTCATATCCTTTGACCATTTATCAATTGGAGAATGGCTTGATTTCTTATAAATTAAAGTCAATTCTCTGTATATTTTGGAGATGAGGCCTTTATCAGGACCTTTAACTGTAAAAATGTTTTTTCCAATTTATTACTTCCCTTCTAATCTTGTTTGCATTAGTTTTGTTTGTACAAAAGCTTTTTAATTTCATGTAACCAAAATTTTCTATTTTGTGACCAATAATGATCTCTAGTTCTCCTGTGGTCACAAATTCCTTCCTCCTCCACAAGTCTGAGAGGTAAACTAGTCTATGTTCCTCTAATTTAATTATGATCTCATTTTTTATGCCTAAATCATGGACCCATTTTGATCTTATCTTAGTATGTGATGTTAAGTTTGGGACCATGCCTAGTTTCTGCCATACTAATTTCTAGTTTTCCCAGCAGTTTTTGTCAAATAATGAATAATTATCCCAAGAGTTGGGATCTTTGGGTTTATGAAACACCAGATTGCTATTTTTATTCACTATCTTGTCCTGTGAACCTAACCTATTCCACTGATCAACTAGTCTATTTCTTTAGCCAAAACCAAATGGTTTTGGTGACTGCTGCTTTATAATACAGTTTTAGATCAGGTAAAGCTCTAGGCCACCTTCATTTGATTTTTTTTTTCATTAATTCCCTTGAAATTCTCGACCTTTTGTTCTTCCATATGAATTTTGTTGTTATTTTTTTGAGGTCATTAAAATAGTTTCTTGGGAGTCTGATTGGTATATCATTAAATAAATAGATTATTTTAGGGAGTATTGTCATCTTTATTATATTCCCTCCTCCTATCCAAGAGTATCTAATATGTTTCCAATTTTTTAAATCTGGCTTTATTTTTGTGGAACGTGTTTTATAATTTTGCTCATATAATTCCCGACTTTCCTTTGGTAGATAAATTCCCAAATATTTTATACTATCAACAGTTATTTTGAATGGAATTTCTCTTTGTATCTCTGGCTGTTTTTGTTGGTAATGTATAAAAATGCTGAGGATTTGTGTGGATATATTTTATATCCTGCAACTTTGCTAAAGTTATGAATTATTTTAATAGCTTTTTAGTAGAATCTTTGAGTTTCTCTAAGTATACCATCATATCATCTGCAAAGAGTGATACTTTGGTTTCCTCATTACCTACCCTAATTCCTTTAATCTCTTTCTCAACTCTTATTGCCGAGGTTAGCATTTCTAATACAATATTGAATAGTAATAGTGATAGTGGGCAACCTTGTTTCAAGTCTGATCTTACTGGGAAAGGTTCCAGTTTATCCATTACATATAATGTTTACTGACAGTTTTAAATATATGCTCCTGATTATTTTAAGGAATAGTCGATTTATTCCTATACTCTCAAATGTTTTTAGTAGGAATGGATGTTGGATTTTATCAAATGCTTTTTCTGCATCTATTGAGATGATCACGTGTTTTTTTGTTAATTTGGTTATTGATATAGTTGATTATGCTAATAGTTTTCCTAATATTGAACCAGCCCTGCATTCCTGGTAAAAAAGCCATTTTGTTATAATTTATTATCTTGGGGATGATTTTCTGTAGTCTTTTTGCTAATATTTTATTTAAGATTTTAGCATCAATATTCATTAGGGAGATTGGTCTATAATTTTCTTTATCTTTTTTCAGCCTACCTGGTTTAGGTATCAGTACCATGTCTGTGTCATAAAAGGAATTTGTTAGGACTCCTTCAATCCCTATTTTTTCAAATATTTAATATAGAATTGGAGTTAGTTGTTCTTTAAATGTTTGGTAGAATTCACATGTAAATCCATCTGGTCCTGGGGATTTTTTCTTAGGGCGTTGGTTAATAGCTTGTTCTATTTCTTTTTTCTGAAATGGGACTACTTACACTATTTACTTCTTCCTCTGTTAATCTGGGCAAGCTGTATTTTTGAAGGTATTCTTTCATTTCATTTATCAAATTTAAGTTCCAGTTGATCAATGATGCACAGAAAGAGGTACACCCAGAGAAGGAACACTGGGAATTGAGTGTAAACTGTTTGCACTATTGTCATTCTGCCCCCATTACTTTTACCTTCAGAATCCAATTCTCAGTGTGCAAATAGAAATTTGGTTTTACACACATATATTTTATCTAGGATATATGGTAACTCATTTAACATGTATGGGATTGATGGTCATTTAGGGCAGGGAGTAGAGGGAGGGAGGGGAAAATTTGGAAAACAAGTGAATACAAGGGATAATGTTATAAAAATAAAATTACTCATGCATATTTACTGTCAAAAATTATAATTATAAATTAATTTTAAAATTTTTAAAAAATGTTATCGAATTTATTGGGATAAAGTTGGTCAAAGTAACTCCTAGTCATTGTTCTAATTCCCTTTTCATTAGTGGTGAATTCTCCCTTTTCATTTTCAAGACTAACAATTTAGACTAACAATTTATTTTTCCTCTTTCCCTTTTTTAATCAGATTTACTAAGGGTTTGTCTATTTTGCTGGGGTTTTTTTCTTAGAACTAACTCTTAGTTTTATTAATTAATTCACTATTTTTTCCTTCCAATTTTATTAATCTCTCCTTTTATTTTTAGAATTTCAAGTTTTGTGTTTGTCTGGGGGTTTTTAATTTGTTCCTTTTCTAGCATTTTTAGTTGTAAGCCCAATTCCTTGATCTTCTCTTTCTCTATTTTATGCAAGTAGGCTTCTAGAGATATGAAATTTCCCCTTATTACTGCTTTGGCTATATCCCACACATTTTGCTATGATGTTTCATTATTGTCATTTTCTTGGGAGAAGTTATTAATTATGTCTATGATTTGCTGTTTCACCCAATCATTCTTTAGTATTAGATTATTTAGTTTCCAATTATTTTTTGGTTTATTTTCCCCTGGCTTTTTATTGAATGTAATTTTCATTGCATTGTGGTCTGAAAAGGATGAATTTACTATTTCTTCCTTATGGCATTTGATTTTGAGGTTTTTATGTCCTAATATATGGTCAATTTTTGCAAAAGTTCCATGAACTACTGAGAAGAAAGTGTACTCTTTTCTGTCTCCATTTAGCTTTCGCCAAAGATCTATCATATCAAACTTTTCTAGTATTCTATTTACCTCTTTGACTTCTTTCTTATTTATTTCATCATTTGATTTATCTAATTCTGAGAGTGCAAGGTTGAGATCTCCCACTATTATAGTTTTGCTGTCTATTTCTTCTTGTAGCTCTCTTAATTTCTCTTTTAAGAATTTAGATGCTGCACCACTTGGTGCGTATATGTTTAATATTGATACTGCTTCATTATCTATGCTACCCTTTAGCAAGATATAATGCCCTTCCTTATCTCTTTTAATTAGATCAATTTTTGCTTTTGCTTGATCTCAGATGAGGATGGCTACCCCTGCTTTTTTTGGCTTCACCTGAAGCATAGTAGATTCTGCTCCAACCTGTTACTTTCATTCTGAATGTATCACCCTGTTTCAGGTGTGTTTCCTGTAAACTGGCTTTTAATCCAGTCTGCTAACTGCTTCCTCTTTATGGGAGAGTTTACCACATTCACATTTATGGTTAAAATGACTAATTCTATATTTCTCGCCATCCTGTTAACCCCTGCTAATGCTTTTTCTCCTTTCCTTCCTCTTTATCCTCCTCCCCAGTATTAAACTTGTGAGCACCACTTGCTTTTCATAGCCCTCCCTTTTTAGTATCCCTCCCCCTTCAAGTTCCTCCCCCTATTTGTAAAGGGCTAGAACTGAGCAATGCACTTGGATGATGAAGCACGTGAGACTAATTGCCAATTGGACGGTTCCCTATTAACTTGTTTAAGGTTGACCCTCCCCAGCTGTTCTGTGCTGACTTGATTGGTGAGACAAAGAGAGGGAAGTGACTTGGGTGGGAGGAGCAAGAGAAACTTGGGTGGTGGAACTCACGCTCACTTGCACTTGTGACCTGGCATTGGAGGCCACGGTAAAGATCTAGAATAAAGACGTTTAGTGATCCTGACTCTTGCTGATTTCTGGAAAGATAGAGTTCCAGCATTTGGCGTCCAACGTGTGGCTGGCACCCTACTTCCACCGAAGTCCTCCTGTGACCAGGAGATTAGGTGAGTATTCTAATAGAAATAAGGAACTTACCTTGTTAAGGACTAAATCAGCAATCTCTAGTAACTGAGATGGGGCAGATGTTAGGTAAATCCTGGGCCTCAGCTGACCCTGCTCCAACCCCAGCCCCTGCCTCATCTAGCAATGCTATAGAGGATATAATTAAGATAATTGATGAGAAAAGTTTACTTGTTCCCATCCCACAAATGAATAATCTCATACACTCATTGATTCGCACGTCCCCTTGGTTCTTAAATGAAGAAAAACTACGTATAGATAAATGGAAGCTAGTGGGACTTGAAATGAAAGAATTTTACTCAAAAAATGGGAATTGTCAAATTTTCCCAGAGGTGTTTTACCTATACAACTTGATTCTATTAGACTTAAGCTATCAAGAAGAGTTTAGAAGAAGGAAGAGTTCTAAAAAGGCTCAGAGAAGGAAGCATGAGGAACAAAAGATAGAAGATAGGCAAACTCAGGACATTGCCAGAGGGCAAGGGGATTTGAATGAGGAATCTGAGGGTGTAGACTCTGATTGTCCTGAAGAAATTTCAACCCCACCTAGAGAGCAGATTATTGATCAGCCCACATCCACTCCACCTTCAGGGACGGAGGGAGGAGGAGTAGTGGGAGGGGCGGTGACCTCATCAGCGCCCCCCCCTCCTCCCACACAGAGCCCCCCCTCCCAACAACTGCCCACTCCTGTAACTAGATTAGAAAGAGGGCTTATTGAAGCAATTGAAAATGGAAAAGAAGTAGATAATGATTTCAAACTTCAAATTTTTCCCGTGATTCAACAGCGTAATTCTGCAGGTCAAGAGAGTAGAAGATATGCTCCTTTTAATATGGATGTCCTTAAAAACCTGAAAAAATCTTGCACTGTCTTTGGGGCTACATCAGATTATGTTAAAATGTTAATACACAATTTGGCTTATGAAACCTTAACCCCTAGTGACTGGAAAGTCATTGCAAAAGTGTGCTTAGAACCTGGACAAAATTTGTTGTGGCTTTCTGAATTTACTGAGCTCTGTAGAATTCAAGCCCAACAAAATAGTCAAAATGCAGCTAATACTTCCATCACCTATGACCTACTAATGGGTATAGGTTCTTATGCAGACGCTTTGGTACAGATTAATTACTCCATAACAGCATTTGAGCAAATTTCTGCTGCTGCTATCAAAGCATGGGCTTCTCTCCCCAGTAAAAACTACAAGGGTGAGACCTACACAAAAATTGTACAGGGACCAAATGAACCTTTTGCTGATTTTGTGGCACGTTTGCAGACAGCTGTCATACAGGCAAATGGTGAAAATGAAGTAACAGACACTTTGGTGAGGCAACTTGCTAGAGACAATGCCAATGAGGTTTGTAGAAGGATTATACTAGGACTACGTAAGGATGCTCCTTTAGAGGAGATCATAAGACGCTGTGCCGCAATGGGCACAAATACCTTTTATAGCCAGGCTATGGTGCAGACTTCCCAAGATCCCAACATGGGGAGACAGGATCCCTTTTGGCAAGGGGTTTCCCGAGAGACTCGTCAATGCTTTCAATGCGGTAAAGTAGGCCATTTGAAAGCTCAATGTTGGCACAGAGACAGAGTGAGAAGACAGGCTGGGAGAACAAGACCCAAAACCCCATGTCCAAAATGCAACAGAGGACTCCATTGGGCCTCAGAGTGTAGACTGATTCAGGGAAACGGGATGAGGGGCCCAGCTCCAGGGCCCCAAGCAAAAAACACTTGGGGCATGATGGCAGCCGATGCCACACCCAGAGAGTGCCTCCAAGTCCAATACCCAGACATGACCAATCAGCCAGGAAGCCATCTGAGGGGAGAAAGGGATTACACAATCAGTCAGCCAGGAAGCAACATGATGGGAGAAAGGGACTACAATTAGGGAGGATAGAGTTGTATGCAGCTGGGACAATTGAGATACCCCCTGGAGAGGTGAAATCTGTTCCTCTCCAACCTATGGATCCCTTGCCTCCAGGCACAGTAGGCTTGACCATTTCACCTCCTGAGAGTACTTACAAGACAGTGTTCATTCATACACTGATGTGGGAAACTGGGGAATGTGTAGATAATATCCCAGTCACTAACACAGGGAGACAATGTGTGACTTATCAACCAGGGGAAGTAGTAGCATCGGGTTTATTGATACAGACTCCTAATAAGCAACCTGGTGACAGTCACCCATGTTCTGACTCCAAGCAGAAAAACCCAGGAATATACTGGACAGCAGCTGTGACAGCTGACCGACCTATGCTCACCATCTATATAAATGGCATGCCATTAGAAGGACTGGTGGACACAGGTGCAGATCGCACAGTCATTAGAGGTGCCAACTGGCCCAGTCACTGGCCAAAGACTAAGGCAGACACCTACATGTCTGGGGTAGGAGGATCAATAGCAGCTGAAGTTAGTGCTACCCCTTTAAGATGGGTATTTGAAGGTGAAACAGGAGTTTTTACTCCTTTTATAGTTGAAAAAATCCCCATCAATCTGTGGGGAAGAGACATTTTACAACAATTAGGGTTAAAAATGAGTACTTCGGTTTTTTAGGCAGGGCTGCTGTTGAAGGCCTGCCAACACTTTCACCTGTTCCTATCCAATGGAAAACTGATACACCAGTGTGGATAGAACAGTGGCCCTTAGATAACAATAAAATTCAGGCCTTACTAGATATAGTACAGGAACAACTTGATCAAGGACACTTACAACCTTCTCTAAGTCCTTGGAATTCCCCAGTATTTGTTGTAAAAAAGAAATCTGGAAAATGGAGGATGTTGACTGATTTAAGAAAGGTAAATGAACAGATGGAAACTATGGGAACTCTTCAACCTGGACTTCCATCTCCTACTCAGTTGCCTAGAGAATGGCCTCTGTGGGTTATAGACATTAAGGATTGTTTCTATTCTATCCCTCTAGATAAGGAGGATATGAAAAGATTTGCCTTTTCAGTGCCCAGCGTTAACTTAGCTGAGCCTTATAAAAGATATGAATGGACAGTTTTGCCACAGGGAATGAAAAACAGCCCTACTATGTGTCAAATGTATGTTGCTGCTGCTCTTACTCCAGTAAGAAAAGCATTTCCAAAAGTAATGTTATTACATTACATGGATGATATATTGGGATGTGCACCTGAGGAACAAATGTTAGAAGCATGTCTACAAAAAACCATAGAAACACTAAGGAATTATAAATTGCACATAGCTCCAGAAAAGATTCAAAGACATGCTCCTTTTCAATATTTAGGATATGAAGTATATCCTAAGGTGCTTACAGTACAAAAACTCTCCTTAAGAACAGAGAAGCTAAACACCTTAAATGACTTCCAGAAATTGATAGGAGATATCCAATGGATGCGTCCCGTGCTAGGCTTGACTACCTGTCAATTGCAACCATTATATGACATTTTAAGGGGAGACAGTGCTTTAAATTCACCACGCCAGCTTACAAAAGAAGCTCAAGAGGCTTTGAGACAAGTTGAACTGGCTTTATCCAATGTGGTTGAAAGAGTCACTCAAAAACCCTTGGAAATATCAGTTTTTGCTACACAAGAGGCCCCCACAGCAGTCCTTCATCAAGGAGACAGTGTGATAGAGTGGGTGAACCTCCCAGCACAACCAGAACAAAGCCTTATTCCTTACCCAGTGCTTGTGGCTAGAATTTTATTAAAGGCCATTAAACGAGCAGTACAATTATCTGGGACAAGACCTGATAAGATATATACCTTTTATACTAATGCACAAGTTAATGTGTGCTGCGAAACCATCCCAGAGTGGCAAATTTTATTAGCCATGGCTCCAAATTTTGCACACGGGTCTCCATTAAAGATAACCAGACTGCTACATAATTGGCAATGGATTCTTGAAGAAAAGGTTTCTAAAGTTCCTCTTAAAGGACCAACTATCTTTACAGATGCATCCAAACATAATATTTGCGCTGTGTATTCTCGTGACTTAACTATAAAGAGAGTAATCAGAACTCCTTTTCAGTCCACTCAGCAGAATGAATTGTATGCAATCATTCTAGCTCTTGCTTATTATCCGGGAGACATAAATATAATATCTGATTCAGCCTATTCAGTAGGTGTGGTACAAAGAATTGCCACAGCCCAAATAAAATTTGTAGCCTCCAATATATATCAGCTCTTTAAAGAGCTTCAAGAGCAAGTGAGAAAGCATCCAGGTAAGATTTATATTTTGCATGTCCATTCCCATAGTGGACTTCCAGGTCCTATTTTTGATGGTAATTCAAAGGCAGATAGCCTTCTAACCATGCTGGCCAGTACTCCTTTATTTCAAGAAGCACAAGAGTCTCATTCTAAATATCATCAGGCTGCCCGAGCTTTACGTTTGCAGTTTGGAATAACAAGAGAAGAAGCTAGGAGCATAGTAAAAGCCTGTACAGCTTGCCTTCCTTTCCATGCTCCTATACTCCCTCCAGGGAAGAACCCTCGTGGTTTGAGACCTAATGAAATTTGGCAAATGGATGTGACCCATTATAAATCTTTTGGTCGTCTATCTTTTATCCATGTCGTGGTAGACACCTTTTCAGGATTCACATTTGCAATACCAGCAGCAAAAGAGACAGCCCGAGTGGTCACTGAATTCCTTATACAAGCATTTGCAATTATGGGCGTGCCACAAGCAATAAAAACAGACAATGGACCTGCATATACATCTAAACATTTTACACACTTTTGTGCACAGTATAAGATTTTACACACCACGGGCATACCCTTTAATCCTCAAGGGCAGGCAATAGTAGAGAGAAGAAACAGAGATATTAAGACACTCCTCCAAAAACAAAAGAAAGGGGGAGCCACGGGTAACCCTAGAGAACTTCTAAATTTAGTTCTCTATACCATTAATTTTTTAATTTTTGACAAAGATGCACTGGCTCCAGCAGACAGGTTTTATAACCCACCAGAAGGGCAGCGTCCAGTGCGAGCAGCTCCACTGTCTTTAGATAATCGCCAAGTGATGTGGAGAGACCCAGAAAGTGGTGAATGGAAGGGACCAGATAGGTTAACTGCTTGGGGGAGAGGGTTTGCTTGTATCTCTACAGATGGAGAAGGAATCAGATGGGTGCCAACGAGCCGTATTCGCCTTGTCCATCGGAGAGAGACAGAGCAGACCCTTGAAACGAAGGAGAAGGCCCAAGAAACATCGGGTGGTTCCGTTGCTGACTGTGCCCACCACTGAAAGAACCTGGCAGTTATGGCGTTTGACCCATGGACATCAAAAACTGTTGGACTTGAAAGTCTCAGGAATCATTGGATTCTCTGAGACATCATAAGACTATTGTAGGACTGAAATCCTCAGGAATCATTGGATTCTCTGAGACATCATAAGACTATTGTAGGACTGAAAGTCCTCAGGAATCATTGGATTCTCTGAGGCATCATAAGACTATTGTAGGACTGAAAGTCCTCAGGAATCATTGGATTCTCTGAGGCATCATAAGACTGTTGCTGGACTTCAAAAACTTGTGGGGATCATTGGATTCCCTAACATATAAAAAGACTGATGTGGGATTTCAAAAACTTGTGGGGATCATTGGATTCCCTAACAGTGAAGCAATGGACAATAGATTGGTTTTGGACTATTTCTTGGTTGCTGAAGAAGGGGTATGTGTGTCTGGTGTCTACATACCCTCCTTCTAGGACTTCTGGAAATCTCTTACAATACCATGTTGATTTATTTATATTGTTTGTTATGTCACTATTTGCATGTACAATTCCTGTTTGTTACACCACATCGAGTCTGCACTGATTGTGGGGAGAGTCACCACTAATAGCCTCTGCGTTATTGCTATGTGCTTGTGTAATAACTCCCATGCTGATGGGTTTGTGCATACTTGTCTCTAATAAGGCCCTTCAATCCAGAAACCCGCTAGCAAATCCCCACTTCTCTTTGGTGCTTCTCATCTCCCTTTCTGAGATGTCAGGGAGGGCGTGATTATCTCCTTTTTAGTGCTTTCATCTCCCCTCCTGAGAAGTCAGGGGGGGCGTGATCACGTCCTTTTTGGGGTTCTCATCTCCCTGAAAGGTCAGGGATGGCGCGACCTCCTGTGGTCTAAAACAAAAGAAAGCGGGAGATGTAAAGGGCTAGAACTGAGCAATGCACTTGGATGATGAAGCACGTGAGACTAATTGCCAATTGGACGGTTCCCTATTAACTTGTTTAAGGTTGACCCTCCCCAGCTGTTCTGTGCTGACTTGATTGGTGAGACAAAGAGAGGGAAGTGACTTGGGTGGGAGGAGCAAGAGAAACTTGGGTGGTGGAACTCACGCTCACTTGCACTTGTGACCTGGCATTGGAGGCCACGGTAAAGATCTAGAATAAAGACGTTTAGTGATCCTGACTCTTGCTGATTTCTGGAAAGATAGAGTTCCAGCACCTATTTTACACCTTTCCTTCATAATTTCTATATTCCCTTCCCCTTAGCTTACTTCTTCCCTTTTCTTTTTTTCCCTCCCACTTTTCAATTCAAGGAGTTTCACCATAAATCAAATATGGCTATTTATACACCCTCTGGTAATCCCCCTCCTTTCTTTCTCTCAGATATAATAGGTTACCTTTGCCTCTTCATGAGATGTAGTACCACCATTTTACCCTTTTTTATGATATAATTTCCTTTCCACCTCTAGTTTCTAAAACAAATTACACATGTGTTCTTTATATATCTATATGGCACAAATATAGTTCTCAAGATTTCTTTTTACCTTTTTAGAAATCTCTTGATTTCTGTATTTGACGATCAAACTTTTTGTGTAGATCTGACTTTTCCATCAAGAATAGATGGAATTCATTTATTTCGTTAAATGAACATCTTCTTCCCTGGAAAAAAAAATGCTCATTTTTGCTGGTTAAGTTATTCTTGGCTGCATATCAATTTCATTAGCCTTTTGGAATATCATATTCCAAATCCTTTACTCCTTTAATGTGGACACTGCTAAATCCTGGGTTATCCTTATTATGACTCCTTCATATCTGAATTGATTTTTTTCTAGCAGCTTGTAATATTTTTTCCTTCATCTGATGGTTCTTGAATTTGGCCACTATATTTCTTGGCGTTTTGGTTTTAGGGTCCTTTTCAGTAGGTGAGCGATTAATTTTTTCAATGTCTATTTTATCCTCTGTTTGTAAAATGTCTGGGCAGTTCTCTTTGATAATTTCCTGGAAAATAGTGTCCAGGCTCTTTTTCTCCTCATATTTTTCAGGGAGTCTGATTATTCTCATATAGTCTCTCCTGGATTTATTTTCCAGGGCTGTTGTTTTCCCAGTGAGGTACTTGACATTCTTTTCAATTGTTTCATTTTTCTGGTTTTGCTTGACTGCTGCTTGGTTTCTCCTTGAGTCTTTCAATTCTACTTGTTCGATTCTAATTTTCAATGAGGTATTTTCTTCACTTGCTTTTTAAAATCTTTTTGTAATTGTCCAATTGAGCTTTTAAGTGAGTTTTTTTCTTCTATGGATTTTTTTTTTCCATTTCATCAATTTTATTTTTAGAGCATTATTTTCTTTTTCCAGCTCACTAATCCTATTTTTCTTGGAGTTGTTTACCTTTTCCAATTCACTAATTTTGTTTCTCAATGATTTGATCTCTTTCTCCACTCTGGATGACTTCTCCAGACTCTCTTCCCAAGCTTCCCTTTCCTTTTCCCATTTCTATTCTAGCTCTCTTGTGAGAGCCTTTTTGATTTCCTCTATGAGAGTTTTGTGTATTGAGGAGCAGATTATATCCCCCTTTGGGGATTCCTCTGGAGACAGTATGTTTTTAGTCTCCTCAAGGTTTGAAGTCTGCTCTCTATCCATGTAAAAGCTGTCAATGGTTAGTGACCTTTTAAAATTTTTGTTCATTTTTTCAGAGCAGAATCAAAGAAAACAAACTGACAAGAAAAACAATTGGTCTGCTTTTGGGGGAGGGATGGAGCTGGATGTTTTTACCAGGTTTCCCCTACTGACTGTGGGAGACAGCATCAAGGCACTAACAGGACAGTGATGGCTGCACTGTGTCTGCTCTCTGAGACCTTGAGGCTCTAAGGACACACTGAGTCACTCCAGCTGGGGGTGCGGTTAACTGGGTCTCGAGAAATTCTAGCTTTGGGGGGTTTTATTCTTTACTGTGTTTACAGCTTCTCTTCTGATCCTGGCTTGCTGCCAAGATGGAATATCCACACTGGGGTAAAGGTCATTCAACTGAAACAGCAGAGATCAAACCCCTCCCCTCTTTGGTCTGAGCAGTGTTAGCTGCCTACTGCACTCTTGCTATTTGCCCTCAGCCTGCTCCCAGTCTGTTCATCCCTTCCCCTGAGCAAAATGAGATCTTTTCTAGTGAATTTCAAGGATGTCTTCTGTTGGACATTTCTTTGTGTGTTTTCTTTTCGTTCTTTCTTTTTTTTTCTTTTTTTTTTCCGGTCAAGCATTAATTCCAAGGCTTATCATGAAATAAATTATGTGAGAAAACATGGAGCTCAAGCAGCTGTGTGCCTCCTCTCTGCCATCTTGGTAAGACGTCTATTTTACATTTTCTTCTATTTTTTTGTTTTGTTTTGTTTTGTTTTATTTGACTGGTTCTTGATGTCTCATAGAGTCATTCATTTCCATTTGTTCAGTTCTAATTTTTAGTGAATTATTTTTGAAATAGTCATTGATTATTTTATCCTGTGAACCTAACCAAAGGTTGTTGTAAAGTTCTTATTTCCTTTCCCTATTTTTCTTCTTTATCTTTTAAGATGCTTTTTGAATTCTTCCAAAAAAGCCTTGTGAGATGGGGACCAATTCATATCATTCTTTGGGGATTCATCTAGAGATTATTTGCTTTTAGTGAGCTCAGGGTCTGAAATCTGTTCTTCTCTATTTCTCCATAAAAAGTGTCTATGGTCAGAAGTTTTTTGATGTTTGTTTGTTTGTTTGTTTTTACTTTTTTTGCTCATTTATTTTAAAAGATTGAAGTCTGCTTTTGGGTCAAAGAGGAGATTCCCAAGCTTCCTCTACATGAAAGAATGGTTGTGCTGGGTCAGTGCTGGCTAACTTCTTGTGCTAGGTGGGCATGACCAGTTTCTGCATTATCGTATTATGGGTTTCAGGCACTCACTATTTGTTCTGAATGACTTACAGCTAATAGGCTGATCTACTCCCTTGCAACCAGGACAGAGTAACCAACACTGCTGTAAATAGATTTCCTGGTGCATGGACCCCACCTCGTGGCTCCCTACACTTCCCCTGTGCTCCCTATCTCCCTCCACACCCGAGTAAAATAGACCTTTTCTGAATTTGTTCTAAAATATCTTCTGCTAGTAATGTTTCACTCCAAATATTTGTGAGTTCTGTCACTCCAAAACCAGCACAGAGGCTTTATTTGGTTTTGATCTGAGGGACATCAGATCAAAGAGCTCAGATAAAGATGTGTCTCCTCTCCATACTCTTGACTCTACTCCCCTGTTCATTATTTTCATAAAATAAATTCTTAGTTTTGTTTATTAGTTGAAGAGTTTTCTTACTTTCAATTTTATTAATCTCCCCTTTTATTTTCAGAATTGCAAATTATGTATTTACTTCTATTTTTTAATTGTTCTTTTTCCAGTTTTTTTTTAGTCTCATGCCAAATTCATTGATCTTTTTCTCTCTGTTAGTCAAGTAAGCATCTAGAGATATAAAATTTCCCCTAAGAACTGCTTTGACTGCATCCCATTTGATATGCTGTTTCATTATTGTCATTCTCTTGGATGAAATTGTCAATTGTTTCTATGTTTTATTGTTTCACTCACTCATTCTTTATATCCAAATGAGTTTCACTTTTTCCTCCTAGTTCTTTATTGCATACTTTTTGCAATATTATCTAAAAAGGTTGTATTTATTATTTTTTACCTTTCTGCATTTGACTTTGAGTAATGATTTTTTGCCTTCTCATGTGATATAATTTCCCGTGGTCCTCAAACTTTTTAAATAGGGGGCCAGTTCACCATCTCTCAGACTGTTGGAGGGCTGGACTATAGTAAAAACAAAAACTCACACTCTGTTTCTACCCCTCACCCCATTTGCCATAACCCGGTGGGCCGCATCTGTCCCATGGGCCATAGTTCTAGAACTACTGATTTACCCTATTTTACTTCCCCTTTCCACTTCTTCTAGTACAATCCCCTTCCACCCCATTTTCTTTTTCATATGACAATACAGTCAAATTACAAATATAACATCTAATTAAATTCCCAATAATTATAGTTCCCAAAAGTTGCACATATCATCTTCCTATATATGGATGTAAACATTTTCCTCTTTAAATATATAGTGTTTTTTTTTTTTCTTTCTTTTTAAACTTTTTACGCTTCTTTTGAATTTTTTGTTCATCTCTGGTATTTTCATCAAAAATAAAAGAAAATTCCATATTTCATTAAATATCCATCTATTGCCCTGAACAATAATGCTTAGTTTTGGGAGGGTTGTTGATTCTTGCTGCAGTTCAAGACCTTTTGTCCTTCAGATTATTATATTCCAGGCTCTTTGATCCTTTAAAATTGAAGCTGCTATGTCCTGGGTAATCCTGATTGTGGCTTCTCAATATATTATTTCTTTCTAGTTTCTTGCAATATTTTCTCTTTAATTTGATAATTCTGGAATTTAGCTATAATATTTCTTGGTATTTTAATTTTAGAGTCTCCTTTAGTATGTTATCAGTGGATTCATTCAAAGGCTGTTTTAATTTCTGATTCTAGGATATCTGAGCAAATTTCCTTAATGATTTCTTCAACAGTATTGTCTAGGCTCTTTTTTCATTGTTGTTTCCATGTATCCAATTAGTCTTGGATTGTCTTTCCTTCATTTATTTTCCAGATCAGTTGTTTTTCCAATGAGTTATTTTACATTTTCTTCTATTTTTTTTTTTTTTTGGTTTTGTTTGACTGTTTCTTGATGTCTTATTGAGTTGTTCATTTCCATGGGTTCAATTCTAATTGTTAGTGAATTATTTCCTTTAATTTGATTTTTTTTACTTCCTTTTAAATTTGCTAAATTAATTGTTCTTTTAAATTAGATGTTTTGTTTATTAGACTTTTTTTCCATTTCACAATTCTATTTTTTGTAGATTTGTTCTCTTTTTCAATTTCATCAATTCTGTTTTTCAAGTAGTTGTTTTCTTTTTCTATTTCATCAAATCTATTTTTAAAGATGTTGATTTCTTCAGAGAAATCTGTGTTTCTTTGCCAAACTCTCCTGTAAAACTCTCATTTCCTTTGCCCATTGTTCTTTTAATTCTTTTTAAAGATTGTTTTTGAATTCTTCCAAGAGAACCTTTTGAGTTGGAGAACAATTCATTTCACCTTTCAAAGCTTCATCCATGGAAGTTTTAACTTTAGTGCCCTCATGGTTTGAGATCTGTTTTTCCCTGTCTCCACAACAGCAATGTATGGTCAGCACTCTTTTGGCTTTTTTTGCTCATTTTTAGAGGTTGAGGTCTTCTCCTAGAGTGAAAGGGAAATTGTCTTGATAATCCTCTATGGGATAATAGGGATTTTACGATGCTCTGGGACCCGTGCTTGTTTCCTTACTGTATTGGGTGAGTGTAGGCAAGTCCTATTTTTTATTCTTGGCCTCAAAATATCTGGACTAGTTCAGAGTTAAATCAAATAGTTAAATAGTGCATTAGTGTGTCTAATTTCCTACAGCTCTTTCAACATTTATCATTTACTTTTTGGCAATTTAATAATTGGAAGTAATAGTAAAAGCAAAGAAATGTAAATTTTAAAAGTCTTTGATGAGTAGATATTAACTATTTGACATTCCTGGTCTCTTAAAACATCTTGAAGAAGAAGATTTTATATATCTATTTTGAATAACATTCTCCACTTCTAAGAAAGAGCTTTATTTTAAACCATCACCATAGGTTTTGAAATAAAAATGGAAATAACACGAAGTCTGCTATTGTCAGTTAGGGTGTCACCTTCAGAAATAAGATCACCAATAATTATTCACAAAGTCCTTCAGATTTCAATAAAAAGGAAATTAATGGTGGTATATTTCATTTTACTATCTCTAAGTATTGAAAATAAAATCATTTTGGTAGTTTATTCTTCCATTCATCATCTGCTTCACTCAAAAAATTCCAATCATAGGTAGTAGATAATATTAAAGGTCTACAAAATACTTCAAATATTATTTCATTTGATCTTACCAAGGGTGATAAGTATTATTAATGGTTGAGGAAATTGAGGCAATGAAAGTAAATCATTTAGTTTCATAATAAATAATTATTTGAAGCACTATTTGAATTTAGGCTTTCCTGATTCCAGGTCCAACACTGCTCTAGTCTACATAGAGTCCTTAAAAGCTGCTTTATTTGTTGGAACATGTACATTCAAAAATTCTCCAGTTCCTCTCATCTCTCCCTGTCTCTCTCCCTTCTTTCTTCCTTCCCAATCTATCCTCATGTCTTTCTTTCTTTTTTCCTGTCTCTCTCCCTCCCTTCTTTCCTACCTCTTACTCTCCCTCCATCTCTCTTTCTCTCTCTCTCTCTCTCTCTCTCTCTCTCTCTCTCTCTCTCTCTCTCTTTCTCTCTCTCTCTCTCTTTCTCTGTCTCTTTCTCTCTCTCTCTCTCTCTCTCTCTCTCTCTCTCTCTCTCTCTCTCTCACACACACACACACACACACGCACACACACACGCACATACCCTACACTATCTGTGATCAATAAAAAATAATAAAGCATTTACCAAGTTCCATTAAGTGTGTGAGGAGCTATACCAAGTTTTGGGTATATAAAACAAAACTCAAATTCTATCTGCTTTCAAAGAACTTAGATAATGTCAGCAGGGGCAACATGTACAATATATGTTGCCCATCATGGCTTTCTTGGTTGACTTAAGAAATTAAGTGAGAGTTGTTAAAGAGATTTGTGAAGTCACAGATAATAAATCATGATCAGCCAATAATATAGATGCTATGATCAAAAACTTAATCCAAATTTTAAAAAGTACAGTAAGCATCCCAAAAAAATAGGTATTGCTTTCTGGTGTGAAAGAAAGGCTAACAATTTTATGAGGATTTTACAGATTGCAGGGGCACAATGCTCTTAACTTTCAGGATCTAAAAGGGATAACTCTACAAGCTGTTTGAAATGAAAAATCAGGGAAGAAAATAGATATTCATTCAGTTCATGAAAGATGGGAATGTCCAAAGAAACTGGTGGCATAGAGGACAATGCAGACATGGAAAAAATCATGAGTAAACTCATACAAGATTGCAAGCTAAAACTTGCAGGAGAACAGAAAATAGGTAAACAGGTTTTTTTTTTTTTTGTTTGTTTTTGTTTTTGTTTTTTTTTCCCAGATTATAGAGCAATAAAATGAATAGAGTGAAATGAGAATTGAATACTTATTGGTGATAAAGTATGGCTCATATATATTCTATATGTTTAATATAATTGTTGTCTGCTGAATTTTGTGCTATTATGAAATCTCAATGATAATGCTCATTTTTAATATTAAAAAATTCTCCTAAACATCATTGTGCATTAAAGAAAAATAAGTTATTTCTTTTGGAAATCCATTATTATAAATTCAATAATGTCACATTTTATATGAATAAAGAGATTTAGGTTTTGGGATATGTACTAGACCTGTGATTTGATTTATACAACTAAATACTGAATAAACGGTTTCTTCCAATACTTTGTTTTACAATTTTAGAATGATGCCTGAAGCATTAAAGAGTTAAATAATTTATCCAATGTTACTCAGTCTTTATATATCATGGAAGAGATTTGAACACAATTCTTCCTGAATCAGAGGCCATTTGTAACTATTCTACTCCAATGATATCTAAATACAATAGAAATAAGGCAAGCTATATTGTCCATAAATTTGTGTTTGGGTACATATTGACAACACATTTTAACATTATATGTGCTTTATAGGCAAATTTTGAAAAATGAGGGTATTTCCTGAAAAAATGGCACAAATTAGTTCACATTAAGAAGTATAAAACACCTATTACAATCAAGGGAAAGAAGGGAGGAAGATGAACACTTGTCTGAAGCTTGATCCCATCAGTTTTGGCTCTAAGAGGGAATAAAGTAATCATTCAGTTGGGTATAGAAATTGATCTAATGTTATCAAGAAGTAGGAGGAGAAAAAGAAAAAGAAAAAAAGGAAGGACAAAATAGAAGGGAGGGCAGAAGCACTAGGGAAAAGTTAAGAGAATAGTGGAAAGGAGTGATAAAAGATAGTGAAAGATGAAAGGTAATGGATGGAGTGGATTAAGAAAACACTACTAAGAGAAGGGAGGTGATAACAGATAATTTGACACAGAGACATACAGAGGAAAGGTAAAAGGCTGGGAAACAATTTATTATCATTCAGCTGAAATTTTTAAAAAAAGCAGGGATAGAAATTCTGATCTCAGATAAAGCAAAAGTAAAAATAGATCTAATTAAAAGACATAAAAGACAATTTGACAAAGAGTACTGTACATAAATAATGAAGTAGGAATGATACAAAATGTGTAAGCACCAAGTAGTAGAGTAGGTAAATTCCTAGACAAGATTTTAAGCCAATTACAGGAAGAAATAGACAGCAAAACTATTCTAGTGGGGGATCTCAAACCTCCCCTCTTAGAATCAGACAAATCTAACCACAAAATAAACCAGAAAGAAACTAGGGAAGTTAATAGGATATTAGAAAACCTAGATATGATAGACCTCTGAAGAAATTTGAACAGTAATATCTGCCCTTACACAAAAATTGTACATGTATTAGGATTGTTCAGGGGGCGGAGCCAAGATTGCAGCATAAAGTCAGGAAGCTGCTTGAGCTCTCCCAGCTTCCCTCTAAACCACATGAAACCAGCCTCTGAACAGAATCTGAAAGAATAAAACCACCTTCCCACTCAAGATAAACTGGAAAAACTGCAAGAAAGGTCAGTCTCACTGGAGTGAAAAAGTGTATTCAGTCCACCTCAGACAGACTCAGGGGACAGAAAGGAAAACTTTTTTTTTTTTCTTCTTGGCAGTATGTGGAACCTACACAAAAAACTGATCATATATTAGGACATAAAAATCTTACAATCAAATGCAAAAAAAAAAAAGTGCCAAGGAAAGATAGACTAAAAACCAAATTAAATTAATTAATCTAATTCTAAAGAATGAGTTGGTCAAACAACAAATCAGAGAAATATTCCATATTTTCATTCAAAAGAAGGACAATAATGAGACAAATCAATAAGACAGATAAACCTTTTGTTAATTTGATTATAAAAAACAAAGAAAAAACCAATCACCAGCATCAAAAATGAAAACATTGAATTTACCATTAATAAAAAAGAAATTCATAATAAAGAAATAATAATTAAGAGCTATTTTGTCCAATTTTATTACAGCATATCTGAATACCTAACTGAAATGAATGTTTACAAAAAACATAAATTATTCATATTAACAGAAGAAGAAATAAATTATTTAAATGGTCACATTTTAGAAAAAAATAAATTGAACAAGTCATTGATTAACTCTTCTAAGAAAAAATCTCCAGGACCTGATGGATTCTGAAGTGAATTCTACCAAACATTTAAAGAAGAATTAATTTCAATACTATAAACTATTTGGAAAAAAGAAGAAATACTGTCGAATTCTATTATTATCATTACTGACCATATGATAACAAAATCAAAAGAAATCATATGATAATCTCAATAGATGCAGAAAAAAAGGAATTAGAATAGGCAATGAGGAAAAAAAACTATTGATCTTTGCAGATGATATGATGATATTCATAGAGAATGCTGGAAAATCATTCAAAAACCTACTGGAAACAATTTCCAGCTTTAGCAAAGTTTCAGGATGTAAAATAAATCTACACAAATCATCAGCATTTCTATATAGTACAGATAAAGCCCATTAACAAGAATAGAGAACTTCAATTTTAAATTACTATAGACAAAATAAAATATTTGGGGATCTACCTGCCAAGAGAAATCCAAAAACTATTTGAACACAATTATAAAACACTTGTCACACAAATAAAATCAGATCTAATCAATTGGAAAAATATCAATTATTCATGGCTAGGCTAAGCAAATATATTAGAAATGACAATTCTTCTTAAATTGGTCTGCTTGTTCAGTGCAATACCAATCAAACTGCTAAAATATTGTGAGGGATATAGAAGACCTTTACCCAAAATGACTACTCAGATCACTCAGTAGAAGGCAGAAAAGTTGTTTATTAAAAACCTCCAGAGGATGAGCTGTCCCATCATGAGATAAGAAAGAAAAAGCTCAGGTAGAAGAGTTAAAGTCTTGATCTTAGTGCAGGAGGCATGAGGACCACCAGGAGGCTGGTCAAAGATAGAATATCTATCTTCTAGTCCTTCTTAGCCCTTATATATCTTATTGTAATTACATCATTACAGTATGTGTGAATTTAGAGAACCATTACATCACCATACTGAGTACTAAGTATATATGTGAACTAGAGAACAATCATGTCATCAATTCCACTGAATTCACACTTTGTTTCATGTATACTTCTTCAGAGTTCCAGCCCTCTGCATAGTAATTCTAGAATTTAATGAGAGTATCTTACTCATCATTTCTTAAAGCAGAATAGTATTCCATCATAATCATATACAGCAACTTATTTAGCCAATCTCCAACAGATAGATATCCTCTTAATTGCTAATTCTTTTTCAACACTATCAGAGATGCTAAAAATATTTTTGAACATGTTTTTGGAAACTGACTTGACAGTAATACTTCTGTTTGATTTTTGCAAGACAATTGAGGTTAAGTACCTTGTCCAGCATCACACAGCTAGTAAATGTTAAGTGTCTGAAGTTGGATTTAAACTCAGGTCTTCTTGAATACAAGACAGGTGCTCTATTAACTGTACCATCTAGCTGCTCCTCCATTTTTAATTTTTTTTCTATTGTATTTTTTAAAAGTACAATAGAAAAAATGGCAGAAAAGGAAAACAAAACAGACCAGAACATTGTCCTGTGTCTAGCAGAGCATCAGGAAGTATTCAAAGTATGTAACAATAAATTTCCAGTTCAAGAAAGGATATATGATAGTAGAAGAAATTATGTTTATGAATGTCCATCTTTTCTTTGCTTCCATGTAAATTGTTCTTTTGTTCTCTGCTGTGCATTTTTGCTTTTTACTTTATTAATTTTTCCCCTTTCATCCCACCTTCATTCTCCCTTCCCCTAAGCAGGCTGCATTTAAGCACAGATATATTTAATAGATACACACACAAATCTACCTATCTATCTATCTACATGCATAGTGATATGCATACAAATCTACATGTATTCAAACATGCATATACACACATGTATGCATATGTAAATATACATGTAAAACAATATCAGCATGCCTGACATAGAATATAGATGTGAAACTTTAATTTGTCTAAGATCAATAATTATAATGATTTTCTAACCAATTTGACTCCTGATTCTTATTGTACTGTTTGAGTAGATCTATTCTTTTCTAGCCCTGCTAACTCTTCTACTTTTATTCTGTTTCTTAAGTTATCTTGCTATGACTCCCCCTACATATCATGGATCCCTATCTTGACATCTTTCTCCTCCCTTTGTGTCCCTTCCACAGGTCCTTCTCACTCCTTTTTTATAGATTTTGGATGATCTTACACTCTTCATGGTACATATGTAGTCTTGCTTATATAACACATTCATGATGTGAATGAGCCCTTCTTTCCCTGTCTAATAGCATTGTGTGTATTCTTCCTCTGAACCTCATTTGTATAAATCTTTCTACTGAGCTATCCAATTACTGATGTCAATCAGTATATGGTATACATTTCTATGTAAATATCATAAACAGTTTGTCCATATTATGTTCCTTAAAATTAATTTTAGATATTGACTTTTGTAAGATTTTTTATTGCATTCTGGTTTAGTTGATAAAAAGTCCTGAAAATCTGTAATTTCATTGAATGTTTATTTTTATTCAATATTATTGACAATTTTCTAGGATATGGTATTTTTGGGTGCAGGATTAGTTCTTTTCATCATTAGTGTATATATATATATATATATATATATATATATATATGCTGCTAAGTACATACATATTCTAGTATCCAACATATTTTAATTGTTTTTTTTTCTTGTTTCTTTCAAATTTTCCATTTGATCTGGGAGTTTCAAAATTTGGCAATATTATTTCTACATGCTTTCTACAAAGGATCTGTTTGAGGTGTTACCAGTGGATTTTTTTTTGTTCCTACTTGCTCTTCATTCTTTAATCAACCCAGGACAATTATCTTAGATTATTTATTGCATTATTTTGTCAAGATTCTTTTTCTTTTATCATAGCTTTCAGATAGTCCAATTACTCCTATATTTTCTCTTCTTAATCTTTTTGCTGCATTGTTTGTTTTTCTCATAAGATGTTTCACATTCTATTCTACTTTTTTTCCTACTTTATATTCTGTTTTGTTATTTCTTGGTCTCTTTTGACTTTACAGGATTCTTGTTCAACTCTAATTTCAGAGAGATTTTTCTTGTCTTTAAGACTCTATCTCACTGTTTCAGGTAGTTTTTTAAAAATCTCTTTTTGCATTTGGCCAATTGAACTTTTTAAATGAGGTGTTTTGTTCATTGCATTTTTTTCCATTTCATAAATTCTGTTTTTCAATGAACTGTTTTTTTTTTCATATCTACTTTGTAAGGAATTTTATGCTTTTTCCATTAAATAAAATCTATTTTAAGGACTTTTCTTCAGATAATTTCTGTTTTTCCTTGTACAAACCCTCTTGCAAAGTTTTCTGCCTTCCCACACTCAGACTCCTGACTCTGGATGTGGTAGTTTCTGTAGTTCCTGCTGAACCCAGCTAGCCCTTGAGTTCCTCACTTTGTATTTCTGTGTAGCTACTTTGGGTTTGTTTGCACTTTACACTAACTAATCTCTGATGTTCAGATCTTTTTGGGTTGTGAAAGGAGGACCCCAATTCTGCCCCAAGTCTTCTTGATGTTTCTTCAATCTATGTTCACCCAGAGGCACACATTTGTTAGATTTGTGAGGGATATCTGGAGAGCTTGATATTTAGTGACAGCCATCTTCCTAGAATCCTCCTTGATATTTCTGGGTCAAAGGAATTCATAGTTTTATAACCTTTTGGACTTAGTTCCAAATTGCTCTATAGTATTGTTAAATTGGTATATAACTTCATCAGTAGTGCATGTGTTTTTATTTTCTCTGTCTCTTTCAGCACATATAATTTTCTTCTCTGTCATATTGCCAATTTTATGGGTGTGTGGTGGTAGCTCAGTATTGTTTTAATAGTTATGTATTTAATCAATAGTGACCGAGCAATTTTTTTCATATAAATACAAATAGCTTTGATTGCTTAGAAAAATGCCTGTTAATATTCTTTGATCATTTATCATTTGAGGAATTGCTCTTATTTCTAAAATTATTCATTTCATATATTTGAAAATGAGGTCTTTATCAGATAAACTTGCTATGAATGTTTTACATTAATATCAATTATGTATTTTCCTCCTTCCCCTTTCCCCCTTCTTTATCTTACTCTCTCCACTATCCATTCTCAAAAAAAACATTTTGCTTCTAACTTTCACTTCTCCCAGTATTCCTTCCATTTTATCTGTTTCCTCTCCTTTTTTCATGTTCTTCCCTGCCTACTTTCCTTTATGGTAAAGTAAATTGTTATACCCAATTAAGAGTGTATGTTATTGCCTCTTTGAGCCAATTTTGATGACAATAAGGTTAATTCACTCTCTTCCTACCCTTCTCCCCATCTTCCTTTCCATTATACAATTACTTTCACTTCTTTTCCATCAAATAGTTTACTCCCTTCTATATCTTTCTCCCAATGTAATCTGATTCACTTCTTTATTTTATTTTATTTTTCAAATACAGTTATCTATCATATTCAACTCAAACTTATATTACTTCTAACTGTACTCATAATGAGAAGGTTTTCATGAGATAAAGTATTTTCCCAAGCAGAAATGCAAAAAGGTTAATCTTATTGAATTTTTCTTGTTTTTTTCCTGATTACTTTTTTATGCTTCTTTTGTGTTTTTTGTTTGAAAGTCCAGTTTCCAATTTACCGCTTTTTTTTAAATATCAAGAATGCTGGAAAGTTTTTAATTTTATTGAATATCCAATTTCTCCTGAAGGCTTTTATTGAGTTTTGCTGGATAGGTGATTCTTGATGGTAATGCTAGGTCTTTTGTCCTCTAGAATATCATATTTCAAACCCTCCAATTCTTTCATGTAGAAACTGTTTAATCTTGTGCTATCCTGACTGTAGCTCCACTATATCAGAAAGGTTTTCTGTTTTGTTTTTGGCAGCTTGTAATATTGTCCTCTTAACCTAAACGTTTGAAAATTGGATTATAACATTCCTGAAAATTTTCATTTTGGGATATTTTTTCAAAAGTGTTTTGTGGAGTCTTTCATTTTCTATTTTATCCTCTGTTTCTAGAATATCCGGATAGTTTACCTTGATAATTTCTTGAAAAAAGAAGTTCAGGCTTTTTCTTTATTTGTTTTGTTTTGTTTTTGATCATGGCTTTCAGGTAATCTAATAATTCTTAAATTATGTCTCCTGGATCTATTTTCTAGATCTGTTTTTTTCCTCAATTATATATTTCACATTTTCTTATATTTGTTTCATTCTTTTGATTTTGTTTTATTCTTTCTTGAGATCTCATTAATTCATTAGCTTCCACTTAATTCCAATTAAGGAATTGTTTTCTTCAGGGGATTTTTGCATCTTCTTTTTTATTTTTATCTCCTATTTCTATTTTCTATTTGGTCTATTAATCCTGCCTTGTAAAGAGTTTGTTTTAGTGAATATTGTATTTCTTTTTTTCCCTGTTTGGTCAATTCTGTTTTTCCTAGGCATTCTTCTCTTCATTGCATGTTTGTGCCTCCTTTTTCATTTGGCCTATTCTATTGCTTAAGGTATTCTTTTCTTCATTGTGTGTGTGTGTGTGTGTGTGTGTGTGTGTGTGTGTATGCATGCACATGCTTCTTTTACTGAGCTATTGATTCTTTTTTTCTGATTTTCTTTTATCACTCTCATTTCTCTTCCCAATATTTTCTCTCTTTCGTATTTGATTTTTAAAATTCTTCTTGAGTTCTTTCATGGCCTGGAGCCAATTCATATTTTTCTTTGAGACTTTGGATATAGAAGTATTCAATTTATTTTCTTGTTCTGAGTTTTTTTTTTATTTTGATCTTCCTTGTTGCCATAGTAATTTTCTATAGTCAGACTGTTTTTCTGCTTTTTGCTCATTTTCCCTCCTATATTTTTGTCTTTTATTTCTATGTTAAAGTGAGTATTCTGCTTCTATAATGGAAGGGGCACTGTTACAAGCTTCAGGTTTTTTTATGCAGCTGTTTTCAGAAGTAATTTAGATTAGTTTAAGTTTTTAGTTCTTCTTAAGGTGCTATGATCTAGGGAGAGATGCTCTCCTGGACTGGGCACTACTCTATGAGCAATAATAAGCACTCTTTTCCATTCATGAACTGTGGCCAGGATCTGCTCTGCCCATAAGCTCTGGTGTATTAGTGCTCCTCCTTGACCTGAGACTGAGACCCAGATATAAGTAAAAGCAAACATAACAGTCTGCCCCTTTAATCTCCTAACCAGTTGTATAATACCTCCCTTTATTTATTGTTTATGGGTTAGAAAAAAATAGAAACTACAAGTGGTTCCACTGATTTCACTGCTTCCAAAGTCTGCTCCTAGTTTGTTGGGTTCTGGTTGGAACTGGTATCTTTCTTACTGATTTTCAAAATTGTCTTGGGCTGGGAAAATATTTCACTTCATCCATTTTGTGTTCTGCCTCTCTAGAATATCTTTGAAGGAATTATTTAAATGTTTAGAGAGAGAACTCAAGTATATCCTTAACTTTTCCCTGCTGTCCTGGTCTTACTCCCCAGAATTTAGGAAAATAAAATTAACAGCCCTTGACAACAGATTGGATGAAAGAGAGAGAGAGAGAGAGAGAGAGAGAGAGAGAGAGAGAGAGAGAGAGAGAGAGAGAGAGAGAGAGAGAGAGAGAGTGCGCGCTCCTGGGAAGTTATAACCTTAATAGTTATTGAAAAAGATAGAAAAACACAAATAGGAAGAGAAATGGATTTTTGGTGGTAGGGCATAATGAGTTAAATTCTGGATATGTGGAGTTTAAGATAATCTATGGCATATATGATTCAACATGTCTAATATTCATTTGGAGATGTCTGAGACATAGTGAAAGGATATTTGGTTGAAGTATGCTTTTTTAAGTAAAGAAGATGATTTACTTGCTAATAATAACAAATTAAAATATATTTATGATACAAATCTAAGCAAAGGGCACTATTTGCTGATGACTTGAATATTTACTTAAAATACCCCAGAATATCAGAAAAAATAAAAGTTAGTAACAATATCTTAAGAGTCAAATTGAGTAGCATTGTTTCTTCTTAATCTCTCTATCGAATATGTTCTCTTTTTTAATTCTTTTGTCCCTAGGTTTTTGTTATTGTACTTTCACCTGGTTCTCCTCATATTTTTTTCAGTCTCCTTTTTCTATCTCCCAAATTTTGTCTTTGGATCTATCTTTGATATTTTTTCTCTCCCTTTATCCTCCTCCTATATGGCATTAATGGTCTGATTCTATCAATTCTATACTATCATCATCTCTTATGTTTGTCTCCTTTACTCATGAAACTATTCACCTAGTTCAGCAGTTCAATATTTCTCTGTTATGCTATTATAGTACCATTCTAATTGTTTTCTCTGATTAAATCCATTCTATTATCTATCTTCCATTTAGAGGATATATTAATACTCAGAAAACCTGATTTATCACTTTTAAATTCTATGATCTCTAGTAACTGCCTATTCATAATAAGACACAATCTCTTCAATATAATATTTAAACCCACAAACCTGGCTTGTCTAATTCCTCCAGATTTATTCCATTTTACTTCCCATCATACATTATAACTTTTAGATAAACTGATACACAGGGCATCCAGATCTTTTGGATGCTTTGTGCCTTTGAGTCTATCATCTGAAATAACTACCCTTCTGACTTTCAGCTCTGAAAATCCTTTGCTTCCTCAATACCTTTTTAAGTTGTTGTCACCTGCAAAAATTCTTCTGCTTTCATTAACTTTAAAATTGTTTTTCTTTTTGAATTAACTTGTACTCATTTATCTATGTCCCATATGAATGTTAACTCCTTGAATGCAATAAAGCAACATTTTGGTGTAATGCTCTATCATTTAATTCAGAGACTTATATAATAGGTAATAACTATAATAATTTACATTTATATAGCACTATTTGCCAGTAGCTGTGCTAAGAAATTCACAATTATTATCTTATTTGATCCTCACAAAAATTCTGAGATGTAAGTGATATTATCTCCATTTTACAGAGGAGGAAACTGAGGAAAATAGAGGCTAACTAGCTTATCAAGGATCACAAAATCAGGAAGTGTCTAAGGATGGATTTTAATCAAATAAGTACTTAGTAAGGTTTTAAGAAATTTAATTGAATTATTTTCTAGTTTTTATCCCATTTGCATTAAGCAAGTTAAGTTCTACTTTTGTTTCACAGTTTCTCATGTATTCTTATTTCTTTTCTATTCCTTACAAAACTCTCCTGGTCAGAGTTTAATACTATCTCTTGATGGATTATTGAAAAAAGATGTCTAATTGGAGAGATTGTATTATATAGTACAAAGAACAATGGGTTTGGAGACAGAAGATTTACATTTGTTTCTAGTTCTGTTACTTGCTATCTCTGTGACTTTTGTCAAGTGATTGTGGGCCTCAGGTTGTTCATTTATAAAATTAGTAGGTAAAGTAGAGTAAAATAATCACTAAATCCCTTCAATTCCATGATATAATGGTTTTGTCATCTGGCATTTCTATCTACTCTAATCAATTCTACACATTGTCTCCAGATGACTCTTACTAAAACATTAATTTCCTGATGTTTGCATTGCTCAAACATTTTTAGTTACTCCTCATTTTTTATGGGATAAAATCTAAACCTTTTAGTCTATAATTTTAGCCTCACCAAAATCCCTTCCCATTACCTTAATGGATTTATGGCTCCCTATACTTCTTCATTAAATCTCCAATTGAAACAAATTATTATCCTTTATATTCCCTACCTGTCATATGTTCTTGCTACAGTCTCTTCAAGAGTATTTTGTCTTCTGACCTAATTACCCTTCCATCTCAATGTATCGTCACAAATGTAAACTACATATTTCTTAATGATTAGGTAAAAAAAAAATGCTAACCATTAAAATAACACCGCTTGGCTCAAATGACTGGTAATCTCTTTACTGAAATGATAGACTTCCTTTTTTTATTTATTGTTGGTGCTTTGATCCTAGGTTGATCTTTTTCGTCTTCACAATGTCAAGCTAGAAGGAATTTCTCTCTATTTCTTTTAAATGTATACATGATGAGGGAAAAGGGAAGGGATTAGAATTTATGTAGTATATACTATGTGCAAGAAAGTATTCTAACTTTTACAAATATCTTTTAATCCAATTGTATATAATCAAAACATATTATATGATATATCTGATATAGTACAAATATATGAATACCATAAAATGAATTGTCAGCAAAACTGGAAAATAGGGCACTAGATAGACTTGGTACACGACAGATATTTACCATACATCCAGACATCAAAGAACTCAATTTGGTCCTTCATTCATTCATTCATTCACTCAGCTATCTCTTTATTTCAATACTGTGCAAATCACTGGGCTCTGATGCATTTCAAATGACAAGTATATCTTAAGTTTATACTATGTAACTGCCAATTTCTATAGGACATTTATCAATTATTAACATCTAGGTGTAAGTCACATAGTAGGTGTTTAATGTGTGCTTGTCACTTGAAATATTATGCATCATAGCATTTCCCATGGCTATCTACAACCCTTGTTGGCTCAGGAACAACTGACAGAGCAAATGCTGTTAGTACACTTCTCCAAACTTCCTACATATACAATTTTCTAATTTACCTCTCCATGCTAGACCCTGATTCTATCTACTCTATCCATCTTCACCTCTGTGAGGATCACAGAATCCTTATTTCAGTAGAACACTTTGGTTCAGTTTCCCAGTTTTGCCTTCCACCCTATCTCATAGAGCGTACCAGTCAGTTCAAGTCTTTTGGATGAGCAGATAATCACTAATTATAATTCTTCTGATAAGATAGAACTCTAGGAGTTACACCTGGCTTGATATTTCCACCTACATTCCTTTTTATCTTACTATTTTCCTTTCTAGTATGTTATTCAGGCCCCAGGTACTGCCATTCACCTTAAGGATTCCTGAGTCTCACACTGAATCCCAATGATTTATCCTTAGATCATTGTCCATCTTCCCTCCAGATGAATTTTTACCTATCTTTTCTTTGTGTAAATACCTAAATAGCAAAGGTTATCTTACTTCTGTGTTTGTATTTTTAATGCTCAGCATCCTGCTTGGCAGGAAGTCAGTATTTAATAAATGCTGTTCATTCATTCAGTAAGTCAGTCAAAAAGCATTTTTATAGCCCCACTATGTGCCAGGCACCTGGTACAAGACTGTGAAATACAAATACAAATAGAAAGACAGTCATTGTCCAGAAGAGGCTTAAATTCTAATGGATGAAGATAACATTTAAAAGGATTCTGAAAGAGGAGTAATAGCAAAAGTGCTCAGTGAGATCTTGATAAAGGAAGTCCACAGGGCTGCCTGAAGAATAATTAGATATAGTTAGCCAGGGCACCTTCTTTAAATTTCAGTTCTGAGATGTGCTGTCTAATCAGTAGGATAGGCCACAGGGGTGGAAGAAATTCCAATATGTGAATTCTAGGGTAAGAGTGAGGCTTCGGGATTAAAAAGTTAGGGCATAGTAGAGGGCATCTGGCTTGTAGCCTGGAAAGTAATAATTCATTCTTTCATTCATCTTAGACTTCAAACCCATCTCTATCGACTAAGTCATGCATTTACAGCTAAATTGACACAATGAATATTGGATTAATATTCCATTTACTTTGTGAAGTCAAGATTTAAGCTTATATGGCAATTTCTACTCTTTCCTCTCACTTTTATTAGAATTAATCCACAAGTCAATGTTCATTTTCTATTGTATCTCAGAATGAAATAATAATTTCATGGAAAAAATGTTTTTTTTTTCTTAAAAAATACATTTCCTATTAAACCATGGAATAAAAACAGTTAAGTAAAAAAACACAGAAAAAATGTATAATCTCTATTTGCATGTTAGTTTGTTCATTAATTTTTTGAAGTATCCCTGCAATCATTTCAATGCTTTCATTTTATGGATTTAAATTAACAAAGCAAAATGATGGGGCACTTTTCAAAGAAGAAGAAAATGAGAAGACTTTTTAAAAATATCCTTTTTCAATCACTGATTAAACAGAACAGTTTTCTCCCATTGGACACAAAATTGTCTACTTTCCTCTTCTAGAAACATGAATCAACACTAAACCCTAGATGAGTAAAGCAATAGGCTTTGGAGAAAGAGACAACCTGTCATTCACTACCATTCATACCTATATCAATTTTTAATTTGCTATAGTTCCTCTACCCCGCTCAGGCCTAAGAGTTTTCATTTTTATTTGGTGAGGAATTCTAAATATGTTTGAATGTCAAAGGGGGAAAGTTGCAAGTTGTGCATGACAAGGCAACAAAATAGCTTTGAGAAGATTTTTTTTCTGTGTGCTTTAGGGTGACTGTATACATGTTGCCTCTATTGTTTTTAATTTGCACATCTCCAGTCTGTCATTAAATTAGATGCAGGATCTTAATAATTTCACTCGAAACTCCAAGCCCAGATTTTGCTGTGTGAGGAAATTTCTGAATAAGACATCAAGTTTCTAGCCATCAGAGGATAATTTATTGATACTTGTCAAAAGGAAGTATCAGTCTAACAGAAATCAAGACAAAAGGAATGCCTGATGAATTTCCTTTGAAGTGCCTTTTATAAAAGTCCTTGGTAATACATATTGATGAACTCCAAATTGTCTTGCCTGAAGGGAAAAGAAAGTAGACTGCTTTACACTGTCTTATAAATATTCATCAAAAGAACAAGACTTATGTTTCCAGGCGTGAGGTGAATGATTACGGTTGTATGATTGCCTTGGAATCTGGATAATTAGTAAAACAGTCATTGACAGTTGGAGAATTTTAAACGCTGGTGTCTTGCTACTACTTCCTTTGGAGATATAGATAGCTATCTCTGAATCAGAGAACCCTAGATTTGGGGAGTTGAATTGATACATGAATGCTCTATTTATTAGTATTATCCTCTTATGGTTTAGTTATTTAATCAGTCAAAATATTAGACTGTTGTTGCTTAATTACTTTATCTAGAATCTTTTCCAGCATCATGAAAGGCAGTCCACTTTAGAATTAAAGTTTTTTTTTTTTTTTAAACAAAGAAGTAACATGGTTTAAGAGAAATAACTTTGATTTTGAAGTTGGAGAACCTGGGCTCAAAATCTTCCTCTGTCACTATTATGTAGCCTTAGGCAACTATCATGTTTTCTAGGATTGATTTCTCATATTAAAAATGCACAAGAGGTTGAATTGGATGGATTATAAAGGCTTTTCCATTTCTAAATCAATTATCCTATAGCTTTTGAATTATAGTGAAAAGAATGTGAAATGGTAGGACTTCCCAGAGGAAGTAGACATACTTTTTTGTGGCTTAAATTAGTCTTTCTTCCCCTTCCTTGCTCCCCACCGCCCAACTGCCTTTTTTTTTTTTTTTTTTTTTTTTTTTTTTTAATCCTCAGCTTCTAATATAATGCCTGTCTAGTTGCTTAATAAAAGTTCATTGGACTGGATGGTTTGGTAATAAGGAAGTCCTCAGTTTGTTTCATTGGCTTATTTAAAAGATTTGATAGAACTAGGAAATCCTTTGGGGAAGATACTTTCTGATCTGTATGGAGGAAAATAAACCAATACCCAGTGATTGGTGAATTTATTCAATTTACCAAAACTGGCTACAGCTTATTTGTACTTGAACTTTGTTTCAGCTTGTCTTATAGTACTTCAGAAAGAAATGTGCAACTCTTAAGACCTTAAATATACTTAAAATATAATTAAGCCCAAACAATAGATATTCTAAGGAGAAATTGCTGCTCTGTCTAAGCTACTAAAATTGATTGTTTTTGGTGAACAAAGGATACCTCATCTGTGGATAGACCAATTTTCCTTGCTTTATAGCTGAAAGAAGCATTTTATTTTCATGGCAAGAAGAGCATCTTTTATTACACATCCATCAGCTACTCAACACTCATTTTCCTACCAACTCAAAAGTTGTGATTGGAGCCTAAAATGTGGGTTTGAGAGCATAAGGGCAGTTATGGAGACAATTAATATTGTCCTAGAATGACAGAAGAGAAATTTAGTGAATAATTCTCAGATATTATTAGTTGAGCAGCTATTATACAAATTGACATATGAAGGAAATTTTATTGCCATATATAAACTTGATCAGGGATATTACAAAAGCAATCCTTCAGTAAGAAGCTGTGATAAACCTTAGGCATAAAGATGGTGTCGTGAAGGTGGCATTACACTTGGAAGATTTCATGGGAGAGTTGAAAAATCTTTTGCTTTTTATTTTCTTCTGGATTTAATACTCTGTATAATTCATCTCAAACTAAATCTATGAAAAGTAATTTGGAAATGAGACTCATTCATAAAATATATTATGTTAGCAATTTGGAGCACTTAAATTGATCCTGCAGAATACCTACAAAAATTCAATTTGAAATAGAAACAAAACCTAAATCAGTTCTACACATTGCAGTGTCAATGTTTCTCAGTCAATCTACTACTTTGCCTTTTTTGCTCAGAAACCACTACTTATAAAAGTATCCATTATATCATTTTTAGACTGGTTTACCATGTCACAATGGGAAAAAACAAACAAACAAACAAACAAACAAAAAATTCCTTTTGAAATACAAATGGAGGCTCATTGGAAAATGACCAGAGCTGAGAAAAGTTCTGATGGTTCCCCATTTAAAACCATTTTTTACCTATCTTACTAAGTTAAATCTGTGCATTGTCAATTACCGCCTTTATGTACTCTATATAGGGAATCCATTTGTATTAGAGAAGAAAGATAGTGGGGTTCAAAAATTGATTGTATACTGACAATGAGTGAGAATTCTACTTGAGCATAAGGAACTCACTGAACCAGAAGAAGCACTCATTTCTTTCCTTGAAAAAGAAAAGGAAATGAAAAAATGTTCATAAAAATAATCATATCACATATATATTAAACATGTTAGTACAAATAAGCTTACTTATGGTTAAACCTCAAAACTTGATTTCCTCTTCTTTAAAAATGGTATCATAATTCTTATAGACTCTACTATACTTCAGAGGATTATTGTGAGACTCAAATAGGATAATGCATATAAAATATTTTGCAATCTTTGAAGCAATATATGTTGTTGGGAATCAAATAGAAATTATTAATACTATTAGGGATGCTAATGCTACTGTTTTCTCATCTTTATGATTGAGTTTAAATGGAAATTATTCTATTACAAGTCATTGTCATATCACTGTTCCTTTATATTTAGTATTTTATGGACTATCACTGAACAAGTTGCTATTTTTTTAATAAAATAAAAACATTGGGGTGAAAGTTCAATTCTTGTAAACTCATGGAAAACATCTTTGAAACAACTCCAATATCAAGTAGAAAAAAATATAGTTCCTCTTTCTATTCAAACACAATTTTATTTCTTCTTCTAGGTACCAATATTTTGAGAATTTTTCTTAGTTTTCATTTAGATTAGAAATTATTGGTATTTGGCATGGAAATATCTATTAAAAACTTCTTATTTTTCATCTTTTTTATCTTTTGTTGTTACATCCAACTTATCATCATTGTCATTAGCAACACAATTAGCATCATTATCATCATCACTACTATTACCACTGCCACCATAACCACCACTATCACTTTCATCTTCACTGTAAATATTATTATTACCCATTAATAATTGTAGTGGTAAAGACTTTTATTAGACTTGTTTTTATTAGTGAATAAAATGTCTTAGCTAAGAGGTAAAATATTTTTGGTAATCATTTTATTAATAATGCTAGCATTTTATTTTATTTATTTTCTTTTTTGTTATACATGTATATTAACTTTTGAAATATATATTTCTTTATGAATTGTGTTGTGAAAGAAAAATCAGAATAAAAGAGGAAAACAAGAGAAAAAAGCAGAAAAAAAATGGACATAACATGTGTTGATTTACATTCCATCTCCATAGTTCTCTTTCTTGCCGCAGATGGCATTTTCTATCCAAAGTTTATTGGGATTGCTTGTTGAAAAGAATCAAGTCTTTCACAATATTTGCACATTATTGTTGTTACTCTGTACATTGTATTTCTGGTTCTTCTTGTTTTACTCAGCCTTAGTTTGAATTTAAGATGTGAAAAATTTGAAGATCATCTATCTGTTGGTGATCAAAAAAGGAATTTATCTAGATTACATTAAAGTATAATAGGACTATAAAACTGAAATTATAGCATAATGCAATCTTTTTCAAAAAAAAAAGATTTTGGAAGGAATGATTTATAACTTTAAAGTGCTCAAATGAAAATTACCTGCAGGAGTTTCAGACTTATATTGACATACCCAGTTTCAATAGGCTTCAGTAAAATAATATAATTGGGGTAAAATATCTTTAAAGTCCCTTCCAGCTGTAAATCCTGTGGTTTAATTACTTAATAATTGAAAAAATAAGATGTTTTCAGTTATAGTAAGTGGTTCTCTTAACAGAGCAAATTGCTTGAGTTAAAATTGCAAAAGGAGACAATTTAGTTCTTTTTTTTTTTTTTTTTTTTTCTTCTGAGGCTGGGGTTAAATGACTTGCCCAGGGTCACACAGCTATTAAGTGTTAAGTGTCTGAGACCAGATTTGAACTCCGCTCCTCCTGAATTCAAGACTAGTGCTCTATCCACTGTGCCACCTAGCTGCCCCCGACAATTTAGTTCTTGATGGAATGAGATAAGAAAATTCAAAATATGTTATCAAGAAATGTTTAGGATTTTTTTTCCCATCCTAGAGATGCTTAGAAAGACAGACATCTATTTAAATGTGCCTGGTTATTATTCTACCTACTATCTAGAAGTTGACTTTTTAATGGTCTCTATGAGCCTGTAAGTTGCTATTTTTTAAAGGAGAACAAGGTAAAATCACTACTGATGTGTTTTGCATCTCATTGAGCTATGCTGTAGTTGACTAGCTGAAATTGTGGAACAAAACATGTCTTTTCTAACTCTAAGGTCTTTGAGGATGGAGATGATGTGTAACACCTTCATGCATCACTATAGCTTCTAACATTGGCTCTATTCACAAAATAAATACTCTAAAAATATTCAATAAATGAATGAATGCATTCTTTCAAAAATAATGTGAAACTGATGTCGTTAATTTTCTTTAACTGATTTGCCAATTCATTAACTAAATTCTGTATCTATTAAGTTATCAGTGTTCTCTTTGATAGTTGTTTATTGATTGCTACTAATCAAATATAATTGTTTCAGTTTCTTCCATTTAAAATTAAATAAATACATAAACTGGAATATATATATATATTTTTTTTTAAGTTGGAGAATGTGCCCTGGAAATGTCAGTATCAGGAATGTGATGTTTGTTAGAGAGTAAAATAAGGAAGTGACAGTCAAACTCTATTTTGTTATGATCAGTCAATTCAAAAGTTTGAGTTTTTTGGGGTATATTATTTCTTTTGAAATGCCAACGGACAGCTGTGGATATGCTAAAGAGCCAGTTTATCCCTTGATCCATTACACCCTTTTTGTGTCCTTAGAAGCACACTCACAATTAATAAAAGTCATTTGTGGTTTAATACTTAGCTAAAATGATGACTAAAAGGATTACCTTGATACTTGGGAATTCTTAACTCTAAAGTAAGATATTCCACATCAAGTGCATGCCTTTGTGAAGGTCAGTGCTTAGATTATATCTGAGTCATTTCAGGCATTATGTATTCACTTCAGTTAATAATGTCAAGTATGTGGTATGGCTTACATAGACATATTAAATGTTCACCCAAAGGGAGGGCTACTTATGGAAAGGAATAGGAGATGGAAGTGACCAATAAAATAAGCTTTTTATTAATATTCTATTTATATGTGTTTTACTACTACTGCCAAATTCTTTGATACTGTAAAATGATTCGACAATAAAATCTTATTAGATTTTATCCATGAAAATGACATTCAAGAGGCATTACTGTACAATTTGCTGCTATAAGCTAAGCACCGTGGGACTTTACCCCCTAACTTATATTCTCCAAATGTTATATTCTTAAAATGAAAGACTGTCTTAGTGTTCTGTTGTATCCTCAGCATTTAGCACAGGGATATGTGCATATTAAGAATCTATTTATTCATTGATATCACCTCATTGACACATTTTACAGAAATGATACAAAAATACATATGTAAATATATATGTATATGTGTATACATATGTGTGTATATATATATATATGTGTGTGTGCGTGTATATATATATATATGTATAATGCAAATGTAAATGCCAAAAATAATGACAATTATCAAAATAATAGTATTTTAGAACTAGAATTAGGAACATCTGAATTCAGCCCCTACCAATGTATCAAATAAGATTCTAAAATGTCATAACAAACAGGTTAAGACAAAACATTTTTTTCTTCCCCCCTGATAAAAGTTAGGAGATTTACAGAGGAGAATGTATATGACACTGGAGGAGGGACTAATTAGGAGCATAGCAGAGTGTATACAACACCGGCTCTGAATGTTGAAGGAGACAGGACTAACAACAGAATCAATAACAATAACAGTATTATGACAACTCACTGCCCAGAGAAAGCAAAACAGTAAGATACCTATCAAAACGAGATTACAGGGAATCACCATGTGGAGAACAGACACAGGTCTTAGCACTTTTTGGCAACTCAATTGCCCGTTATTAAGTTGGAGGCCTCAATTACAGACTTGAGAATAGTGCAGTCACTAGGGAGCAGAAGCAGGGGCTGTACATCCTGATTGCAGTCCCATGGTTGAGAAGGCATAGTGCCCTTAGTTTTTACTTTTATTGTCAGTGTATAGAGTAGTGATAACACTTGCAGTCTTATGGGGACAGGGGCAGGTCTTGAATAACTATAAGAATTTAGACAAGAGACCAGTGACTGACTAAATCTCTTCCCATATCACACCACTTTGTAAGCACCAAAATTTTACAAGTTCCCCAGATTTGTGAAAAGAGGCAAGACAAAAACACTTTAAGTTTGACAAGTTGACCTCCATTTTTGAGGTAAGCAAAGTCCATATCTGAAATAAAGGTAAAAATGAAGAAATATCCTTGAAAAGGAACAACATTACAAGAAGAAATTGATAATAAGGAGCTACTTTAATGACAGGGAAGATCAATACACAAACTCAAAAGAATATAATATATCGACAAGCAAAATCTAAAGGAATACAAATGTGAATGGATAAAAAAACTACCAAGAAATCCTAAGGAATTTCAATTTTTAAAAGAACAAAAATAACTTTAAAATCAAATAAAAGAAATAGGAGAAAAATTAGAAATTAAATCAGAATAAAGAAAGAAAATTATGAAAAAGTATTACAAGCTTTGTAAAAAAAAGTGCAAAACACTTGAAATTTAACAGTTTAAAAAAGCTGAACTGGTTAAATAGTAAAAGTGCAAAAAACCTCATGGAGGAAAACAAATTCACAAAAATAGAATTGGCCAGAAAGAAAAGGAAATTTTTAAAAAGGTACTTAAAATAATTCACTAAAAATTTGTATTGGTTAAGTGGAATCTCATAATTCTATGAGACATGAAGAAATGATAAAACAAAGACAAAAAAAAATGAAACACCTCGCTAAAAAATAATACCAGCTTAGAAAAGAGAAAAAAATAAAGATAATTTTAGAATTATTTTACTACTTGAAAGCCAAGGTAGAAAAGAGACTAGATATATTTCAAGAAATAATGGAAGAAAAATTCTCAGATATTTTAGAATCTTAGTGTAAAATATAAATCAAAAGAATCACTTCCTGAAAAAGATCCCAAGATGATAATTTTCAAAAGTAGCCAAATATTACCACTTCCAGATCAAGGAAATGCAAGAGTCCAGAAAGAAAATTTTCAAATGCCATGCAGCAACAGTTGGGCACATATAAAAATAATTAGCTACACCAATTAAAGTATAAAAAAAAAAATCAAATATGACATTCCAGAAGGTAAAAGAACTCAGATTATAACAAAGAATAACCTACTGAACAAAAATGAATATAATCCTCTTTTGGGGGGTGTTATGGGCCAGATCTCTACTTGAAACAAGGATTCTTACAAGGTGCTAACTAAGCGGAATTGATAAGACAATGGTTATTTAGTTTAGCATGGTGATTAATAGTTCTCTAGTTCAGTATGATTAATTTAATCTTACCACAAATAATGGTTCCCTGGTGATATAATGATTGGTTTCTATTCAGCATACTATAAATGATCTAATTATAATAGAGCATATAAGCTGGGACAAACTCCACCAGGGTGAGACTCAAGAGAGACAGAGAACTGGAGATAGGTGCTCAAGCTTTCAGAGCCAAGGAAAGAGATTCACTCCATCTCATACCACCATGGTGGCTGGCTTGTCCTCCTGCATTTTCTCCACTGAGACTAAGCTAGCTCGGGCCTCAGGCAAGGAGACAATAAAGAATTTGGACTTCAACACCTGGCTATTCTCATGATGATTACTTTGCTGAAACAAAGGATGGTCCTAAGACCTCGAGAAAACCAACAGGAACATTACAGGGGGGATTTGGGTGGGGATGAAAACTTAATGAAATAGAATTCTTACAAGCATTATTAATGAAAATACCAGAGCTGAATAGAAAATTTACTTTCAAACACAAGATTCAAAATAGGCATAAAAAAGTACATAAGAATGAGATATCATGAAGAAATTAATGAGGTTAAATGTTGTATTTCTAAATGGGAAGGTGATATATGTAATCCCTCAAGAACTTTCACATAATTAGGATAATTAGAAATCTACTTAGAAGGAGGTCATATATGTAAGTTTATTTCATTGGTATGATCTCAAAAGAAAATGGAAGGTTGAGAAGCAGGAATTTTCTCTTAGATAAGAAAGAACATGATAAATTGTAAAATATTGGAGGCAGAGCCAAGTGGCAGAGAGGACAAATGTTTTCTTTCTGACCTCCCACAACCCTCACACTAATTACCAAATCCAGCCTCTGAATTAGTTCTAGACTGACAGATCCATGAATATTGAGAGTGTAACAAATTACCAGCTGAAGATAATTTTGAAGATCACCAGAAAAGGTCTGTTTCAATCAGACACAGAGGGAAGAGGGTCAAGTACAAGCAGGCTGAGCAAAGACACCAGGGAGTGCAGGCAGTTCAGACCCAGGGTAGTGCACCAGATAATGGGGAGGAATCTACAGCAGTGTTAGGTACTCTGCCATGGTTGCAAGCCAGTAGATCAGCAGAGAAGTTATAAAACATCCAACACAAAGACAAAAGATAAATGGAGAGCCCTGAAATGCCAGAATTTCATGGTACCTGGCCCATTCACCCAGCACTGTTTGTAGAGGAAGCTTGGACAATCTCCTTTACCCTAAAAGCAGATCTCAACATTAAAAAAAATGAGCAAAAAACTTGAAAGAGCTGACCCATAGATAATTTTATGATGAAAGAGAAGAACAAATTTCAAACCCTGAGGAGATTAAAAGAAGATCGTCTCCAGGGGAAGCTCCAAAAGATGATATAAATTGGCCCCCATTACACAAGGCTCTTCTAGAAGAAATCATAAAAGATCTTAAAAGAGAGCTGGAAGAAAAATAGGGAAAGGAAATAACTTTACAAGAAGGTTTGGAAAAGAAAACAGAAATTATCTGAAGAAAATTCACTATAAAATAGACTTAGCAAAATGGAAACATATAACTCCTTAAAAAATAGAGTTAACAAAATGAAAAATAAAATAAAATAACTCCCCGAAAAACAGAATTTATGAAATGGAAAAGGAAAATAACTCCTTAAAAACAGAATTTGTGAAATGGAAAAAATCCATAAAACAAAACAACTCATTTAAAAATTCAATTGGACAAATACAAAAAGAAATTTAAAAAGTAAATGAAGATAATAATTCACTAAAAATCAGAACTGAGACAATGAAAATTAATAGGTCAAAGAGATATCGAGAGTCAGTTAAGTAAAACTTAAAAAAAAAAAAAAAAAAGAAAAGAAAAGAAAAACTAGAAAAAATGTAAAATACTTACTTGGGAAAACAACTGACCTGGAAATCAGATCTAGGAGAGACCATCTAAAGATTATTGGACTTCCAGAAAACCTTGATGAAAGAAAAATCCTAGACACTATTTCTCAGGAAATCCTCAAAAATAACTGCCCTGATGTCTTAGAATTAAAAGGTAAAATAGCCATTGAAAAATTCACTGACTACCTTCTGAAAGAGTCCCCAAAATTAAAACTTCAAAGAATATTATGGATAAATTTCAGAACTATAAGACCAAGTTAAAATTATTACAAGCAACCAGAAAAAATAATTCACATACCAAGAAGCCATAATAAGGATTACCCAGGACCTAGCAGTTTCCACCTCAAAAGATTGAAGGGTTTGGAATCTGATATTCCAAAAGGTAAGGGAACTTAGAATGCAGTCAAGAATAAACTACCCTGCTAAACTGAGCATTTTTTTTTCAGGGACAAAGATGGACACTCAATGAAACAAGTGAATTTCATTGATTTCTAATAAAAAGACTAAAAATAAACAAAAAAAATGACTTCCATATATAGAATTCAAGAGAAGCATAAAAAACTAAAAAGAAAAGAATTTTTGAGAACTGAGTATTTCTGTTATTTCTCTGTTATTGGTATACATAGAGGGTACATGTATTATTTGATTTTAATGTTATACTATAAAAAGACACTGGAGGTGGAAATGGCATTGTATCAGAAAAAGGAGAAAGTGGAAGTAAAATGAGGGAAATTACACCCCACAAAGTGGCAAAGAAAACATATTTGAGATTAAGAAGAGAGGGGGATGAACATTGTGCAAATCTTACTCTCATCAGATTTGGTTCAAACCAAAATAAAAAAGATAGAAAAAGAACAAATTAAAAATACCCAAATACCAAATTTAAATTCTAAAAATAAAAGGAGAGATTAATAAAATGAAAATTATAAAAAAATTAGATTTCATAGAGAAATTTCTCTCAACTTATAGAAAAATGGGAAGGGAAAGGGGAAAAGGAAAGGAGTAGGCAGGCTAAATAGAAGGGAAAACAGAAATAGTTGGGAAAAGGTATAAGAAAGATGGAGGGACTCTAAAGGGAGAGAGCTGCTTGGGGCAAGTAGTGCTTATAAGTAAAATATTAGAGAGAAGGGAAAAAGGAAAAGGAAAGAGAAAAATATAATTTGTGGTTAACAAAATGGCAGGAAATACAGAATTAGAAGTTTTCACTGTAAATCTTATTGAAGTAAACTCTCCTATAAAGCAGAAGCAGATAGAAGACAAGATTAAAATATGTTTACAAGAAACTCATGTAAAGCAGAGTGATACCTACAAAGTGTAAAAAGCTGAAGCAAAATCTATTATGCTTCAGGCTTCAGGGGTAGTCATCCTGATTTCAGATCAATAAAAGTAAAAATTGATCTAATTAAAAGAGATGAGAAGGACGTTATATCTTCCTAAAAGGTACCAAAAATAATGAAGCAATATCAATACTAAACATATATGCACCAATTGGTATACTATGGAAATTCCTAAAGGAGAAGTTAGGAGAGTTTCAAGAAGAAATAGACAGCAAAACTATAATAGTAGGAGATCTTGATCTTGCTCTCTCAGAATTAGATAAATCAAACCATAAAACAAATAAGCAAGAAGTTAAAAAGATAAATAGAATCTTAGAAAAGTTAGGTATAATAGATCTTTGGAGAAACTTGAATGGAGACAGAAAAGAGTATGTTTTTTTCTTGGCATTTCATGAAACCTATCCAAAAATTAACCATAAGCTAGGATATAAAGACCTCAAAATCAAATGTAGATAGGCAGAAATAGTCATCCTTTTCAAATCACAATGCAATAAAAATTACATTCAATGAAAGGCCAGGGGAAAACAAACCAAAAAATAATAGGAAACTAAATAATCTCATCCTAAAGAATGAATGGGTGACACAGAAAATCATAGACACAATTAATAATTTGATCCAAGACAGTGGAGATAGTGAGACAACATAACAAAATTGATGGGATGCAACCAAAGCAATAGTAAGGGAAAATTGTATATCTCTAGATGACAAAACTTGTATAAAATAGAGAAAGAGGAGATCAATGAATTGGGCTTACAAATAAAAAAGATAGAAAAAGAACAAATTAAAAATACCCAAATACCAAATTTAAATTCTAAAAATAAAAGGAGAGATTAATAAAATGAAAATTATAAAAAAGATCTATTAAATTAATAAATAAAATGGAGTTGTTTTATGAAAAAAAAATAGATAAACCTTTAGTTAATTTTATTAGAAAAAGTTAAGAGGAAAATCAAATTGTTAGTCTCAAAAATGAGAAGGGAGAATTTTTCACCAAATGAAGAGGAAATTAGAACAATAATTAGAAGGTTCTTTGCTCAACTTCATGCTAATAAATTTGATAACCTAAGTAAAATGTAGGAATACCTACAAAGATATAGATTGTTGAGATTAACAGAAGAGGAAATAAATTACTTAAGTAGTCCCATTTTAGAAAAAGAAATACAACAAACTATTAATCAGCTCCCTAAGGGGAAAAAAAAAAAAAAAAAAACTCAAGGAACAGATAGATTTACATATTAATTCTACCAAACATTTAAAGAACAATTAACTCCAATGCTATATAAATTATTTGAAAACATAGGGAATGAATTCCTTTTATGACACAGACATGGTACTGATATTTAAACCGGATAGGTCAAAAACAGAGAAAGAAAATTATAGAACAATCTCCTTAATGAATACTGATGCAAAAATCTTAAATAAAATATTAGCAAAGAGATTAAGAAAATAATCCCCAGGATAATATACCATGACCAAGTAGGATTTATATCAGGAATGCAGGGCTGGTTCAATAGTAGAAAAACCATTAGCATAATTGACTATATCAATAGCCAAACTAACAGAAACCATATGATTATCACAATAGATGCAGAAAAAGCATTTTATAAAACCCAATCCCCATTCCTATTAAAAATAATAAAGACTAAAAGAATAAATGGGCTTTTCCTTAAAATAGTCAGCAGCATCTATTTAAAATAATCAGCAAGAATCATATGTAATGGGGTAAACTGGAACCATTCCCAGTAAGATCAGGGATAAAACAAGATTGCTCTCTATCACTATTACTATTCAATATTATATTAGAAATGCTAGCTTGGGCAATAATAGAAGAAAAAGAGATTAAAGGAATTAGATTTGGTAATGAGGAAACAAAATTATCATTCTTTGAAGATGATATGATGGCATATTTAGAGAATCCTAGAGAATCCATTAAAAAACTATCAAAAATAATCCACAAGTTTAATAAAGTTGCATGATACAAAATAAATCAAAATAAATTGTCAGCATTTTTATACATTACTAACAAAATCCAACAGAAAGAGCTACAAGGAAAAATTCCATTTAAAATAACTGTCAATAATATAAAATATTGGGGCGGAGCCAAGATGGCGGAGAAGAAACACACGACTCAGTGAACGTCCTCACTCCCTCACAACCAATTAGATAAATTAAGTCTCAAAATTAGCTCAGGACTGATAGATACCACAAGGACTGGAAGCACGACTTACCAGCTGAAGAGAATCTGGAGTTTCAACAGGAAAGGTCAGTTCTCAGGGGAGGAATAAGAAAGACCAGCACAGACGGTGGGGTAGGGGCACACTGCGCCCATTGCGCTGGGAAGGGCTCTGGGATCAGAGAAGCTACTGAGGTAAAGGAATCTGGCACAGGCTGTTAGCTCTTCTCTGCTAATTATTTAGCAGTTCAGAAGAGAAAGCCAAAATATTTTAAAACTCAGATTAGATTTTCCCCGATGGGGGGGGGGGGGGGGTGACTCAGCTGACTCGGCACCAGGGGGTGTGGCCTCAGCTACCACCTGAGAATAGTTAAGAGACTGACAAGTGGGTGGATACGGCCCAAGGCAACACACACTGCCTAGCTTAGCTGGAGGGAGTGGAACTCAGCTCCAGGAAGTCCCAGAGAAGCGGAACCTTTGAACTAGGGACCGCGGTTTCTGGCAGACACTTCCAGTTTGAGCGCAGGGGCTTCTCACGTCACCTGCTGCAGACATTCACTCCCCACCCGGACACATAGGCTGGGCTTCCTGCAGTCTTCACTATTCTACGCCCTCGAAGCACAGTAGTGCTAATCACCTCTGAGGCACCTCCAGGGAGGGGGTGGGGAACTCTCTCCCAGAGCTCTCTCTTAGCTAAGGCGCAGGAGCCGCTGCATCCATCCCGTCTGGGAGGAAGCTGGTAAAGAAGTAAATAATTTCCTACCCCAGGGACAGACCCCAAAACATTTTTTAAGTATGAGCAAAAAAGCTAGAAAAACTATAGATTCCTTCTATACAGAGAAAGAGCGGGTATCCAACCCCGAGGAAGTTAACAGCAAAGATTCAGAAGATAACAACCTAAAGGGGAACGATTCCTGCCCCCCATCACATAACTCTCTCCTAGAAGAAGCTCTTAAAAAATTGAGGGAGATCGAAGAAAAATGGGGAAAAGAAAGGGAAGTTATGATAGAGAATAACAACGTCCTGAAATTGGAGTTGGAAAAAATAAAGAATTCACAGGAGATGCAGGGAAACAAAATTAGTGAATTAGAAAAGGTTAAAAAAACACAGGAAAGTAGGATTTCTGAATTGGAAAAGATAAAAAAGTCTCAAGAAAATAGAATTTCTGAATTGGAAAAACAAAATAATTCTCAAAAAAAAAAATTAGGGAAATGGAAAAAAATTCAATAGAGCAAAATAATTCATTTAAAAACGAAATTGGGCATTTACAAAAAGAACTAAAAACTGTGAAAGAAGAAAATAACTCCTTAAAAGTCAGGATGGAACAAATAGAAATGAATGATTCACAGAGAACCCAAGAATCAGTCAAACAAAACAAAAAAAATGAGAAGCTGGAGAACAACGTCAAATACTTACTGGGAAAATCTATAGACCTGGAAAATAGATCTAGGAGAGATAATCTGCGGATTATTGGACTTCCAGAAAACTATGACCAAAAAAAGAGCCTAGATTCTATTTTACAGGAAATTATCAAAGAGAACTGTCCAGAGATAATAGAAACAGAAGGGAAAGTAGATGTGGAAAGAATTCATCGAACTCCTTCTGAAATAGACCCTAAAAAAAGAACACCACGGAATATTGTGGCTAAGCTGCAGAATTACCACACAAAGGAGAAAATCCTGCAAGCAGCTAGAAAAAAACAATTTAAATACCAAGGTGCCACAATAAGGGTCACCCAAGATCTGGCTGCCTCCACATTAAAAGATAGAAGGGCCTGGAACCTGATATTCCGTAAGGCAAAAGATCAAGGACTGCAACCAAGAATGAACTACCCAGCTAAGTTTAGCATCTTTTTCCATGGAAGAAGATGGTCATTCAATGAAACAGAGGAATTCTATATGTTTCTAAGAAAAAAACCAGACTTAAACAAAAAATTTGATCTATATCCACAAGACTGAAGAGAAACAGAAAAAGGTACACAGAACCCTTGAGAACTGTAACTCTGTTGTGGGTATATAAAAAATACTCAAGGATAATTTGATTTTACTGATATAAAAGAAAAAAAGGGGGGTGTAGTAAAGGGAAGGAGTGATAAAAAGAGGGAAACTACATCCCAGGAAGAGACATAGAAAATACACCATATCTGAGGGAACTTAGTGAGGGGGAGAATCATTGTGTGAATCTTACTCTCATCAGAAGAGGCTCAAAGAGTAAATAATTAACATATTTGTTTTTCAGAGAATTTTCTCTCGCCTCATTAAAAGGGGGGAGAGGAAAAGGGAAAAGGAAAAGGAGAATAAGCGAAGGGACTTGGAGGGAGGGGGGAGGGATCCTAAAAAAAAAAAAAAAAAAAAAGAGGGAGGGTTGCGCGTCACAAGGGGGGTCGGTAAATTAAATATCGGGGAGGGGGATCAGGGGGGTCAAGGGAAAAAAGCATAATCTGGGGATAATACGATGGCAGGAAATACAGAATTAGTAATTTTAACTGTAAATGTAAATGGGATGAACGATCCCATCAAACGGAGACGGATAGTAGATTGGATCAAAAAGCAGAACCCTACAATATGTTGCCTACAGGAAACACACTTAAAGCAGGGAGATACATACAGAGTAAAGGTAAAAGGTTGGAACAGAGCCTATTATGCTTCAGGTAAAGCCAAAAAAGCAGGGGTAGCTATCCTTATCTCAGATCAAGCAAAAGCAGAAGTAGATCTCGTTAAAAAAGATAAGGAAGGAAACTATATCCTGCTGAAAGGTAGCATAAATAATGAAGCCATATCAATACTAAACATATATGCACCAAGTGGTATAGCATCTAACTTTCTAAAGGAAAAGTTAAGAGAACTGCAAGAAGAAATAGACAGTAAAACTATAATAGTGGGAGATCTCAACCTTGCACTCTCAGATTTAGACAAATCAAACCACAAAACAAACAAGAAAGAAATTAAAAAAGTAAATAGAACATTAGAAAAACTAGGTATGATAGACCTTTGGAGAAAACTGAATGGCAATAGGAAGGAATATACTTTCTTCTCAGCAGTTCATGGATCCTATACAAAAATTGACCATATACTAGGGCATAAAGATCTCAAAATTAAATGTAGGAAGGCAGAAATAATAAATGCCTTCTTCTCAGATCACAATGCAATAAAAGCTACATTCAGTAAAAAGTTAGGGGTAAATAGACCAAAAAGTAATTGGAAACTGAATAATCTCATCTTAAAGAATGACTGGGTGAAAGAGCAAATTATAGAAACAATTAACAATTTCACCCAAGATAATGATAATGATGAGACATCATATCAAAATCTTTGGGATGCAGCTAAAGCGGTAATAAGGGGAAATTTTATATCTTTAGAGGCTTATTTGAAGAAAATTGAGAAAGAGAAGATTAACGAATTGGGCTTACAACTTAAAAGGCTAGAAAAAGACCAAATTATAAACCCCCAACCAAAAATTAAACTCGAAATACAAAAATTAAAAGGAGAAATCAATAAAATTGAAAGTAAAAAAACTATTGAATTAATAAATAAAACCAAGAGTTGGTTTTATGAAAAAGCCAATAAAATAGATAAACCTTTGGTAAATTTGATCAAAAAAAAGAAAGAGGAAAATCAAATTGATAGTCTTACAAATGAAAAGGGGGATCTTTCCACCAATGAAGAGGAAATTAGAGAAATAATAAGGAGTTACTTTGCCCAACTTTATGCCAATAAATTTGATAACTTAAGTGAAATGGATGACTTCCTCCAAAAATATAGGCTCCCTAGATTAACAGAGGAGGAGATAAATTGCTTAAATAGTCCCATTTCAGAAAAAGAAATAGAACAAGCTATTAATCAACTCCCCAGGAAAAAATCCCCAGGGCCAGATGGATTCACATGTGAATTCTACCAAACATTTAAAGAACAATTAGCCCCAATGTTATATAAATTATTTGAAAAAATAGGGGATGAAGGAGTCCTACCAAATTCCTTTTATGACACAGACATGGTACTGATACCTAAACCTGGTAGATCGAAAACTGAGAAAGAAAATTATAGACCAATCTCCTTAATGAATATTGATGCTAAAATCTTAAATAAGATATTAGCAAAAAGACTTCAGAAAATCATCTCCAAGATAATACACTATGATCAAGTAGGATTTATTCCAGGAATGCAGGGCTGGTTTAATATTAGGAAAACTATTAATATAATTGACCATATTAATAATCAAATTAATAAGCACCATATGATCATCTCAATAGATGCAGAAAAAGCATTTGACAAAATCCAACATCCATTCCTACTAAAAACTCTTGAGAGTATAGGAATAAATGGATTATTCCTTAGAATAATCAGGAGTATATATTTAAGACCGTCAGTAAGCATAATATGCAATAGAAATAAACTGCAACCTTTCCCAGTAAGATCAGGAGTGAAACAAGGTTGCCCACTATCACCATTACTATTCAATATAGTACTAGAAACGCTAGCCTCGGCAATAAGAGCCGAGAAAGAGATTCAAGGAATTAGAGTAGGAAATGAGGAAATTAAACTATCACTTTTTGCAGATGACATGATGGTATACTTAGAGAACCCCAAAGACTCTGCTAAAAAGCTACTAGAAATAATTCAAAATTTCAGCAAAGTGGCAGGATACAAAATAAATCCACATAAATCCTCGGCATTTTTATATATCACTAACAAAATGCAACAGCAAGAGATACAAAGAGAAATTCCATTCCAAACAAATGTTGAGAGTATAAAATATTTGGGAATCCATCTACCAAAGAAAAGTCAGGAATTATATGAAAAAAATTACAAAACACTTGCCACAAAAATAAAATCAGATTTAAATAATTGGAAAGACATTCAGTGCTCTTGGATAGGCCAAGCGAATATAATAAAGATGACAATACTCCCCAAACTAATCTATTTATTTAGTGCTATACCAATCAGACTCCCAAGAAACTATTTTAATGACCTAGAAAAAATAACAACAAAATTCATATGGAAGAATAAAAGGTCAAGAATTGCAAGGGAACTAATGAAAAAAAACTCAGAGGAAGGTGGTCTAAGTGTACCTGATCTAAAGCTATATTATATAGCAGCAGTCACCAAAACCATTTGGTATTGGCTAAGAAATAGACCGGTAGATCAGTGGAACAGATTAGATACAAAGGACAAAAAAGGGTACATCTATAGCAATCTAATCTTTGACAAACCCAAAGATTCCAACATTAGGGATAAAAATTCATTATTCGGAAAAAACTGTTGGGAAAACTGGAAATTAGTATGGCAGAAATTAGATATGGATCCACACTTAACATCATATACCAAGATAAGATCAAAATGGGTCCATGATTTAGGCATAAAGAGGGAGATAATAAATAGATTAGAGGAACAGAGGATAATCTACCTCTCAGACTTGTGGAGGAGGAAGGAATTTATGACCAGAGGAGAACTAGAGATCATTATTGATCACAAAATAGAAGATTTTGATTACATCAAACTAAAAAGTTTCTGTACAAATAATACTAATGCAAACAAGATTAGAAGGGAAGTAACAAATTGGGAAAATATTTTTAAAAACAAAGGTTCTGACAAAGGTCTCATTTCCAAAATATATAGAGAACTGACCATAATTTATAAGAAACCGAACCATTCTCCAATTGATAAATGGTCAAAGGATATGAACAGACAATTCTCAGAGGAAGAAATTGAAACTATATCCACTCACATGAAAGAGTGTTCCAAATCACTACTGATCAGAGAAATGCAAATTAAGACCACTCTGAGATACCACTACACACCTGTCAGATTGGCTAAGATGACAGGAACAAATAATGACAAATGTTGGAGGGGATGTGGGGAAATTGGGACACTAATACATTGCTGGTGGAGTTGTGAAAGAATCCAGCCATTCTGGAGAGCAATCTGGAATTATGCCCAAAAAGTTATCAAACTGTGCATACCCTTTGACCCAGCAGCGCTACTACTGGGATTATATCCCAAAGAAATACTAAAGAGCGGAAAGAGACATATATGTGCCAAAATGTTTGTGGCAGCTCTTTTTGTTGTAGCTAGAAACTGGAAGATGAATGGATGTCCATCAGTTGGAGAATGGTTGGGTAAATTGTGGTATATGAAAGTTATGGAATATTATTGCTCGGTAAGAAATGACCAGCAGGAGGAATACAGAGAGGATTGGAGAGACTTAAATCAACTGATGCTGAGTGAAATGAGCAGAACCAGAAGATCACTGTACACTTCAACAACAATACTGTACGAGGATGTATTCTGATGGAAGTGGAAATCTTCAACATAAAGAAGATCCAACTCACTTCCAGTTGATCAATGATGGACAGAGGTAGCTACACCCAGAGAAGTAACACTGGGAGGGGAATGTAAATTGTTAGCACTACAATCTGTCTGCCCAGGTTGCATGTACCTTCGGATTCTAATGTTTATTGTGCAACAAGAAAATGATATTCACACACATGTATTGTACTTAGACTATATTGTAACACATGTAAAATGTATGGTATTGCCTGTCGTCGGGGGGAGGGAATAGAGGGAGGGGAGGTAATTTGGAAAAATGAATACAAGGGATAATATTATAAAATATATATATATATATATATATATATATATATAATAAAATAAATAAATAAATAAATAAATAAAATGAAGAATGAAAAAAAAAATAATAATATAAAATATTTGGGAATCTATCTGCCAAGGGAAAGTCAGGAACTATATGAGCAAAACTATAAAACACTGTTCACACAAATAAAGTCAGATCTAAACAATTGAAAAATATCAAGTGATCTTGGATAGGTTGAGTGAATATAATAAAGATGACAATACTACCTAAACTAATTTATTTATTTAGTGCATACCAATCAAACTCCCAAGAAACTATTTTATTGACCTTAAAAAAATAACAACAAAATTCATCTTGGAGAAGAAAATGTCAAGAATTTTAAGAGAATTAATGAAAAAGAGCAAACAAACAAACAAACAAACAAAAAAACAAATAAAGGTGGCATAGCTGTATCGTATCTAAAACTGTTATAAAGCAGTGGTTATCAAATCCATTTGATACTGGTTAAGAAATAGAGTAGTTGATCAGTGGAATAGGTTAGGTTCATAGTGCAAAATAGTCAATGACTATAGTAATCTAGTGTTTGGCAAACCCAAAACCCCCCAGCATTTGGGATAAGAATTCACTATTTGACAAAACTGCTGGGAAAATTGGAAACCAGTATGGCAGTAACTAGGCATTGACCCTCACATAATACTATATACCAAGATAATGTTGAAATTGAATAATTTAGATATAAAGAATGATATTATAAACAAATTAGAAAAACATAGTATAGTTTAACTCTGTGGAGGAGGAAGGAATTTGTAATCAAAGAAGAAATAGAGTTCATTATTAATCATAATATATATATGTGTGTGTGTGTGTGTGTGTGTGTGTGTGTATCATTAATAAGAATAGTTATTCACTTCTATTTTATGGGAGAGTTCACCCCATCCACATTTACAGCTAAGACTATTAATCATGTATTTCCTGATATCTTATTTACCCCAAATTATATTTTCCTTTTTTCTTTCCCCCTTTCCCTACTCCCCAGTATTTTGCTTCTGACCACCACTTGCCTCAAGCAGTCCTCCCCCTTTATAGCCCCTTTCCCATTTTTTACATATTTTCCTACTATTTGTTTTCCCTTCTATTTACCTTCATTTTCCTTTTTCTTTTTTCCCTCCCGTTTCCCTATAAAGTGAGACAATTTTCTCTGAGAAACCAAATGTTTGATATGCTCTCTTTGAGCCAAATCTGATTATAGTAATATTCACCCAATGTTCATCCCCCTCCCTTCTTTCCCTCAATTATAATAACTTTTCTTTGCCTCTTTATGAGATGTAATTTCCCCCACTTTATCTCCATCTTCCCTTTTTTCCAGTACAGTCCTCTTTCCACTACTAGTTTCATTTTTATATTATAAAATTAAATTATACCTGCACACTTTATGTATATCCATAATAGAGATATAGTTCTCAAGAGTTCTTTTCTTTTTACCTTTTTATGGGTCTCTTGAATTCTATATTTGGAGGTCAAATATAGATCTTTTCACCAGAAATTGGAATTTACATGTTTTATTGAATGTCCATATTCTTCTCTGAAAGAAAATGCTCAGTTTAGCAGGATAGTTTATTCTTGGCTGGATTCCAAGTTCCTTAGCTTTTTGCAATATCAGATTTTAGGCAGTTTGATCCTTTAAGTTGCAATTTGCAAGGTCCTAGGTAATCCTAATTGTGGCTCCTCAGGATTTGAATTGTTTCTTTCTGGCTGCTTGCAATATTTTTTCCTTGGTCCAATAGTTCTGAAATTTAGTCATGATATTCCTTGGAGTTTTCATTTTGGGGTCTCATTCAGGAAATGACTGGTGAATTCATTAAATGAATATTTTACCTTGTTATTCTAGAACATCAGGGCAGTTTTCTTTGATGATTTCCTGAAAGATAATGTTTAGGTTCTTTTTTTCATCATGGAGTCCAGGAAATCCAATAATCCTTAGACTGTCTATCCTAAATCTATTTTTCAGACCAATTTTTTTCTAAGTAGTTATTTTACATTTTCTTTTATTTTTTTTTTCAGTTTATTTTTGGTTTTGCTTGACTGTTCTAGATGTCTCATTGGGTCATTCAGTTCCATTTGTTCAGTTCTGAATTATTCTCTTCAGTTTCCTTAGTTCTTTTTGTATTTGGTCAATTGAATATTTAAATGAATTTTTCCATCTATGGATTTTTGGTCCATTTCACAAATTACATTTTTCAGGCAGTTGATTTTTTTTTTTTTTCCATTTTACTAAATCTATTTTGTAAAGAGTTTTCTTCAGATAACTTCTGTGTTTCCTTTTCCAAACACTCTTGCAAAGTTCTTATTTCCTTTCCACATTTTTCTTCTAGCTCTCTTTTTAGATCCTTTTTAATTTCTTTCAAGAGAGCCTTGTGAGATGGAGACCAATATATATCTCCCCTTGGAGCTTCATCTGAAGACAATCTGCTTTTAGTGACCTCAGGATTTGAAATCTGTTCTTCCCTTTCACCATAAAAACTGTTTATGGTCAGAGTTCTTTTCGCCTTTATCTATCTATCTATCTATCTATCTATCTATCTATCTATCTATCTATCTATCTATCCATCTATCTATCTATCTATCTATCTATCTATCTATCTAGTTATTTAAAGTTGAGGTCAATTTTTAGGACAAGAAAGAGATGGTCCAAATTTTTTCTACAAGCTGCAGGGGCTCTGTTGAGTCAGTGTTGACTGACTGGTGCTGGATGAGCATGACCAGTTCTCATGAATTTATGGCCTTTGGGAGTTCACTATTTGCATTTTGTATTTTTCTTGGATTTCATATAATTAGTCTTTTGATGTATTACCTTGCAACTAGGGCAGAGTAGCCAACACTGCTGTAGATTCTTCCTAGGAGTTTCTCTACTGTGTAAAGCCCCTACATTCCTAGGACTGTTTGCTGCCTGAACTTGGGGTCTCTGTGTGGCCTGCTTGCACTTGGTTCACTTCCCTCCATGCCTGATTGAAACAAATCTTTTCTGGAGATCTTCAAAATTATCTTCTCCTAGTAATTTGTTATACTCCCAATATTCGAGGGTTCTGTCACTTCAAAACTAATTTAGAGGCTGTATTTGTTGTTAGTGTACGGATTATTGGGAGAGCTCAAAAAAAGACATGTCTCCTCTCTCTCTTATTTTGGCTCTGCCTCCTCTCTCTTTTCATTCTTGATGATTTTTTTTTTTTTTTTTGCAGCAGCTTTTTCACTTATACACAATGGAAATTTTCTTTTTTTCTCTCTTCTATCATCAGATTCATTCTTTAGTTAATAATTCTATTAAGCCATGATTCATTGTTTTTTGGTTCTTATCTTTTTAATGGTATCATCATTTATTTTCAGATCTTATTTCCATTTGAAATTTAAGGTGGCATATGGTAAAATATTTTAGCCACAAACTATTTTTTCCAAGTTTCCCTCCAATTTTTACAGCAGTTTTTGGTAAATAAGGAGTGCTCAAGCAGCTGTTTGATTTTTTCTGTGGCATAGAGAGAATTAATCATTGGGGACAAGGATACAAGATAAATGATTCTATATCTTTACTTACCTAATGTGCTACATTAATAAATTCTATTAATTTCAATAGCATAATCATTTAAGTGATAATTTACATTATTATTTTACAATTCAAAACATCATAATGCTATTTCCTCCTTAATCCCCAGTTATTTAAAATATACCTTAATTATTTCCTATCTTTTCTTTCTACAATTTTTTTCATCAGTACTATTATAGCATCTCTTTGATAGTTGAATATGAATAGAAGGAAAATGTGAAAACAATTTCCAAACTATCATCAGAGCAATAATGAACTCTATATTTATCTGTTTTTCCTACTTGCATAAATAATATTATGTAGTTGCATTCATGTAAATAATCTGTTATAGTAACATAGCTTATTTTGTAAAGATTTAAAAGATGTTTATCTAACTAAATTTTTATCGATATCTAATATTTCTTAATATTTTTGAGAGAAAAAAATCTACATAAGTGATTTTTTGCATCAACAACTATCAGTGCATTGAAAAAATCTGAAAGCAATTGCAACTTTTAACATTTATGGACCTCCATAAATTATGTATCATCTCATCATCTCTTCATTTTATTTTTGAACTTTATAATATTGTTAAATTAACATTTGATTTGTGTATGCAGATTTTTATGACATGAAGGAATGCCTCTATTTGAAGGCTGTACTAGCTTTGCTTTATATGCTGTATCCTTAAAATAACTATGTTGTCAAATTTTGACAGAAATGGAGTCATTAAATAATACATAAGAATCCCTGAAAATTACATAATTAATTAGAAAATCATGTGTTAGCATCATTTACATTTTATTACATTTGTGTAAATATTTCCCAAATAATTTTAATATGATTGGAAAGTATTGTGGACCCCATTCAGCAGATTGAGTATTTAACACTTCTGCTCTAAGATTTGCATTTGAAATATACAGAAGCAATCTTGTAGTTGTATTCTTATAACATTTAAATATTTTCTCTATAGTTATCTGCTAGTGATACGAAGATCCTAGGAAAGTAATTCTAACATGCACATTTGTCTGGACAACTGCATATGTTAACCTTTCGATTCTTGAATAAAAACTCAGTCTTAATCAAAAGAGATATTTTCATGTAGTTCATAAACATGGAATTGGAGGTTTCAATTTAGTCACCATTAAAATGAAATGCAAACTCTTTATCCCTTTTCCCCTTTTGTTATTGAAATAGTGCTTTTTCTGAAATATTTGGAATACTGAATGTTGTATAGGAACATAAAATAAAATTTGGCTATCTCAAAGGACTAGTTTAGATTTAATATAAGTAAATGTAACTGCTCAATCATCCAAAGATATAGACTCTCATTTTCTTACAGATGCTTCAGTAAGAACACTAATCTAATTACAGTTTTTTTTTTTTAATAAAAATTGTCTTTGTGCTTGGTTGAAAATAACATAGCTACAGGGCTTTTAGTGGTTCACTTATTAATGGAAAAATATTCTTTGGTGATTAACAAAGGTAGATTTGTTTGAAATATGAATATATTAAAAAGATCTTCCTGGTTGGAGGAGATTCAGAGAACAGAAAAGTTTGTCTTGAAAGAAGGAAATTAGCAAATAGAAAATTGTTCTAATTGAATTTATTAATTGCTTGGATTTGTTATACAGGGCATTATAGCCATCAAGTAAAAGAGAAAAAAATATATCAATACATATATGTGCATATATATATATATATATTAACTGTTTGTGTGCATGTATGTGTACAATACATAAATATGTACATATATATGTATGTACACACATATGTCATCTATCTATTCTTGTAACAATTTATCCAAATATGGAAATCTGTTTAAATTGATGAAGATGATGCCTTCTCATTAAAATCTATTGTTGAGGATAGTATCTCAGAGTCAGTAATCCTCATGTAATTTATAGGCCAGGCACTGCAAACACAAAAAAAGGAGGAACTATAAAAGAGCAGAGAATTTACTATTTGAGAAGGAAGATGATTTACATACAAGTAGTTATAAACAAGATACAGAAAGGAAAAAGTAGGACTAATCTCAAAGAAAGAGTCTACAAATAAGGAGAATGTAGAATCCTTCTTGAAAAAAAAATGGACATTAGTTGAAATTTGAAGGAAACCAGGGAAGCCAAAAGGAAAAGATGATAAGGGAAAAAGGTACATTGCAGATATTCAGTGAAAATGCTTAGAGTCAAGAGATAGATTATTCTGTTCAAGTAATAGCAATATCAATGTCATTATATCTCAGAATATGTGGAACAAGGTATAAAAAGACTAGGAAAGCAAGAAATGATCATATTGCAAAGGGTTTTGTAATTGGACAGAAAATTTTGGATTTGATCACAAAGGCAAGACAGTCAATGGCATTTATTAAACGAGAGGTGCAGATTACACAGTTAGAATTGGACTTAAGGAGGATAAATTTGATAATTGAATGAAGGATAGATTAGAGTGGGGATATACTTGAGATGTGGAGATCAACTAGCTTCCTATTGTAACATACCAAACAAGACCTAATAGGGATTTTCACAAAGCTTGTGATAGTATCAATGGAGAGAAAGGATTATATCAATAAGGCCTGAAAGAAAGTAAACATAAGAATGAAATTTTAGTTAATTTGTCTGTTTCACAGACTCTGAATACATATTCTACTGTTATGTGCACCATTCATAGATAATTATAGATCATAGAATTACAGATTAAGATAGTAAGGATCACAGTAGTTTTAGAGTTGAATATGATTCTCAGAAAGATTAATTGGTTTGAAGTAATATGAAAAGATTGTAAATCAATAATTGGCCCTCTGATTCCTTATTCAATATGTTTTACAATTTACCTTTGACTGAAAATAATTATATTTAGGTAAAATGAAAATAACACAATTTTTAGAGTTAAAAAGGATGAGGAAACTGAGGTCTGATAATCTGATAACCTGACTTGATTAGCATCACAGAGATGTAGTAAATTTTAGTTAATTTACTGTCTCTCAAGGTTATACTATTTGTTAAATTCTGGGTTCTACTCCTTATACTCTGGATTTTTCTCCTGCACAATGTAATAGCTTTCTCACCCCAAAGATCTTTCTGCAGTTGACCTTATCACATAAGAAAGTATAATCCACTCATGCAGTCACTTGTTCTGATTTTTTTAGTTCTTCCCCAAACTTCCATTTTAAGTAAAGTGTATTAACAATTCATTTCTTCATTGTTTTCTTATAATGATGCCTTCTTCTGTAATGTTCTTCTCTAAAATATAATGTTCTTTGGGCAGGTTTCTTGAGGAACTTCTGGAGGCAGCCTTCATTTCAGTTCTGTATAATAATAACCTCAAAATCAGCCAGAGATTAAAGTCCAAATACTTTATTGTCTTCTCAAAATCTGATCTCCTTCACTTGGGGCTCAGCTACTTTTCTGGAAGCCTTCCAGATCTTGCCTCTAGTCCTTTGCCTCTGCCAGCTTCAGCCTCTAGCTCCCTCCTTATCTCTCCAGCCAGCACAAAGGTGGAAGTTGGAATGAATCTGGCAACGCCTCTGAGACTGTGGGCTTGTGTGCTTTTGTGTCTGGCCCTAAGAGCTTCTTGTTTATATGCTGTGCACTAATATACTCCAAACATTACATCACTAGGAAACCATTATTTATTGTAGGATTAAATCAATGCTAAATTAGATTTAACCATTGTCTCCTCAATTCCATTTAGTACCTTGTTTCAAGTTCTGGCCCATAACATCTCCTTGTAGAATCAGATCAATCATACTGAACCATGCTAAATTAGATAATTATTATCTCTATCAATTCCACTGTCTTAGTATCTTGAAGGAATCATAACATTCTTCTCTGAATTTTCTCAACTATGCATTCATTGCCAAAACCCTTTCAAACTCAACTTTAAAAAAATTGTGTGGCATGCAGTTTGATCCAACTATTCTGGAGAGCAATTAGAAACTATTCCCAAAGGGCTATAAAAGTTTATATACCCTTTGACTAGTAGTGCTGCTACTAAATCTGTGTCCCAAAGAAATCATAAAAGATGAAAAAGCATCCATATGTACAAAAATATTTACATCATTTCTTTTTGTGGTGACAAAGAATAAGAATACTAGTAGATTCCCATAAATTTGAGAATGGTTGAATAAGTTATGGTATATGAAAATCATGGAATATTATTGATTTATAAAAAAAAATGATAAACAAGCTGATTTTAAAAAGTCCTGGAAAGATTTACATGAACTGATGCTGAGTGAAACCAGAAGAACCAGAAAAATATTATATGCATTAACAGAAAGATTATGGGAAGATTAACTATGACAGATTTCATTGTGCTCATTCATTGAGTGATGCAAGGGTATCTTAATACACTTTGAAGGCTAAATGTAAATGAAAATATAATATCTTCACATTTTTCTTTTTCTTCTATTTAATTTTTCTCTTGTGATTTTTTCCTTTTTCCTAATTTTTTTCTCCCAATGATTCTTAAGGAAACATAAAAAAATGAAACTACATTGATAGCCCCAAAATGTTGGGTTTTACATATAGTTGGAAAAATAAAACATTAAAAAAGAATGGAGACTTTTAGGAAAAGGATTATATTTTCTTTTTCCTTATATTACTTGTTTATGTTCCCTACACTTCATTCAGTACCTTACACCAAGAAAGTGCTAAATGGAAACAATACTGGATGGAACCTGGCTCTGATATTTAATTAACTTTATGACATTGGACAAGTCATTTAACTTCTGAGCCTGAGCAAAATGAGCAAAATAAGAAAAATAAAATATAAAGTATATATTTGAGAAGTTATTGGTAGAAAATAATTTTGTACAGCTTCAGGTATTTTAGAAATAAATAACTTTTTATATGCTAATTATCTTCCCATACACCCCACAATTATGTAAGAAGATTCTTTTATATATAAGATATAAGGATATAAGGATATCTAAAGGGCTACAAAACTGTGCAAATCCTTTGTCCCAGCAGTGCTACTACTGAGTATGTATCCCAAAAAAATTCTAAAGGAGGGAAAAGGATCCACATATGGTAAAATGTTTATAGCAGCTATTTTTGTGGTAGCAAAGAATTTTAGATATAAGGAAATGAATTCTTCAATTAGTCGTGTACTAGAGCGAAAGGATTTATTTATTTATTTATTTATTTATTTATTTATTGAAAATGGAGAATAGTTTAGGTTTTTAGAGAAGGAAGAATGTAATTATTTTTTATGTTTGCAATTTGTCAGAAATCTTAATGCACATTTGATAACGAGAGAATGTATTTAGAATTGGGTTTCTTACACATTTTGAAAATATTTATAGATGGATATGGTTATGACATTTAATTCACAATTAGATATATCCAAGGAAGGTTGTGAGGATCAAATGAGATAATATATACAAAACACTTTGCAAATTTTAAAGTGTTATGTAAAAAATGATTTATATTGTTAATCATCAAAATCATAATTATTATTATATTGTCACCTTTTCTCCAGTTTGTGATGACAATTACCTGAAACCTCTATACTCCTTTTGAGCTCCCATACTGTTTAGAAATCAATTCTGGGGTTTATTTTTTAATTGTTTTATTTTTTTCTGGTTACACAAGCATGTTAATTTTTTTGATACCCATTTTTTATGATTCATGTTGAGAGAGGAAAAGAAAAAAAAAAAAACACAGAAGAGGGAAAAAGTCTCTACAATTCTCTTTCTAAATGTAGATAGTGTTTTCTATTGAAAGTTTATTGAAAATGCCTTGCATCATTGAACCACTGAAAAGAACCAGATTTTTCAGTCATCATTTCACAATATTGCTGATACTATCAACAATGTATTTTAGGCTCTGCTTCTTCTATTCAGCATCAGTTTAAATAAATCTTTCCAGGCCTTTCTAAAATCATCTTGTTCATCATTTTTATAGAACAATAATATTCCATTAGTGTCAGATACTACAACTTATTCAATAATTTCCCAATTGATGGATATCTACTAATTTTCCAATTCTTTGCTACCACAAAAATAGTTGCTGTAAACATTTTTCCACATGTGGATTCTTTTCCTTCCTTTAGAATTTTTTTTTGGATACATACTTAGTAGTAGCACTGCTGGGACAAAGGATTTGCAGAGTTTTGTAGACCTTTATGCATAGTACTAAAGTATTCTCCAGAATGGTGTATCATTTCTCAATTCAAGCAACAATGAATTAGAGTCCCAGTTTTCCCACATCCCCATCTAACATTTATGATTATATTTTCCTGTAGTTTTAACCAATAAGAAAGGTATGAGATGGAACTCTGGAGTTGTTTTAATTTGAAATTTTGTAATCAATAGTGACTTAGAGCTTTTTTTTTCATATAACTATAGATGTCTTTAATTTCATCATCTGAAAACTGTCTGTTCATATCCTTTAACCCATTGGTCAATTGGGGAATGACTTGTTATAATTTAACAGAGTTCTTTATATATTTTAGAAATGATACATGAATTAGAAACATTGGCTGTAAATTTTTTTTCCCAGTTTTGCATGCAATTTTGCTGTGTTGATTATGTTTGTGCAAAACCTTTTTGTTTTATTGTAATCAAAGTTGTCCATTTTGCATTTCATAATGTTCTCTAATCCTTCTTTGTTCATAAATTCCTTGCTTCTTCAAAGATCTGATAGGTAAATTGTCCCTTGATCTCCTAATTTGCTTATGGTATCATCCTCTTAGTTTTATTAATGAATTCAATAGTTTTCTTAGTTTCAATTTTATTAATCACTCCTTTGAGTTTAGAATTTCCAATTTGGTATTTAATTGGAGGTTTTTAATTTGTTCTTTTCCTAGCCTTTTTTGTTGCATGCTCAATTTGTTGATTTCCTCTTTTGCTATTTTATTTATATAACTATTTAGAGATATAAAATTTCCCCTAAGAAATGTTTTGGCCTAATTCCATAAGTTTTGGTATGTTGTGTAACTATTGTCATCGTCTTGGATGAAATTACAGATTGTTTCTGTGATTTGTTGTTTCACCCACTCATTCTTTAGAATTAGATTATTGAACTTTCAGTTTGTTTTTAGACTGTCTTTCCCTAGCATTTTATTGAATATAATTTTTATTGCCTCATGGTCTGAAAAGGAAACATTTACTATTTCTGCCTTTCTACATTTGATTGTGAGGTTTTTATGCCCTAATGCATGGTCAATTTTTGTGTAGGTGCCATATCCTAAAAAAAGAGGCATTACTCTTTCCTCTGCTGTTTCTAGAATATCAGAATCATTTTCCTTGATGATCTCTTGATGAATGACATCCTGGTCTTTTTTGTTTGTTTGTTTGTTTTTTGTTTGTTGTTGTTCATGCCCTTCAGGTAGACCAATCATTTTAAAATAGTCTATCCTAGATATATTTTCCAGGTTGGTTGTTTTTCCAAAGAGTTATTTTACATTTTATTCCATTTTTTTCATTCTTTTTAGTTTGTTTGATTGATTCTTTGTTGAATCATAGATTCATTAGCTTCCATTTGCCCTGTCCTAATTTTTAATATTTAATTTTCTTCAGTTAGTTTCTGTATCTCTTTTGCCACCTAATTAATTTTGCTTTTCTAGGTGTTGTTTTCTTCAGAAGATTTTTTTTTTTTGCATTTGGACAATTGCATTTTTAAGGAGTTCCTTTTCTTTTCCAAGCTGCTGACTCCCTCTTGCATGCCTCTTATTTGTTTTCTTCTTTTCTTATTCTATCTCTCTTATTTGCCTTTTATTATCTTTTATGAGCATGTCCAAGAAGTCTCTTTGGACTTAAGACTAATTCATATCACTCTAAGATTTCCTCTGTGGGCATTTTGTCCTTATCTGAGTTGGTGTTTTGGTTTTCCCTTTCCCCATAGTAGTTTCTATGGTAAAGGTTCTTTTCTGTTTCTTGCTCATTTTTTTTTTTACTTTTATGGTCAAGCTTTGCTCCTGGGTAAAGGGGACACTGTCTTAAGCTTCCCATGCTTTGAGCACAATGTTTTCTTCTGTTTTCAGGAAGTAGCAGATTTGAGACTAGAGGCTGCCCTACTGGTCTGCTTCACTACCAAATCAGGAATGCAGGATCTTAATTGCTGATCCTCTCACTCATTATCCCAGACTATGTCTGCACTGGACTGAACACTCCTCCCCACTGAAACTGACCTTTTTTAAAGTTTTTTCAGTTTTTCTTGACCTGGAAAGTGTTTTCATTCCATCATAATCTTTCCAGAAGCTTGGTTTCATATGTTTTTTTAAATGGAACCTTGGAGAGCTCAAGCAGCACTCTAGTTTCACTCTGCCATATTGGCTATAGTCCCATATTGGGTTTAATTGATAAATGTTTAACAGCTAGGCTCTCCAAAAGAAAAGGACAATACATGTAGACTTTTTTTTCAAGTTAAATTAGTATTAAAACACCTTGATTTGTAGCAATTATGAGAGTAAATGTTCATAGAGAAAAAGTACGCTCCAGTAGTACATCTTGGATATGCCAATTTCCTCATGTAGCAGTTTACACAGTAGGAAACCATATGCCTTTGAAATGTAATATTCCTCAAACCTCAGTCATGGTGGAAGATAAATCCTCTTCCTCATATGACTATGCTGTTTTTTTCCTACAAAAAATATGAGGGAACTTATTAATACTACTACTTTTTTATTTTTGATGATATTATGAACATTGTTTTCAATATATGCCTGCAGATATGGCTGAAAATTAATGTTGTTTTTCTATTACTTTGTCATGTCTGCCTCTTAATGAGAACTATGTAATTCTGTGTCTTGTATTATAAACAACACCCAAATAAATTCAGTCTTTTTATGACATTAGGGACCTCCATTTTATGATGAAATGTAATTGGTATCTGCTGCAAGGAATAAAAACCCAAAGTATTACCTTTAACTTTGCCATTATCTGGAATTTTTTCATATATCTGCCTATAAATTCACTATTAGTTAAATGTGAACATAGAAAATTTTTTTCTGATTTTGATTTAGAAAGAAGCTGCTCAGTTTATAAGATTTCTTGCAAGAGATTTCCGAGATTTTTATCTTTTCTAAGGACAATTGGATATCTTTTCACTTCCCATCCTTTTCAAATGGGTTTGCTGTCATCTGAAGCTCAAAAATCCATGAAGCAGCAGAAATCATTAGTGAGTGAGAACAATTCACCATGTGACCATTTGTCCCACATTCTGAATTCATGAGATTTGACAAGTCTATAAAAATGTCATGCATGAACTTTCTTTAATGGTATATACATATACATATATATATATATATATATATATATATATAAATAAATTTTTACTGCCAGATATACTCATTTCCAGTCACATTTGTATGGGACATTAGTGATAACCCGTTAAACAAATCTGAGATCCTAATGGATATATATCACACACATTTTCATATTTAAATGTAACATCTGATTTATATTATAGTCTTTAATAATCTGTATATTTATTTTCCTTATTTTATAGAATCTCATATTCCTCATAAAACTTTATACTAGCTCAAGATTTTCTCTATGAGCAAGAATAGGGAAGTTAACTTGGCTTATATTTTGCTATTGGAGATATTTAGTACTATCCTTAAAAACCTCTCCCACTTACTGTCATCTAATCCAGGGATGAGAGAGAGGAGTGGGTGTATTCTCCTCCATGTCTGACAGCAAGGAAAGAACACATATGAAAGGCAAATTTCTTCCAGCATCCAGAGTAGAGAACTGGGAATATTAAAAGGGGGAACCAACACAATACAAGAAAGAAAAATAGTTATGGGTCAGTTGACCTAAATGAAACAATGAGAGAAGCTGATTAAGTCACATAAGAAAAAACCAAACACACTAATAAGAGTCAATATCATGAAGAAATGAGAACACAAGAGTTACATTATTGTCTGAGGACCTAGTTCTATATAAGAATGTGTTAGAATCATCTCTAACCTGCAGGCATTTTCTCTGGAAATCAGAGCTTGATTTATTATTTTGTTGATCATCTTGGCATAAAAAATATATTATAAAAGTAGGTTATACATAAAAGTTTATGTGTTTATGTATTCTATGTTTGAACATATGCTTAGTTATTAAATATTTACAAACACATCTCTCCATTGTCTTATAAACATTACTTGAGTTTAGTTGGAGTGCAATAGAATTTTTAAGGAACTCATTCACCAACAGATTAAATTACTGATGATTGTTTAAGGATGACAATGACAACAAGAGCATCAAAAATAATAACAATAACTGTCTTTAGCATAGCACTTTATTTTTACAAAGTGCTTCACCTCCAATTCATTTGAGCCTACAAAATCCCTGGTGTAGCCATTGTTGTTAGTTTGTTTGTTTGTGACTGTGATTTATATATTACAATCATACCTACCCAATATCAAAAATAAAGTATGAAGAATAAGGAGTACTAAGTATATTATTATCAAATGCTAAGTATATCATTATCAAATGTACATTCATACTTATGAATGTTTTAAAACAAAATAATTGTAGCATCTCTCTTTTCTACAAAACCAAATTATCTTGCAATTTTGAAAAGCACTTTATCTCTCTCTTACATGATGGATCAAGTGTCATCCTCATACCTTCAGTGGCTAATAGAACATTATTACATAATCTAGTGGTAGATAATATGATAATTAATATATGATACAATGAATTATTTGCAAAATAGTTAAAGGTCTCTAAAATGATCCTCTACTCACAGCCTTCTACAGTATATAGCATATCTTTTATCGTCTCTATTTGCTTCTGAGAAACAAGGTTCAGACAAAGGTCAGAAAGCTAATTAAAAAACAGGGCCATGACTTTATCTTTTATTGAGTAGCCAATAATTGTCCTCACTCCAAGCCATTGCACTTTATTGTTTAGGTTTGAATGGCTTTGAATGAGTGGAAGTAGCAACTGTTTTTTGTTCTGCCCAGAAACTCTTTGGGTCTTCCCCACCTGAACAGATAGTTTTGTGTTAGAAAATTGGATTTTTTTTTGCTTTAATTCTTACCTAGTGTTTAGTGATTGAATGGGATTTACCTCAAACAAACTGAGTTCTGGGAAAGACCTTACCCTAGAAAGACCAAGGTGACTTCCTTTGTCCAAGATGATTACTAATCATCTTGACTTTTGTCTTGCCTCAGGACTTCAATGATTTTGGGAGAATAAAACTAACAACTTTGTGTACAGCTCTGCCTCATTTAAAGCTAATTCACACAAAAGTCCAGACATCATCCCCATGATGCCATTGGTTCTTTTTGATAACAAAGGGCAGACAACACCTTTTGTCTATTTTGTAAATGCATTTCATGTGTATGTTTGTATATATCTCTGTGTGTTTATGTGCAGCTACCAAATGATCTGGCATATAGTAGATACTGAATACTTGTTAATTAAATGATGTTATAATTTGAATACTTTGATGGTCAGTAATCCTAACAACACTCTCTCATTCTGACCATCAAAATTTTATAATAAAAAAGGTAGCACATATTTCTGAGAACCAAAATGGTGAAGTAAGCAGTAAATCAATGAAACTCTCTCATGTTCACTTCCAGTCAACCATAAAATAGCACCCCAAGACAAGTCCTAGAGCAGCAGAACCAACAAGGAGACAAGATAAAACAATCTTTTATCCCAGGAAATTTGGCGATTGCAAAGGAGGGATACCCTTCCTTGTGGAGAATTAAATGTAAAATATAAACTGAAAAAATATTTTTTAAAGATCTGGAAAATAGATTTAGGAGAGAGAATTTAAAAAAATTATCTGATTACCTGGAAATGATAAATAAATAAAAAAAGTTTAGACATGATTTTTCAAGAAATTATCAAGGGAAACTGATTTGCTATCATGGAAGCTGAGGACAAAATAGAACTTGAATGAATACAATAATCACTGATTACCACCCCAGATGAAAATTTATGAAATCCCTTTTCTGATTACCTCTTTATGCTTCTCTTGAGCCCTATATTTGAAATCAAATGTTCTATTCAACTCTGCTCTTTTCATCATGAATGCTTGTAAGACCTTTTGTTTTATTTTATTAATATCCATCTGTTCTCCTGAATGATTATATTAAATTTTGATTCATAGGTGATTCCTGGTTGTAATCCTAGTTCCATTGCACTTTTGAATATCATATTGCACAGAGAGGCTTGGAGAGACTTACATGAACTGATGCTGAGTGAAATGAGCAGAACCAGGAGATCACTATACACTGCAACAATGATATTGTATATTCTGATTGAAGTGGATATCTTCAACATAAAAAAGATCTAATTCAAGTCCAGTTGATCAATGATGGACAGAAACAGCTACACCCAGAGAAGGAACACTGGGAAAGGAGTGTAAAATGTTTGCACTATTGTCTTTCTACTCAGGTTACGTATACCTTCGGAATCCAATTCTTTTTTTTTTTTTTTTTATTCATTTTTCCAAATTGTCCCCTCCCTCCCTCCACTCCCTCCCCCCCGATGGCAGGCAATCCCATACATTTCACACGTGTTACAATATAACCCAGATACAATACATGTGTGCAAATATCATTTTCTTGTTGCACATCAACTATTAGCTTCCGAAAGTATAAGTAACCTGGGTAGATAGACAGTAGTGTTAACAATTTACATTCGCTTCCCAGTGTTCCTTCTCTGGGTGTAGTTATCTCTGTCCATCATTGATCAACTGGAAGTGAGCTGGATCTTCTCTAGGTTGAAGATCTCCACCTCCATCAGAATAAATCCTCATACAGTATTGTTGTTGAAGTGTATAGTGATCTTCTGGTTCTGCTCATTTCACTCAGCAACAGTTGATTTAAGTCTGTCCAAGCCTCTCTGTATTCCTCCTGCTGGTCATTTCTTACAGAGCAATAATATTCCATAACCTTCATATACCACAATTTACCCAACCATTCTCCAATTGATGGACATCCATTCAACTTCCAGTTTCTAGCTACAACAAAAACAGCTGCCACAAACATTTTGACACATACAGGTCCCTTTCCACCCTTTAGTATTTCTTTGGGATATAATCCCAATAACAGCAATGCTGGGTCAAGGGTATGCACAGTTTGACAACATTTTGGGAATAGTTCCAAATTGCTCTCCAGAATGGCTGGATTCTTTCACAACTCCACCAACAATGTATCAGTGTCCCAGTCTTCCCACATCCCCTCTAATATTCATCATTATTTGTTCCTGTCATCTTAGCCAATCTGACAGGTGTGTAGTGGTATCTCAGAGTTGTCTTAATTTGCATTTCTCTGATCAGTAGTGATTTGGAACACTCTTTCATATGAGTGGAATTAGTTTCAATTTAATCATCTGAGAACTGTCTGTTCATATCCCTTGACCATTTATCAATTGGAGAATGGTTTGGTTTCCTATAAATCAGGGTCAGTTCTCTATATATTTTGGAAATGAGACCTTTGTCAGAACCTTTACTTTTAAAAATATTTTCCCAATTTGTAACTTCCCTTCTAATCTTGTTTGCATTAATATTGTTTGTACAGAAACGTTTTAGTTTGATGTAATCAAAATCTTCTATTTTGTGATCAATAATGATCTCTAGTTCTCCTCTGGTCATAAATTCCTTCCTCCTCCACAGGTCTGAGAGGTAGACTATTCTCTGTTCCTCTAATCTATTTATGATCTCATTCTTTATGCCTAAATCTTGGACCCATTTTGATCTTCTCTTGGTATATGGTGTTAAGTGTGGGTCCATATCTAATTTCTGCCATACTAATTTCCAGTTTCCCCAACAGTTTCTTCCGAATAATGAATTTTTGTCCCTAATGTTGGTATCTTTGGGTTTGTCAAAGATTAGATTGCTACAGATGTACCCTTTTTTGTCCTTTGTATCTAATCTGTTCCACTGATCTACCGTTCTATTTCTTAGCCAGTACCAAATTGTTTTGGTGACTGCTGCTATATAATATAGCTTTAGATCAGGTACACTTAGACCACCTTCCTCTGAGTTTTTTTTTCATTAGTTCCCTTGCAATTCTCGACCTTTTATTCTTCCATATGAATTTTGTTGTTATTTTTTCTAGGTCATTGAAATAGTTTCTTGGGAGTCTGATTGGTATAGCACTAAATAAATAGATTAGTTTGGGGAGTATTGTCATCTTTATTATATTCGCTCGGCCTATCCAAGAGCACTGAATGTCTTTCCAATTATTTAAATCTGACTTTATTTTTGTGGCAAGTGTTTTGTAATTTTTCTCATATAATTCCTGACTATTCTTTGGTAGATGGATTCCCAAATACTTTATACTCTCAACATTTGTTTGGAATGGAATTTCTCTTTGTATCTCTTGCTGTTGCATTTTGTTGGTGATATATAAGAATGCCAAGGATTTATGTGGATTTATTTTGTATCCTGCCACTTTGCTAAAATTCTGAATTATTTCTAATAGCTTTTTAGCAGAGTCTTTGGGGTTCTCTAAGTATACCAAAATGTCATCTGCAAAGAGTGATAGTTTGATTTCCTCATTTCCTACTCTAATTCCTTGAATCTCTTTCTCGGCTCTTATTGCCGAGGCTAGCGTTTCTAGTACTATATTGAATAGTAATTGTGATAGTGGGCAACCTTTTTTCACTCCTGATCTTACTGGGAAAGGTTGCAGTTTATTTCTATTGCATATTATGCTTACTGAAGGTCTTAAATATATGCTCCTGATTATTCTAAGGAATAATCCATTTATTCCTATACTCTCAAGAGTTTTTAGTAGCAATGGATGTTGGATTTTGTCAAATGCTTTTTCTGCACCTATTGAGATGATCATATGGTTCTTATTAATTTGATTATTAATATGGTCAATTATATTAATAGTTTTCCTAATATTAAACCAGCCCTGCATTCCTGGAATAAATCCTACTTGATCATAGGGTATTATCCTGGGGATAATTTTCTGAAGCATTTTTGCTAATATCTTATTTAAGATTTTAGCATCAATATTCATTAAGGAAATTGGTCTATAATTTTCTTTCTCAGTTTTCGATCGACCTGGTTTAGGTATCAGTACCATGTCTGTGCCATAAAAGGAGTTTGGTAGGACTCCTTCATTCCCTATTTTTTCAAATAGTTTATATAGCATTGGGGCTAATTGTTCTTTAAATGTTTGGTAGAATTCACATGTAAATCCATCTGGTCCACGGGATTTTTTCCTGGGGAGTTGATTAATAGCTTCTTCTATTTCTTTTTCTGAAATGGGACTATTTAAGCAATTTATTTCCTCCTCTGTTAATCTAGGAAGCCTTTATTTTTGGAGGAAGTCATCCATTTCACTTAAGTTATCAAATTTATTGGCATAAAGTTGGGCAAAGTAACTCCTTATTATTTCTCTAATTTCGTCTTCATTGGTGGAAAGATCCCCCTTTTCATTTGTAAGACTAACAATTTGATTTTCCTCTTTCTTTTTTCTGATCAGATTTACCAAAGGTTTATCTATTTTATTGGCTTTTTTCATAAAACCAACTCTTGGTTTTATTTATTAATTCAGTAGTTTTTTTATTTTTTACTTTCAATATTATTGATTTCTCCTTTTAATTTTTGTATTTCAAGTTTAATTTTTGGTTGGGGGTTTTTAATTTGGTCTTTTTCTAGCCTTTTAAGTTGCAAGCCCAATTTGTTAATCTTCTCTTTCTCTATTTTCTTCAAATAAGCCTCTAAAGATATAAAATTTCCCCTTATTACTGCTTTAGCTGCATCCCACAGATTTTGGTATGATGTCTCATCATTGTCATTATCTTGGGTAAAATTATTAATTGTTTCTATAATTTACTCTTTCCCCCAGTCATTCTTTAAGATGAGATTATTCCGTTTCCAATTACTTTTTGGTCTATTTATCCCTAACTTTTTACTGAATGTAGCTTTTATTGCATTGTGGTCTGAGAAGAAGGCATTTATTATTTCTGCCTTCCTACATTTAATTTTGAGATCTTTATGTCCTAATATATGGTGAATTTTTGTATAGGATCCATGAACTGCTGAGAAGAAAGTATATTCCTTTCTATTGCCATTCAGTTTTCTCCAGAGGTCTATCATACCTAGTTTTTCTAATGTTCTATTTACTTTTTAAATTTCTTTCTTTTTTGTTTTGCGGTTTGATTTGTCTAAATCTGAGAGTGCAAGGTTGAGATCTCCCACTATTATAGTTTTACTGTCTATTTTTTCTTGCAACTCTCTTAACTTTTCCTTTAGAAAGTTAGATGCTATACCACTTGGTGCATATGTGTTTAGTATCGATATAGCTTCATTATTTATGCTACCTTTCAGCAGGATATAGTTTCCTTCCTTATCTCTTTTAATTAGATCAACTTCTGCTTTTGCTTGATCTGAGATAAGGATAGCTACCCCTGCTTTTTTGGCTTTACCTGAAGCATAATAGATTCTGCTCCAACATTTTACCTTTACTCTATATGTATCTCCCTGCTTTAAGTGTGTTTCCTGTAAACAACATATTGTAGGGTTCTGATTTTTGATCCAGTCTGCTATCTGTCTCTGTTTGATGGGAGCGTTCATCCCATTCACATTTACAGTTAAAATTACTAATTCTATATTTCCTGCCATCATATTATCCCCAGATTATGCTTTTTCCCTTGACCCCCCTGAACCCCTTCCCCAATATTCAATTTATATACCCCCCCTTGTGATGCGCAGCCCTCCCTTTTTTTTTTTTAGTATCCCTCCCCTCTTCTCCATGTCCCCTTCCCTTATTCTCCTTTTCCTTTTCCTTTTTCCTCTCTCCATTTTAATGAGGTGAGAGAGAATTCTCTGAAAAACAAATATGACAATTATTTACTCTTTGAGCCTCTTCTGATGAGAGTAAGGTTTACACAATGATTCTCCCCCTCTTTAAATTCCCTCAGATATGGTGTATTGTCTATGCCTCTTCCTGGGATGTAGTTTCCCTCTTTTTATCCCTCCCTCCCCTTTTTCTGATACTACCCCCTTCCCTTTACTACACCCCCTCTTTTTTTTTCCTTTTATATCAGTAAAATCAAATTATCCATGCGTACTTTCTAAATACCCACAACAGAGATATAGTTCTCAAGGGTTCTGTGTACCTTTTTTCTGTTTCTCTTCAGTCTTGTGGATGTAGATCAAATTTTTTGTTTAAGTCTGTTTTTTTTTTCTTAGAAACATATGGAATTCCTCTATTTCATTGAATGACCATCTTCTTCCATGGAAAAAGATGCTAAACTTAGCTGGGTAGTTTATTCTTGGTTGCAATCTTTGATCTATTTTTCCTTTTGGAATATCATGTTCCAGGCCCTTCTATCTTTTAATGTGGAGGCAGCCAGATCTTATGTGACCCTTATTGTGGCACCTTGGTATTTAAATTGTTTTTTTCTAGCTGCTTGCATGATTTTCTCCTTTGTGTGGTAATTCTGTAGCTTAGCTACAATATTCCATGGTGTTCTTTTTTTTAGGGTCTATTTCAGAAGGAGTTCGATGACTTCTTTCAACATCTACTTTCCCCTCTGTTTCTATTATCTCTGGACAGTTCTCTTTGATAATTTCCTGTGAAATAGAATCTAGGCTCTTTTTTTGGTCATAGTTTTCGGGAAGTCCAATGATCTGCAGATTATCTCTCCTAGATCTATTTTCCAAATCTATAGATTTTCCCAGTAAGTATTTGACGCTATTCTCCAGCTTTTCATTTTTTTTTTTTTGTTTTGTTTGACTGATTCTTGGGTTCTCAATGAATCATTCATTTCTATTTGTTCCATCCTGACTTTTAAGGAGTTATTTTCTTCATTCACAGTTTTTAGTTCTTTTTGTAAATGCCCAATTTCATTTTTAAATGAGTTATTTTGCTCTTTTGAATTTTTTTCCATTTTCCTAATTTTTTTTTGAGAATTATTTTCTTTTTCCAATTTAGAAATCCTATTTTCTTGGGACTTTTTTATCTTCTCCAATTCAGAAATCCTATTTTCTTGAGACTTTTTTATCTTCTCCAATTCAGAAATTCTATTTTCCTGTGATTTTTTTTTTTACCTTTTCTAATTCACTAATTTTGTTTCCCTCTATCTCCTGTGAATTCTTTATTTTTTCCAACTCCAATTTCAGGATGTTGTTATTCTCTATCATAGCTTCCCTTTCCTTTCCCCATTTTTCTTCAAACTCTCTTAATTTTTTAATAGCCTCTTCATGGAGAGAGTTATGTGATGGGGGGCAGGAATAGTTACCCTTTAGGTTGTTATCTGCTGACTCTCTGCTGTTAACTTCCTCGGGGTTGGATACCCACTCTTTCTCTGTGTAGAAGGAATCTACGGTTTTTTTGGGCTTCTTGCTCATACTTAAAGAATCTTTTGGGGTCTGTCCCTGGGGTAGGAAATTATTTATTTATTTCTTTACCAGCTTCCTCCCAGACCAGATGGATGCAGCAGCCCCTGAGCCTGAGCTAAGAGAGAGCTCTGGGAGAGAGTTCCCCACCCCCTCCCTGGAAGTGCCTCAGAGGTGATCAGCTCTGCTGTGCCTTGAGGGCGCTGTGTTTTAGCGGCTTCCCTGAGGTTGAGACTGAACAGTAAAGGCGACTCAAAGCCCAGCCTATGCATCCCGGTGGGGTGTGGATGTCTGCAGCAGGTGACGTGAAAAGCCCCTGCGCTCAAACTGGAAGTGTCTGCCAGAAACCGTGGTCCCTAGTTCAAAGGTTCCGCTTCTCTCGGACTTCCGTTCCACAGCCTCCAGCCAGCTGAGCCAGGCACTATGAGTTACCGCCCTGCCCACTCTTCAATCTCTTAACTACCCCGAGGTAAAAGCCTGGATTGCCTATGTCGGCCACACCCCCAGTGCCAAGATCTGCCGAGTCACCCCCAGGATCCAGGAAGATCCAATCTCATTTTAACTTTTATAGTGGCTTAGATTTCTCTTCTGAACTGCTGTAATATAAGCAGAGAAGAGCTAACAGCCTGTGCCAGATTCTTTTATCTTGGTGGATTCTCTGATCCCAGAGCCCTCCCCAGCTCAACCAGCTCAGTGTGCCACTACCGCACCATCTGTGCTGGCCTCTCTTCTTCCTCCCCTGGGAGCTGACCTTTCCTGCTGAAACTCCAGATTCTCTTCAGTTGGTGAGTCCTGCTTCCAGTCCTTGTGGATTCTATCAGTCCAATAATATTTCTGAGGCTGATTAAATCTAGTTGGTTGTGAGGGAAGAAAGGAGCTTACACAGTGGCGTGTATCTTCTCCGCCATCTTGGCCGGAATCCAATTCTTACCGTGCAACAAGAAATTTGGTTTTATACACATATATTGTATCTAGGTTATACTGTAACACATTTAATATATATGGGATTGCCTGTCATCTAAGGGAGGGAGAAGAGAGGGGGAGGGGAAAATTTGGAAAAATGAATACAAGGGATAATGTTATAAAAAAAAATACCCTTGCATATGTACTGTCAAAAAATTATAATTATAAAATTAATAAATTATTTAAAAAAATAAACAAACAAACAAAAAAGAATATCATATTCCAAACCCTCTGATCCTTTAATGTAGAAGCTTCTGAATTTTGTCTTATTCTGATTCTGGCTCCACTATACTTGAATTGGTTCTTTCTGGATATTTGTAATATTTTTCTCCTTGACTTAGGCGTTCTGGAATTTGGCTATAATATTCATGGGATTTTTCATTTTGGGATCTCTTTCAGGAGGTAATGAATAATATTTTAATTTCTATTCTATTTTGTGGTTCTAAAATATAAGAATAGTTTTTTTTTAATTTCTTTAAGATGATGTCTTGAAAGATGATATTATCATCTTCTGAGTGTGTATTTTGATCTTCCTTATCACCATTGTAACTTTTTATGGTGAGAATCGTTTTTCTGTTCTGTTCTTTCCCAGCCTTTTATTCACCTTTTAACTCTTTGTTATAGTGGGACTCCATTTCCAGGGTGGAGGTTGTACTGTCTCAAGCCCAAGTTCCTTCTAAGTACCTGACCATAAAATGGCTTTCTTTTTTCAGGGCTTTAGGCTCAAATATGGTTCTGGGTCCAGATTTGAAAAAAAAAAATGATTTTGATATCTTAAATGGGATGGCCTACGAGAATTCTAAACTCAATGTACCTAACAAAGAGTCCTTTCTCTTTTACCTCAAATGATGCCCTCTTTTAATCTTTCTTTTTAAAAAAATACTTAGAATTTAAAAATACATTAAAAAAATCAAACAAAAATAAAAACACAATAAAAATATATTAAAAAAGAAAAATGTGTTTTAAATTATGTTATGTTTCCATTATTTCATTCTTAAATTCTTTGGATTTGTCTTGAATTATTGTATCACTGAGAATACTTAAGTCATTCACAAGTGATCAACTTACATTATTGCTGCTTTTTTGTATATAGTATCTTTCACTTTGAATCAGCTCATTTATTTCCAGCTGCTCTGAGAGTATGCTGTTCATTATTTCATAATGCAAAGGCATTAATTTAATCATATAATAATCACATGCCACAATTTGTTTAGCCATTTCCCAATTGTTGGGCATCCCCTAAATTTCCTATTTTGTCACCCAAAAGAACTGATCTAAATATTTTTACTCTTTTCCTTTTTAAAAATCTTTTTGGAAACACAGATCTAGCAGTAGTATTGCTACATCAAAGGGTATACATGGCTTTAGACTTCTTCTTCCATAGTTTCAATGTGTTTTACAGAATTCAGTTCACAACTCTACCAACAATGTATTAATGTCTCATTTTCCTCCATATCCTCTCTTCCATTTGCATTTACTTTTTCTGTCATGTTAAGCAATCAAATAAGTATGGGCTAGTACCTCAGAATTGTTTTAATTTGTATTTATCTAAATAATAGCATTTTAGCATTTTATTTCAGATGGATATAGATAGCTATGATAAATTCATCTGAAAATTGTTCATGTCTCTTGATCATTTATCAATTGTGGAATTTTTTTTTTATAAATTTGACTCAATTCTCTATGTTTGAGTAATGACAATATCTGAGAAACTCGCTTCAATTTTCCCCCCATAGGTATTTTTAAACTATTTCCCCCCATGCTATTTCCTTACATGCTATCCTCTCATTCCTTTCACCCTGACCTTCCTTAAAAGTGCTTTTTTCCGACTATCCCTATTGCAATTTGCCTTCCCTTCTACCACCACCCCCTTTTAAAATCTCCTTTTCCTTCTTATTTTCAATAAGGCAAGATAGATGTCTATTTTTTCCCTTTACTTATTTTTTGACACCTTGCTTTATGAGTCATGTTAGGAGAGAAAAATCAGAGCAAAAGGGAAAATCCATGGGAGAGAGAGAAAAAAAAAAAAAGAAAGAAATGAACATAGCATGGCATGTGTTCATTTACATTTAGTCTTCTTATTTCTTTGTTTAATGCAGATGGCATTTTTTCTGTCCAACGTGAGATAACTTGGATTAGAGAAATACTAAGAAACAAGTCTTTCATATTTTTCCTTTTCATATGATGTAATTATACCTTGTTACCTCCATTTTCCTCTTCTCCTAGTACAAATCTCTTTCCATCTCTAGTTTCTTTTTTATATCATTACAATAAAATCAAATTATACCTATACCCCCTAAATATACCATATCAAAAATATAGTTCTCAGTAGTTAAACATACAGTCTTCCCATATAAGAATGTTAACTTTTTAACTTTTAAAAGAAAGTTTTTTTTTTTCTTTTTATCTTGTTATGCTTCTCTTGAGTTCTGCATTTGAAGATCATATTTTCTGTTCAGCTCTGGTTTTTTCATTAGAAATAAATGCAATTACCTAATTCATTGAATGTCTATCTTTTTCTTTGAAATATAATGTTTTTGGATAGTTGATTTTTGTTTACAATCCAAGTTCCTTTCCTGTTCAGTTTATCATATTCCAGGTCCTTCCGTGGTTTAAAGTTGAAGCTGCTAGATCCTGGATAATTTTGATTTTGGCACCTCAATATTTGAATTGGTTCTTTCTGTCTTATTGCAATAATATAATTTTGAAATTTAGCTACAATATTCCTTGAAGTTTTCATTTTGTGGTCTCTTTCAGGGGTTGATCAATAAATCTTTTCAATGACTATTTTATCCTCTGGTTCTAAGACATCAAGGAAGTTTTCCTTGATGATTTCCTGAAAGATGATGTGCAGGCTCTTTTTTTCCAGCATAGATTTCAGAAAGTCCAAAATTCTTACATTATCATTACTTAATCTATTTTTCAGGCCAGTTTTTTTTTTCTTTCATTTTCTTCTATTTTTTCATTGTCTTAATTTTGTTGGACTAATTATTGCCGACTCTTTGTGTCATTTACTTCCATTTGTTCAATTCTAATTTTTAGTGAATTTAGTGAATGATTTTCTTCAGTTATCATTTGTATCTCCTTTTGCATTTGGCTAATTTAACTTTTAAATAAGTTGTTTTGTTCATTTTTTTTTTACCCATTTCACAATTTCTATTTTTCAATGAGTTGGTTTCTTTTGCTATTTCATTAAATAGATGAAATTTATGAATACTTGAATCAAATAGACTCAAAAAATTTGGAGTTATATGCTTTTCCATTTTTCTATGTCTATTTTAAAGTAGTTTTCTTTAGATAGTTTTTGAATTTCCTTTTCCAATCTTACCTGCAACATTCTCATTTCCTTTCTCCATTTGTCTTCTAACTCTCTTTTAAGATCCTTTTTGAATTCTCCCAAGAGAGCCTTGTGAGATGGAGACCAACTCATATCACCCTTTGTGTTTTCATCTGAAGACAATTTGCCTTTAGTGTCCGCAGGGTTTGATGTCTGTTCTTCTCTACCTCTTTTATCAGTTCTTTTTGCTTTTTTGCTCATTTTAAAAGTTGAAATCTGCCTTTAGAGCAAAGGGAAAATTGTTCCAAATTTCCTCTACATATAATAGTGGCTTCACACTGCCCTGGGGTAGATTTTGCTCACTTCCTTACTGTGCTGCGTTGATGTGGCCAAGTCCTGAGTTATGCTGGGTTTCAGGTGTTCACTATTTGCTTATTATAGTTTGTGTTTGATGTCTCACAGATAGTCTGCTGATTCACTGGCTTCTGAATCAACACAAGAGTAGCCAACACTGCTGTATTTTCACTAAGAGTCTCCTAGTACATTCCCCAGTGTGTGGATGCCTTACCACCTTGGGTCCTTGTGTTGTGTCTGCATTTAGTTCCCTCTCTCATGCCTGATTGAAACAGACTTTTTCTGAAGTTCTTCCAAAATATCTTCTGCTGAAAATTTGTTACATTCCAAGTATTTGTGTGTTCTGTTACTCTAAAAACACTTGAGAGGCTTGTTCTGGTGTTAATCTGAGGAAAGCTAAGAAGAGCTCCGACAAAGAACTGTCCATTTTCTGCCATCTTGGCTGCACCCCACCCAGATTCTTTTTAATCATGATTTTCAAATAGTACAATAATTTTAAAATTATCTTTCCTGGATTAATTTCCCAGATCAGCAATTTGTACAGTGATATATTTCATATTGGCTTATATATCTATTTATTCATTTGGTAAGTTTCTTGCTGTAAGTTTGGTAAGCTTCTTAATGTCTCATAAAGTTATTACTTTCCATTTAATCAATTCTAATTTTTAAAATATTATCTTCAGTGAACTTCTGTGCATCCTTTTTCATTTAGTCAATTCTATTATTTAAGGAGGTTTTGTTTCTTTCAGTGAATTTTTGTGCCTCTTTCCAATTGGCCAATTTTGTTTTTAAAGAAATTCTTCTCCTTATTGGCATTTTGTAATTCATTTGTCATTTGATCTGTTATTTTCTTCAATATTTTTCAAATTTCTGTTAATTTTTTTTCATGATTTTCCTTCATGACTCATTTTTCTTCCCAATTGTTTCCTCCAGCTCTCCTACTTGATTTTCAAAAAAAAATTTTTTTTTTAGTCTTTTCCATGATCTGGGTATAATTTATATTTTTGGAGGCTTTGAATGTTTGAATTTGTTTTCTTTTGAGTGTGTGTTTTGATTTTATCACCACAGTAACTTTCTGTTTTTTTTTTTTTTTTCTGTTTGCTTATTTTCCTATTCTTTTTATTTGACTTTTAACATTTTTTATACTAGGGCTCTTATTCCAAGATGAAAGAATTACTGTCCCAAGTTTCAGTGGTTTTAGTTAGCTCTTTTCAAAGATACTATTAGGTATTTATACATTTTCAGTTCCACTAAGGTGGTATAATCTAAGAAGAGGTTTTTTACTATGCTCTTGGTCTATGTTTTGTTTTGTTAGTGCTCATAAGCACTTTTTTCTGCCCCAGAATTGTGACAAGGTTCCCCACTCCACTGCAGCAACAAACTCTGCTGTACTAGTTCTCTTCCTCACCCTGGTATTGCCCTCAAGAGTGAGATCCAGATCAGTGTAGGGGTAAATCAACAGACGCCTGCTTCAAGGCTATCAATGAGAACTTGTAATAACCACCTAATTAGTTATTCAATTCCCTGACATTTGTGGATTGAGAGCTCTAGAAGCAGTTGCTACTGTTGCTGATTCAGTACATACCTGTCTGGTTTACTGGAACTGCGCATACACTGGAGTGATTCTGGGTTTTGTACTCTGCTCTCATTTGGATGCAAAATATTTTTTTTTTTTTTAACTGACATTCTAAGTTGTTTTGGGCTGGAAAATTGTTTTTCTCTTGTCTTTTTTTTGAGGCTTCCAGTCACTATTTAAAGGTATTTTAGAGGATTGGGTAGACTCATGGGAGTCCATGCCTTTTTTCTAACATCTTGGCTCTACCTACTTTCCAAACTTTCCTTTACAATTAAGGACAGGTATGAAGTATAGTGGATAGAGTGCCAAGCCTGGAGGCAGAAAGGCCTGAGTTCAAATCTGGCCTGACACTGGTTATCTGGAAAACCCTAGGAAAGTTACTTAAACCTATTTACCTCTAGTATCTCTGCCAAGAAAACTCTAGAGGGAAACAAATTATTGGACAAGACTGAAACAACTAAAGAATACAATTAAAGTTGAGGATGACACTACACTCCAATCACCTAGGCTCTTCACTTTATTCATGCTCCTCACTCTAACTTACTTTGTGTATCTAGTATGTTGATAAATCCTATTGTTTTAATTATCATAATGTCTCTATATGTGATCTTCTTTTCATTCACATCGTCATGACTAATTAAAATCATCACCTCTCTACTGGACTATTAAAATAGTCTTTTACCTAGTCTCATCCTCCAAGTCTTTCCCTATCTAAACACATCTACAAATGTGAAAGCATTGATCTGATCATTCCATCCTCTGGTTCTGGTCAAGTGGCTCAATTTTAACCATCAAAAAAAAAAAAAAAATATATATATATATATATATATATATATATATATATATATATATATATATATATATATATATATATATATATATGTATGTATGTATGTATGCTTTTTTTCTGAGGCATTTGGAGTTAAGTGACTTTCTCGGGGTCACACAACTAGGAAGTATTAAGTGTCTGAGGGTGGATTTGAACTCAGGTCCTCTTGAAGTCAGGACCACTGCTCTATCCATTGTACCATCTATCTGGTGCCTTAATACACTTAAGCTTTTTTTTTTTTTTCTTTTTTTTTTTTCTTTTTTTTTTGTTCAAGATGAATTTTGTTATTACTTTTTCTAGGTCCATCAAATACTTTTTGATAGTTTAATTGATATGGCACTGAAAAGTAAATGAATTTAGATAGAATTGTGATCTTATAGTTTTTTTTTTTTTTTGTTTGTTTGTTTGCTCGTTTGTTTGTTTTTTACTTGATTCTCTAGGATTTTCTAGGGATATCATCACATCATCTACAAAGGGTTATAATTTTATTTCTTCATTGCCTACTTTAATTCTTTACATTTTTCCCTTTCTTACAGATAAAACTAACAATTCTTATACAATATTGAATAAGAGTAGTGACAGCAGGTATTTTTGCTTCAGCCTTGATCCTATAGGGAAGGCTTCTAGTTTATTCTCAATATATATATATAATGTTTTCTGATGGTTTTAGATAGATTCTGTTTTTTATTTTAAGTAAAAGGTCCTTTTATTCCTATGCTCTCTACTGTTTTTAATATGAATGGGTGCTGCATTTTGTTAAATGCTTTAATTGCCTTTATTAAGATAAATATATGATTTCTGTTTGATTAAAAAAAAAAAAAAAACTGATACAGCTCATTATGTTGATAGTTTTCCTAATATTGAAACTGCATTTCTGGTATACATCTTCCCTAATCATTAGGAGATTGGTTTATAATTTTCTTTCTATTTTTTGGGCCCTCCTGGTATAGATATTAGCACCATATTTGTGTAATAAAAAAGAATTTGCTGGGATTCCTTCTTTATCTATTTTTGAATAGTTTTGCATATTAATGAATTATTCTTTAAATGATCAGCAGAATTCACTTATAAATCCATGTGACCTGGAGATTTTTTCCTTAGGCATATTTATTTATTAGGTCAACAATTTTCTTTTTCAATTTCAATTTTTGTTAATCTTTCCTTTGATTTTCAGAATTTCTAATTTGGTATTTAATTGAAGATTTTAAATTTTCCCCTAACTTTTTTAGTTTCATGCCCCATTTATTGACCTTCACTTTCTCTATTATTTCATGTAAGCATTAAAAGATATACAATTTTCCCCAGGAATTGCTTTGGCTGCAACCTATAAATTTTAGTATTTTGTTTCATGACATTATTGATTGTTTCTATAATTTTTTTGTTTGACCCCCCTCATTCTTTAGGATTACATTGGTTAATTTCCAAGTACGTTTTAATCAATCTGTTCATAGCCCTTTATTGCATATAATTTTTATTGCATCATGATCTAAACTTAATATTTAATTTTTATTTTTAATTGACTATTAAGCCTTTATGTATTTGATTGTAAGGATTTTCTGCCATAATACATGGCCAATCTGTGTGTGGGTGCTAGAAAACACTGAGAAAAAAGAATGTTCTTTTCCTTACCCATTCAATTTTCTCCAGAAGTCTATCATATCTAACTTTTAAAAGATTCTATTACTTCCTTAACTCCTTTCCTGTTTATTTTGTGGTTAGAGTTATCTGTGGTTAGAGTTATCTAGTTATGAGAGTGAGAAGTTGAGTTCCATCACTAGTAGTTTTGCTTTTTATTTCTTCCTGTAACTGACTAAACTGCTCTAAAATTTGGATGCTGTATCACTTGTGGCATATATGTTTAGTACTAATATTACTTCATTATTTATGGTACCCTTTAGCAAGATATATTTTTCTTCTTTATCTCTTTTGATTAGATAAGGATTTTGCTTTTGCTTTGCTTGAAATCTGGATTTCTACTTTTGCTTCTGCTCTTACTATTGCTTTTTTATTATTTTGTTGGAAGTAGAACCTATTCTGATTCAGTTTTTTACCTTTACTCTGTCTATATAACTCTGCTTCAAATGTTTTTCTTTTAAACACCATATGGTAGGAATCTTATTTTTGTTTGTTTAATTCTTGCTGTAATCCACTTACATTTTGTGGGAGATTTCATCCCATTTACATTCACAATTATGATTACCAAATGTGTGTTTTCCTCCATCATATTTTCTCTTTTGTTTATAATTTATTGTCTCTGTCCACCCTGTCTATTCTCATCATTTTTTGCTTCTGATCACCATCTACCTCAATCTATTTTCCCTTTTACCATCTATTCTCCCTTTGTCTTCCCCTTTCTGCTACTACTATACTATAGGATAAGATAACTTTTCTATACTTAACTGAATGTACATGTAATCTCCTGTTTGATTCAACTCCCATGAGATTTTGGTTCAAACAATGCTCACACCCTCCCTTCTTTCACTCTACTATGATAGGTTTTTGTGCCTCTTTTGATGTAATTTATTTCATTTTGTCTCACTTTTCTATTTCTCCAGTACAATCTTTCCCTCTCTTTCCTTAATTTATTTTTATATCATCATATCAATGTTAACTTTAATCCACACACTCTATGTAGACACATTTACATTGTTCTACTAAAGATACAGTTCTCAACAATTATAAGGATAATCTATGTAAGCATACAAATAGCTTAACATTTAAACAATCTGCTTTTTTCATTCTTTCATATTTATCATTTTATACTTTTCATGTGTTTTGCATTATAAAATCAAATTTTCTGTTCTCTTTCATTAGAATGATTTAAAGTCCCTTTTTTCATTGAATCTCCATCTTTTCCCTTATAAAATTCTACTCAGTTTTTATGGTTAGTTAGTTGATTCCTGCTTGTAGGCCAAGCTTCATTGTCTCCTGGAACATTATATTCCATTCTGATCCTTTAATGTAGAAGCTTCCATGTCCTGGGTAGTCCTGACTATGACTCCTTATACTTGATTTTTTTTCTACTCGATTATGGTATTTTCTTCTTGATTTGAGAGTTCTGGAATTTTGCTATAATATTCCTTGTAGTTTTCATTTTGAGGTTTCATTCAGGAGGTTATTGGTAAATTATTTCAGTAACCATTTTACCTATTGATTGTAAGATATCAGGGTACTTTTCCTTGATTATTTCTTTAAAGATGCTCTTCAGACTTTTTTTTTGGGGGGGGGATCATCACTTTCAGGTAGTCAAGTAATTCTTAAATTATCTCCCCTAGATTATTTTCTAGCTCAATTCTTTCTTCAGTGAGGTATTTTCCATTTTCTTCTACTTTTCATTCTTTTTATTTTACTCATTCTTAATATCTCATAGAGTCATTTGCCTAAGTCTAATGTTTAAATTATGATTTTCTTCAGTTTACTTTTTTGCCTCTTTTTTTTATATGTGGCTAATTCTGCTTTTAAAGGAATCATTTTCTTCATTTTTTGTGCTTAGTCAATTGTACTTCTGAAGGAATTGTTTTCTTCAGTCAATTTTGTCTTTCCTTTTCCATGCTCTTCTCTCTCTTGTACACTTATTTCTTGTCCTACTTTTTTTTTTACTTCTTTTACTTGATTTTTAATATCCCTTTTGAGGTCTTCTAAGAAGGTTTTTTGAGCTTCAAATCGTGTTCCCTGAGATTTTGTATGTAGACATTTTGTCCCTTTTTGAATTGGTAATTTAATGTTCTCTGTCATTATATCAGCTTTCTATAGTATTTTTGTTGTTGTTGTTGTTGTTGTTGTTGTTGTTGTTCCTTGCTCATTTTTTGCTTGTTTAATTTCTTTTAAAGTTGAGCTTTGCTACTAGGGTACAGAGAAAAATGGCCCCAGTTTCTTCCATAGAGTCACAGTCTTTGAGTACTGGGGCTTCAATTATTTGGTGACTTGTTTACTATTCCAGGGAAACCCAAACTAGTTGAGCCTGTAGTTAACTGGTTTCTAGTTTCTGCCAGGGGGCTGGCAACTTATTCCCTGTACTGTTTCTGTAGGTTTCATTGTTGTCTTGCTGTCCCACTAACTTGTTGGCACAGTCCAAGGAGTATCAGTTGCTCATTTCTGCAGTGGCTAACAGCTTCCTGATGGCCTGCCCAAATATTATCTGCTCTGGAATGCACTTTTCTTTCACCCAAGTGAACTGAAATTCCCTGAATCCTTTAATGTAATATTTAGCTGGAAATTTGTTTCACTCTTTCTTTGTAGGCTCTGTGCTCCAGAATCTATTTAGAGGCTTGATTTCAAGTTGTTATAAAGGAAATTGGAAAAAGTTAATACAACTTCTTGGCCCCTCTCCACCATCTTGGCTCCTCTTTGCTTCCTTTAAGGCTAAATGTCATTTTAAAGGGTTCTTTCACAGTTGTCTAAAAATGCTAGTATGAATTTCTCTCACATTGCCTTCTGCCTATTCTGTCTACATCTTTTATATACTTAGTCATTTTACACAAGGTCTTTCCCATTAACATCTGAACCCTTTAAATTTAGGAACCATCTTTTGGTCTTTTTAAAATAAATATCTTAGCACTTAGTAAGAACCTAACAAATATCCTCATTGTTTAGAAAGATTCATGAAACACATAATAAATGTTTGCTAGTTGGCTGATTTTTTAAAAAAACAATATCTATATTGACAACTCTCCCTTCCACTCAAATATCCATACTGTGGAAGCCACTATGGAGAAAAATAGGATTTAACTTTGGAGAATATACAGACTCCCAAGTGGAGAAAGTGAAAAAGCCATGAAATGAAAACACATTTTAAGACAGCTGCTATTCATAGCAGACAAAAATTGAATATCAAATATTTTAATCTAGTCTATCTTACCTATGTGTTGGTCCAAGTTCATTTATCCAATTTGTATGGAATATTTTCCTTTATTAAGCTATTAAAAATCCTGCCAAGAAGATATTTAGAGTGCAAGTAATTTTGACAAAGACATTTTTTCTGAGTTGCCTGCAATTCCACTACTAAATGTAACAACAGAAATACATTTGTATAACACCTATTCTTTGCAAAGCACTGATAAATCCTTTTCAGTTATTATCTTATTTGATCCTCATAACAACCTTAAGGGATTATTGTTATTTTTTTATCTCCCTTTTATAGATGAAGAAACTGAGGAAAACACAGTTATTTTTTCTGACACCAGGCCTATTGCCCTAACCAGTTCATCTACTAAATGACTTAATTAAGCCTAAGAGATTATTAGGTTCCCACACATTGCTGTGCATTACTTTAATCAGATCACTTTTGTCCTTATACCTATTTGAGAACACTAGCAATGAAGGTAATTTTCCTTGGAAAAATAGAAGTAGGTAATTTTGAAACATGCAACTCTCTTGTAGGTAGATCAGGCCTAGAATAAGAAACTATTGTCCTGGGTTAATAAGAAGGGCCTAGCTATATTAAAAGAACACCAAGAATGAGGAATATGAAAAAAGTGCATGCCAAAGATAAACTGACTATTTGATCTAACTTTGCCAAGCATAGGAGATGATATGATATTTCTACCCATTACTGCTTTACTCTTGTGAACATTTTGTTGCTAGACTGGTACAATTTTTATTCTAGGCTAAATTAAATGTAATAACAACAGTAATAAATGTAATCAAATATGAATAATAATAGACACCATTTTATGCAACTTTAGGATTTGCAAAGTATTTAATGCACATTATCATATTTGATTCTCATCACAGCAGAGAAAGACTGAGCACATTAGAAGTTGTTACTTAACTAGATTCACACAGATAATACATACTTGAGACAAAATTTGAACTCAGAGCTTCCTGCTTATTTTCCATATCCTCGGATACCCAGTTTACCAGATGGTGTTTTTATTTGTTTGCTTGGGGGTTTTTTGGCTCTTGTATTTGAAAGCTTATAAAATACAATGCATAAATTTTCTCAGTTTATCCTTACAATTTCTCTGTGGGATAAATGATGTAATTGTCTTCCAGTTTACAGATAAGAAAATTTGCTTACCCCAGGAAATCATGCTAATATCTGTATAGAGCAACCAAACTTCTAAATCAAGACTTTATGATTCAATATCTAGGAAATTTTCCATTTTTATTGTCTGACCCAGGCAATTTGTAACATTATTTGTATGGAAACATTCTTACTGAGTTGCAAATCATTTACAAAAGAAAAATAATTTCCAAATTAATTCTTGGAACACATTATGTTTGTCAATTTTAGGCAGCCAATGTCTATGGTCTCTACTTTGGCAGGATCTCCCTTAAATATTGTTGGTGGATGGGTAAAGGATTTTGTAATTTCCTCTTAAAAAGGTCAGTACAGAACAATTGGATACATTTTTATGTATGCTTACACTAAATCTTCCCATAATATTGTAAAGTGTTATTTGGCATCGAAACTTTTTATTTTATTTTCTCAAAATTAATAATGTGTTAACTTGTAGTACTAGAATAAATTTTACAGGAGTTCTTGGCTTTGACAATAAAGATATCATTTTTTTCTCTTTCAAAGATGTGGTTGCATGGTTTTAAAACATAAGACAATTTCTAAATCTTATTTTTCTTCTAATTGTTTTTCTACTACCAGCTTGTTAGTCATTTTTTCCCATCCCAGCACACACACACACACACACACACACACACACACACGCACACACACACACACCTTCTTCCCTTCTAGTATTCAGCTTTAGTTCTGCAGTGTCCATCTGCTTTGGGATATTGGAAGCACACATCTTCAAAAAAAAAAAAGCCAGAAGAGATGTGCATATCTAGACTTTCATGCAATATTTATAAGCTCTGTCAGTTTTCTTCCTCCCCTTTCATTGTGTTCTGTGATATTCAGCACTTTCTGCAAAGATCATAATGAAAAAAGAGGAAGATCAAAGGAGGTGCTTATCTCCCAATGACATGTCCAAATAGTCATTCTGGATTTCTCTAATATGCCCATCTAATTTGCTTTCTCATACTCAGCTGAAAGAAAAGCATCTTGAGAAAGTTTTCTTACATGAATCTATCCATCTGTTAATGTAGCCCCTGTGCCAGTAATTTACAAGTAATGGTTTACAGCTGTGAACTCTGGCTCCTGAGCTGTTTTGGCCACTCAGTAATTACAACAGTTTCATTAACATTTAAAGGGAAAAGTCTGCTCAATATCAATTAGGGACTCTGCAACTGTAGAACTCTCTTTTTCATATTTGCATTTGACATTTAATATTCTGCACACATAAATTCTGGGTCTTGGAAATGCATTGCTATAGAAGGTCAAAATTAATCCAGAGACTATCTCTACCCAACTCTGGTAAGCTTTAGGAAATATTTCTGCAGGAACCTGTAACATAAAAGGTTGTTTTGGGGCACTTTTACACTTCTGAACATTTAAGTACTTTCTTGCTCACTAAAGCTAAAGTTAAAGAGTTTTCTTCAATACTTGCCATATCTTCTTTATCCCAGTGAAATTCTAACATTATTTGAAAGAGATTTTCAGAGCATTAGGCAGGAAGATGGCACCTTACTTTTTCATATTCTCTAACTGCCCCAATATTTAATTTAAATTATTTTGAGGCTCTAGTGAACTTCAATATATACATATATACATGTTCATACATGTATGCATATACTCGTACATGCATGCATATACTTGTACGTGTGTATGTGTGAACTACTGCAAAAACACCTCTCGAAAAGGTTTAAATTCAGAAATAGTTTGCAATATTTGTCACCAGAAAAATTTAATGGAATTAAGCTATGGTAATGATTGACACAGATGAAGTAATAGCTAACAAAATATAAATTGGTGTTCAGAGACCAAGAATTCTACTCATTGAGATAATAAATAGATTAGAGGAACAGAGAATAGTCTACCTCTCAGACCTGTGGAGGAGGAAGGAATTTATGACCAGAGGAGAACTAGAGATCATTATTGATCAAAAAATAGAAGATCTTGATTACATCAAACTAAAAAGTTTCTGTACAAACAATACTAATGCAAACAAGATTAGAAGGGAAGTTACAAATTGGGAAAATATTTTTAAAAGTAAAGGTTCTGACAAAGGTCTCATTTCCAAAATATATAGAGAACTGACCCTGATTTATAGGAAACCAAACCATTCTCCAATTGATAAATGGTCAAGGGATATGAACAGACAATTCACAGATGTTGAAATTGAAACTATTTCCACTCATATGAAAGAGTGTTCCAAATCACTACTGATCAGAGAAATGCAAATTAAGACAACTCTGAGATACCACTACACACCTGTCAGATTGGCTAAGATGACAGGAACAAATAATGATGAATGTTGGAGGGAATGTGGGAAAACTGGGACACTGATACATTGTTGGTGGAGTTGTGAAAGAATCCAGCCATTCTGGAGAGCAATTTGGAACTATGCCCAAAAAGTTATCAAACTGTGCATACCCTTTGACCCAGCATTGCTGTTATTGGGATTACATCCCAAAGAAATACTAAAGAGCGGAAAGGGACCTGTATGTGCCAAAATGTTTGTGGCAGCTCTTTTTGTTGTAGCTAGAAACTGGAAGTTGAATGGATGCCCATCAATTGGAGAATGGTTGGGTAAATTGTGGTATATGAAGGTGATGGAATATTATTGCTCTGTAAGAAATGACCAGCAGGAGGAATACAGAGAGGCTTGGACAGACTTAAATCAACTGTTGCTGAGTGAGATGAGCAGAGCCAGAGGATCGCTGTGTACTTCAACAACTATGCCGTATGAGGATGTATTCTGATGGAAGTGGAAACCTTCAACATAAAGAAGATCCAGCTCACTTCCAGTTGATCAATGATGGACAGAAATAACTACACCCAGAGAAGGAACACTGGGAAGTGAATGTAAATTGTTAGCACTACTGTCTATCTACCCAGGTTACTTATACCTTCGGAAGCTAATAATTAATGTGCAACAAGAAAATGGTATTTACACACATATATTGTATCTAGGTTATATTGTAACACATGTAAAATGTATGGGATTACCTGTCATCGGGGGGAGGGAGTGGAGGGAGGGAGGGGATAATTTGGAAAAATGAATAAAAAAAAAAAAGAATTCTACTCATTGGAAAACTGAGTTCTGCTGAATTGGGCAGTGTCAGAAGTTTGCACAATTAGGGAAAAACTTTATTACTAAATATGTGGGGAAAGATGGGAGCTTTCTTATAAAAAATAATGTAAAAGCCTAATTACCAAAATTGAGTGGGAAAAAATATTATTTGAGAGGACACTCAGCAATAAAACTGACTATACAAAAGACCTTGTATCAATTTTCCAAAATTGTTTCCATTCTCTGTACCTAGTGATAGAAATTTCAACTTCAAAATTCAGAGTAGAATATTCCATAGATATGAGGCTTGGAAAGATGCTAACAGAATTCCTTATTTTTTAACTGTGATTGTTTTCCTTTTCCCCTCTCCCCAATTAGGAAAAAAATGCTATGATCTTCCTAGTTAACACATGTTATGAAACAAAAATCCTTAATTTTTTAATGAACAAAAATATACATTTTCTCCTTATCTTCCTAATGAAAAAGAAATAGAAAAATGCACATGTGAACAAAAATTAATGTATTAGTTTGTGTCCTGTCTCTCCAGCCATCTGTGCTTTTAATCTATATAGCTGTACCTATTATATAACTAATATACTCATGATATATAACATATTATATAGATATAGATATATACTTTGACTTTTGTCTTCTTTTTATCTGGAGATAGATAATATATTTCACCATGAGACCTCTAGAATTATGGTAAGTTTTTTCATGAATAAGATTTCTTAAATATTTCAAAGCTATTAGTTTTTTACAATCTTATTTTTTTACTGTTTACTTTGCTCTTGTCCTTTTATGTCTTATGAATTAAAATGAGTGCAAATCTTTCCTTATTTATCTGAAACCATATACTTCTTCATTTTTTGCAGTGTGAGCAATGCATTATATTTCTTTATTATAATCTGTTCATCATGATAGGTATCTTTCTATTTTATATTCATTATAATGTTTGGGTGAGGAACCAAGATGTCAGAGAGAAAGCAAGATTCATTTGAACTCTTCCAATTTCCTTTTAAATAATGATAAAATAATGCCCCAAAATGAATTCTTAAAGAAACAATTCAAATATTATGGAAGCACAGTCAAGAAAATATAAGATTTCTATATTGAAGGACTGTGTTAAGGATATGATATACCAAGCGCAAAATAACTAGAATTACAACTAAGAAACAATTACCCAATAGAACAGGATATAATCCTTCAGGGGAAAATAATTCTTGATGAAAATAATGGAGTTGAACAAAAATTTTTATTTTCAAGTACTAGACTCACAAAAAGCATAAAAAAATAAGCTGGAAAGGAAAACCACAAGGATTTCATTAGCATTAAACTGTTTTGATTTCTACATAGGAAGATAATACTTGCAGCTCTTACAGACTTTATTATTATTAGAGCAGTCAGAAGGAGTATATATAAACAAAAAGCATAGGTGTGAATTGACAATTAAGGCATAATATTTTTTAAAAGACTAAGAAATAGGGGTAAACCAGGAGAATGGTGTTGGGAGGTAGAGTTGGGCTAATCATATCATATAAATAGGCCACAAAATGTTATATATGTTATATATGTAAATGGAAGATGGGGTTGAAGGTTGGGAGTTGGGCAATACTTAAATTTTACCCTCACCAGAATTGGCTGAACGAGGAAATAACATATATACTCAGTTGGGTATAGAAAGCTACCTTACCCTATAGGGAAGTATGATGGAAAGGACTTAAGATACAAGGAGGGTAGATTGGGGGAGTGCTAATAGAAGAGAGAGCACATTGTGGGAGGTGATGTATCAGGAGCCAAAGCAGAGACAATGAAAAATGAGAGAGAGTGTGTGTGTGTGTGTGTGTGTGTGTGTGTGTGTGTGTGTGTGAGAGAGAGAGAGAGAGAGAGAGAGAGAGAGAGAGAGAGAGAGAGAGAGAGAGACAGAGAGAGAGAGAGAGAGAAAGAGAGAGAGAGAGAGAGAGAGAGAGAGAGAGAGAGAGAGAGAGAGAGAGAGAGAGAGAGAGAGAGAGAGAAGGAGGAGGAGGAGGAGGAGGAGGAGGAGGAGGAGGAGGAGGAGAAAAAGAAGAAGAAGAAATGAGATTTTTCTCTCTAGATTATTTCTAATATTATAGAGAGTGGTACAAATGTAGAAATATGGGTCCATAGACTGAAAATCTCAAAAAACAAAAAAAATCCAGGATTTAAAATATTAGAGTATAACATGAAAATAATGTAATTTAACCTGAATATATATGCCATTGGATTAGAAATACAGTTTTCTATATTACTGTTAGTCATAAACATTCAATAAATTATCACATTATTTAGTATCAGAAAGTCTGGGGAACTTTGTAACCAAAAGGTTTTATGGAGGTATTTGTTACTGGTTTAAATATTGTTTTACTTATTAGTTACAATGGAATTATATTTTACAAGCAAACAAAGAAGGGATTTTTGTTACTTAACCAGTAGACAAGTATTACTTTTGTGACTAGTGAGTCTTAAAAAATCTTGCATTCCTTTATTTGTAATGTGGTGACCTCTCAACTTTCTGAGAGAACTTACTCTTTTGTTCTTCTTGGTTATTTAAAAACTAATGGTCACCATAATGAATTAGCCCTCTTCTTGGCTTCTTCCATTTTTCTTTGTGCAGACATACATGCAAATACAAACACACACACACACACACACACACACACATACATATATATATATTTGCATAAACATGAATATACACATGTTTGTGATAAGATATATCATGCATGTCATGAGTGCTATTCATAGAGTAAAGAAGACCTGTGTTGAAATCCAACCTTAAACACTAACTGGGCTGGGCAAGTTACTTAACTGCTATATGTCTCAGTTTTCTCTTAATTAAACATATAACACCAGAGTTGTTGTGAGGATCAAATAAGAAAATAATTATAAAACACTTAGCACAGTGACTGGCACATCATAAGCACTGTATTGTTGTTCTTTAATTGACTCATTTGACTCATTTTTCCATATGGATTTTTCTTAGCAAAGATACTGAATTGGCTTACCACTTCTTTCCCCAGCACAGATTAAAGCAAAATGAGATCAAGTGACTTGCTCAGGGTCACACAGACAGTGAGTGCCTGAGGCCAGTGTCAGGTCTTCCTGACCACCTCAGGCCAGTATTCTATCTAGAGAGTCATTAATTGCCTGCATAAACCATAAAAAGGATTGTTATCATCATCATCATCATGATCATCATCATTATAACAGATATTTATTTTATTGATTTCTTTTGTTTCAACATCTCTTTCATTAACATAACCCTCTTGTCTCCTACATAGAAAATCATCTTTTATACTAACTGATAGAAATGAGAGAAAAAATACTTTAAAAAGACTAATCATTACATCAAATGAATGTGACAGTACATGCAATAATTCATATTCATAATTTCCCAACTCTTTTAAGAATAAGGGAAAGTAGATTTTATCATCTCTTCTATACTTCCTTTTCTGTTTAGTTCTTTCATTTTATCCATTCCTTTGCCATTAATTAATCAATAACCATTTATAAGAACTTTTTATCTTTGAGACACCAGAGACAAAGCAGTGGGAAGGGGAAACATGCAGAATTACATTTACAATACAATAGATTTTAGTTATGGTAATAACTATCAAATAAGATCGACCTATCAAATTTTCAAAACTGAGGCAGAGTATAAAGAAATTTCTGTTTAATGTATGGGAAAAAAAAAAAAAAAGAAAGAAAGAAAGAAATGAGCCTGACTATAGTCCATGTAATGTGCCTTGAATATCTTGCAGACTATTTAAATATATATGTTTTTGCTATCAAATATATTCATTTATATTTCAAAGTAACAACAAAAAAGCTTTGTTTAAACACTATCTTTGATACAATTGACTAAGATTGTGAAGTTATTAAGAGAATATGGATTATTCAAATTATTAGAGTACACTATATTAGTGCGATAAATTTCATGATGTGTAATGATTTTAAGTTATATGTCACTCATGTATTTAAGATCAATAGTGATTATTCTTGCAAAGTCATTTATTCATTTGGTAAAACAAAGTACCTATGCCAAAGGACGATGAGAGGATAAAATTAAATGATGCTTATAAAACATTTTGATAACCTTAAAATAATATGTGCATGCTTTTATCATTTGATTGCTGTATTATACTATTTGCCAAAATAAACTTCTTTATGCAAAGATCTAATAATATTGCTAATCTGCTAAAATTTAACAGCCATTTACTGCTTTCTATAGTCTAACATCTTTTTTTTTTTTTTTTTTTTTTTAACCATTCTAGCCTGACTCTTTATGGATCTTTTTCAGGTACCTTACTTTATTTTTTTTATTTAATTTTTATTTTATTTTATAATTATAACTTTTTTTTGACAGTACATATACATGGGTAACCAGGTACCTTACTTTATCCAAAGTCTCTCTCTCCCAAGGATATTACATGTACTGAGTAAATTTCTTTGTCTGCATTGTCTTCCCTTTCTACTCTTCATCTGTAGAACTCCTTATACATCCTTTATGTTATGGCATTTTAAAAAATACAATTGACTTTAAGAAATTTTTTCTTATCCATTCCTTTGTCTCTCTTCCCCCATCAATAATTTTTCCTTGAGAAGTCGCACACCACTTTGTTGAGTACCTCATTAATACACTTAAGTAACATTGTGTAATATAGTTATCTGCTATTGTGTCATATCCTACTCCTTTTTTTTACTGTCAAATTCCATGAAAGAAGAGACTGTTCCTGATCTATATTTTTTTATTATTGCTTTTTTTTTATTTACAAGATATATGCATGGGTAATTTTTCAGCAATGACAATTGCAAAACCTTTTGTTCCAACTTTTCCCTTCCTTCCCCCTACCCCTTCCCCCAGATGTCAGGTTGACCAATACATGTTAAATATGTTAAAGTATAAGTTAAATACAATATATGTATACATGTCCAAATAGTTATTTACAAAACCTATGCATGGGTAGTTTTTCAACCTTGACCCTTGCAAAACCTTCTTTTCCAATTTTTCCTCTCCTCCCCCCATCCCCTCCCCTAGATGGCAGGTAGTCCAATACATGTTAAAGTATATGTTAAATACTATATATACATATATATGTATATATATATATATACATATATATATATATATACATATTCATATTTATACAGTTATCTTGTTGCTCAAGAAAGATCGGATATAAGATAAAAAAACCTGAGAAGGAAAATAAAAATTCAAGCAAACAATAACAGAAAGCATGGAAATGCTATGCTGTGGTCCACACTCATTTCCCATAATTCTCTCTCTGGGTATAACTGATTCTTTTCATTACTGAACAATTAGAATTGGTTTGGATCATCTCATTGTTGAAGAGAGCCACATCCATCAGAATTGATCATCATATAGTATTGTTGTTGAAGTGCATAATGATCTTCTGGTTCTGCTCATTTCACTTAGCATCAGTTTATGTAAGTCTCTCCAGGCATGGCATAACTCACACTTTTCATGTAAAATAAATTGCATTATAGCCAAAAGCTCTAGATGAAGGTAGAAGTTTGAAGACTTGGGTATAATTGTTCAATGTCCAGTTGAGACTAAGGGTCAAGGAAAGTAATATTTAGCAAAGATTGTGTGTTTAGTAAAATAGCATTTGATGGGAGCATTAAATTTGTCATAGACAATAGACATATTTCAACAATATGACAATATTATTGACATAGACAATAGAATATTTCATCAGGAAGCAGTGGGAATAGTTCTATCAAACAACCAACATACACACATGTGCGCGCACACACACACACACACACACACACACACACACACACACATACATACATATTAAGATTATATAGTTGAAATAGTCATCAAAAGTTTGAAAACAATTGTATTTCTTGATTCCCCATTTCCCAGCCTGTTAGGATTACTGGGTGAGAACTCAGGTTTTCTGGACGGTTACAAGGTGAGAACTCAGGTTGACTTGATAGAGGGGGCAAGCTCATTGGCTGGGGTGGTTCTTCCCAGAAGCCCTTGCATTATCCCACGCCCATTCTCTGGGAGAATAAAAGAGAGAGCACTGGGCGCAGAGAGCAGATCGGCCTGGAGAAGGATAAGAGCTGGAGGAGATTCAGAGCCAGGATTCAAGAGAAGACTTTGCATTACATCAGGCTTGACGGGGCTCTCTGCAGGAAGGGAAGTCACTTCTAAGGACAAGAGTTAACAGCAACTGCCTGGAGACAACGGTTCACTACAGGAAGAAGAATCTGTCTGAGAGATTTGAGTAGACACAGCAGATCTCTTCCCAGAGAGTAATCCGGCAGCTTCTAGAGACGACAGCTCGCAACAATTGGCGTCCACACGTGGGGCAAGGACTTTTACTTATCCTGACAAGAGGAGCTAGACCAGACCTTTGCACCAGCCAAGGACTGGAATTATGCTAATAAACAATTGAAAAGCAAATACTTTATTTTCATTATTCACTGACAAAATCTTCACTTGATAAGACCATACAGAAAAGACTAGTTCAGTTTTAGGTGGGGAAGCTGGTACATTAATCAATTGTGCTTGTTGAATTAGGGATTGTTGCAGAGTTTTTAACTTTTATTTAAACAAAAATGTTCCATGTTTTACTATTATTATTATCATCATTATCATAGTACTTTAGGGATTGCTATTTATGACAGCATATTCTATTATATTACCAGGAAAAAATGTTTAATTTCCTTATTTCTAAAGTCATATGTTTTCATTAAACACTATATATTATGTAATGAAACACTGAATAACTCTTATCATGCTCCTCCCAAAATAATAGCATATAGCTAATTAAAACAAGGATCAATCATAAATCAAAGATGCCAAGAGAAAAAAAAAGTACACCATTAATTAAGCAATTTTTAACAGGGAGCATTGATCAGCTCTTTGTAGTTGTCATTTAAGTAGAATACTGTCCTTCCAAGGTCTGTTGTAATGTTTTACAATACCAAACCACAAGACATAGATGTTTTAATTTTTTTTATCCTTCTGAGTAGTTCAGCTTTATCCCTCTAGTTTTGGAAATGCTTTGTAAGCCAAATGAGTGACTTGGATAGTGGAAAAGGAAGGAAAATTTTGAAAGACTGAATGAAAGCAGGTTAACAAAACAGACAAATAAAGAGCTTAGTTGGACTAATTACTGGGAACAGGTAAGAAAAAAAGCTAATAGGGTTTAGCAACAGCTGTAGGATCTTCCTGGCTTGTTCCAGGAACTTCCTGTGGAGTGCTGAGCCAGTCACTCAACCTGATTTTGATTCCATTTCCCTTTCATTTAAATTATGTATAATAATGCCTACCAGGTATGCTCTATATCTTTGTGAGGGGAGAGCTGATAGCATACTGAAAAGCAATTAGAAAGAATGGGGAGGGGGGGAAGAAAAGAAAAGAAAACAAAGCAAAACATGATGCTATATATACATGCTAAATAAGAGTGAATTGAAAATAAGGAGAAGCTTCTTTCAATTTGGTATTTCTGTTCTCCTTTAAAACCCAAATGAAGACAGATCTGAAAGTGACTTTGTATTTCCCACTCTCACCATATTGCCTCTCAGGCATGCTGAAACAGATTGTAGTTATGCAAATGATACTGTTATCTGAAGCAAACACTTGAAAATGTACTGCAGCTGCTTTAGTTTAAAATATTTGAGGAGTTCCAAGCAGATTGACAGCTGGAAACAAACCATGGTCTATTTTGTAAACCTGTATATGACCACTGGGATAAGGGAAGAGTAGTAACTATGAGTTCTTGAGATCTTGAAATACTTGGAATCTGATGCTCAATGACTTAGATTTGAGGGTTCACCTCTAAGATTTATGATAGAAGATGAAAAAAAACTCAAAACACTCTATCCCCAGAAATTTCAAAATCTAAAGAATTTCCTATAATATTGGTAGTTGACATCAGGACCATAATTCATAGTAAAAATTAATATTTGAAAACTATTTTACAGACACCCCATTCTTTTTCACAGCAATCTTGGAAAGTAAGTGCTATCAACATTTTATAGATTAAGAAACTTAGAGATTAGGTGACTTGACCAAACTCTCATAAGTAGGAAAAATAGTCTAAGACTCAAATAGTATCTCTACAGAAGACCATTTTCCTCATTCATGGCAGCATCTGATTGTTAGCCTCAGAATGCTGAAATTCATAAAATGCTAAATATTTTAAAGGTATAGAAACAGTTAAACTCAACACCAACTTAGCCAGAGTTAGATACATCACAGATAAGTTTTTACTTGTCCTCCTGCCTCCATCCTGTGATACAGTATCACCTCAAAGAATTAAAGTGAGATTAAGGTACCATTTCTTGCCCATTTTGAATCATTTGTACAAAATACATGCACACACACAAAGGTAGTGACGATCTTCATAAAATCATTCTGAACTTAGCCTTACATAACTCACAGATAACCAGAATTTTAATTCTTATGGAACATCTTCCCTAGCTCTTCTTTATAAAGATAATATATAATATTATCTTTACCATAAGAATGTAATTTCCTTAATTGATGGTATGCCTATCAATTGGGAAATGTCTGAACAAGTTGAGGGAAATGATTGAGATGGAACACTTTCTTGTTATAAAATGATGAGCAGGATGTTTTCAAAAAATCCTAGGAAGACTTATATGAATTAATACAAAGTGAGGAAAGAACTAGAAGAACATCTTAAATAGTTACAGTAATATTATATGATAATCAACTGTGCATGACAGCTATTCTTAGCAATACCATTATCTAAGACAACTCTGAAGTTATTATAATAAAAATGATATCCACTTGCAGACAAAGAATGAAAGCAAATCAAAGAATGTTTTTTAAACTTTCCTTATTTTTATTTTTTTTTTCATTTTTTTTGCAATGTGGCTAGTATGGAAAATGTTTTACATATGTAATCTATATCAAATTGTTTTTCTTCTCAAGAATGGAGAGAATAGGGAGGAAGGGAGAGAAATTGAAATTCAAAAATTTTAAAAATGAATGCTTAAGTTGTTTTTACATGTGATTGAGAAAAATACAATAAAACAAAACAAATATTTTTTTCTCCTTGTGGCCAAGGATTGAATGACTTGTTTGTATTTGCATCCTAAGCACAGCATAGTGTTGAGCATAGAATACGCACTTTAAAATGTTCTAATGATTCCCTTCAAAAATTGTTGATTATGACTGCTTTGTGGTAATCCATAGTAACTGAATATGTCTTACTATCATACATTGGCATGCTATTTTATAGTTTCTGTAATTGTCTCTCTTAATTTTACTGAACAGCACTTGTTCTAGTGTCCTGTTTTCAATGTCTAGAAGACCTTTGTGACATAAAGATTTTAGTTTTAATCAAAACATATATTCTAGACATTATTTCCTTCTATCTTCCTTAATTTCAATGGGGCAAGTATGTTTATGGTAACTGTTACTCAAATTATGCAATACAAATTTAAGATGATGGTAAACTATCATAGAAACATACCATTCAGAAATCAGATTGTGAGTCTAATTCTAGAGCTAAGAGAGATCACATGCATCATCTACACAAATCTCATCCTCAATCTTTTATTTTTAAAGATGATAAAACTGAAGTGAAGAAAGATTAAGTGATAGGTTTATTGTCACAAAGATATTAAACACTAAAGGCAATATTTGCACCTAATCTCTCTGACAATGCAAAATAATTCCTCACTTGTCTGAAAGAAAACTCAGGATAAATTTGATCAACAAAACAAGCCCTGGCAGATTAGATTATTGCTTGGGTGGAAGTGAGTAGTATGAAATAAGAAGAGACCTTATAAATCAGTTTATCTTGAACGTTATGCAATGTTTAAATTCATAAATCTTAGTTTTGTGAATCTTCCTTTTTACCATTTATTTATTTGCTGATCATGAATTTTTACATCTTGTCTGTGACACTTTATGATTTTTGACTATAAGTATATCATTTAACCTATTCTATGAGCTTCAGTTTGTTTTTATCAGCAAGGTAGAATTATACCTGTATCTTCTAATTGTTTTTATTCATGTTTTTGTTGAGATTCAAATGAGATAACCTACATAAAGTACTTTACAAATCTTGAAGCAATATGTAAATGCCATAGATTGTGTGTGTGTGTGTGTGTGTGTGTGTGTGTGTGTGTGTGTGTGGTTTTTTCTCTTTAGACAAATTGGGCTTAGAATGTACAAAAGAAAAATAGATGAGGCCTACTGACATTGGGAAAACTGGAAGTTCATGTACAGAATATATTGGCACTGGTGTATTTTGTCTGCTAATAGGAAAGGTAAGACTGATAGATGGTATAATTTGCAAAGCAAATCAGGTGTCTGAACTAAATCTTATACTAATTTGGTGTGCCTCATTGAGTGGAGGGACACTCAACTACTTAAGGAGAGAAAAATTGGTCCAGGACTGAAATGATGCTGAAAAATGTTTTTGCCACTCATTATAGGACTGTGAGTTGTGCTTGGTAGCTGCACTTCAAGCTGGATGAGATAGGGAGAGGAAATCCCAGATCATAACAAAATAAAAATTCTACAATTTCTCTTAAAATCGCAAATATTCTTCTAAAAGAAAAGCTCATCTTTTTATTTTATTTAAATATTATTGCACAGCACAAAGTCATGTAATGCTTTATTCCCCAAAGGGGAAGATCTATACAGATGGCAATGCAGAAAGTTGTCATGTGTACGAGTAGGTTGCTACTTATGACAAATGAGGAATAATCAGAGAAAAATGGAGTAAAGAATACATTCAAAGGAATGTATAAATTAAAAAACAACATGTGCTGGTCATATGACTATAGTAAAAGTTAACTGTGAGCCACACTGGTGTTCTTGCTATGAAAGGGAAAGTAAGGAAGGCACTGAGGTTGTTAAATGTTCATTCTCTACCTCCCATAGAAAACTTGTTTGATGATATAGGGAATAATTGCTTAGAATAGGTCTGTTTAAACTTTATATGATATAGCAATCAGTGTAGATTTTTAAAAATCTGTCTTTCATATAGTGTTGACATTATAGGAAGTCAGATGTTGGCTCAACATAAGAAAGGACTTTCTGACAATTGAAGCAGTCTAAAAACAAGATAAATGTCCTCCTGAGCTAAAGAGCTTCAAATTATTGGTACAGTTAAGCAAAACCTGGATATCCACTTGGGAAGAACAATATAGAAGGGGTTCATACTTTTAACAAAAGTCATCATGTTCTCTAAAATCTCTTTCAATGCAGACAGTGATTTATTTTTGCCTATATATCACAAATTTAATGTCTGCTGTTCTAATCATTTTGATCAATATAATACAAATTTAAGCTTGCATAAGGAATATACATATGCAAAAGATCTAGCAATTGTGAGTGTACAAAGGTCTCACTATGAAGCTTTATTTACTTACACAAGTTGCAAGTCATTTTTGACTTACAGAAGAATTTACGTAAGGAAAATATCAGTTAAGTGACTTGTCTAAGATATTAGGAATGGTGGCAATAGCACTGACTTTGGACTCAAAACACTTGGCTTCAAAGTGTTTCTTTGAAAATTTACTATCTCTCTGAATTTAGGAAAATCATGTAATCTCTTTGGACTTCAGTTCTCTCATCTGTAAACTAAAGTGAGATGAGACGCTAAATTCCCACCAAATTCTACCCAAATGATCTATTATTTAGCTCATGATTAAGAAGGATTTAAATTCAATTCTTCCTCATTCTTGACCACCTCCATATCTCAATCTTTCTTTGAATAAAGGCAAAATATAATTATTTAGAATATTTGAAACAGGACTGTATCATTATCACGCAATTCACACAGTTCAATCCTCAGAGTTGAATCCTGGGGCATCAAAGGAGAGGATGCAAGAAGATTGATATTAGGACATAATCCAGAATGTGAGTCCCAATAATAAAGCCCCAGACTGCTCAACATCCTAGGTCCCAGGTAACTTTAATGATCATTCCTGTGGAATTTTTTATTGCTATATTAAAAATAAACAAACTTCCCAATGAGCACTCAGAATTATAAGGAAATAGCAGAATGTTTTGTACAGATAACAGTGTAGTCCCCTGTAAATGCATAGAAGGCAGATATATGATGAAGAGCCTTAGCTCTAATGACTGACTGTTGAATATTACATTTCAATATTTATAGGGAAAAAAACCTAGCATTTCATGAATATCAGATTGCACTATTCTCCTTAAGTGTGCAGCTTTGGGGCAATTACTTGAATCTGCCGTCATACCTCTGTAACTTACTTTCATGTTTTAATTAATCAAGATGCCATCAATTTCATGAAAGCTTGAAACCCAAGGAACCTTCGATCCGCCACTTCAGTTACAGTCCTGATGAATGATGCTTTGTGTCTTGCAGATGTGTCTTGTTGTTTTGAGCCATTAAATACTGAAGGTAGAAGTGCCTGAAGCATGCCTAAGCAATAAGACATGGAGGAGAGCATAGACATAGCCTTGGTTGATGGGGAATGGGAAATGTGGTGCCCTCAGAGTATTGTTAGGAGAATTCTCATTACACTAGAAGCAGTGCAGCCCAAACATGTGACTGGAGTTGACTGGTTATTTCCTTTATTGTATTATGGAAATTACCTTAGGTCTACATAACTTTGAAACACACAGACACATCTCAAGTTGCACCCTAAGTAAAACAAAAGCAAAAAGAAATGCAGACAGAATCACTGACGTTTTTAATAGAAGTATCAGAAAACTTACAAATGCTATTTGTTGTGATTATTTCAGATTTTGATGCTTGGTGCCATGCCATCATTTCTTTTGCTCTGGGAATTAGGTCCCTCCTGAAGCAAGGTTTTCTTCACCTCAGCCCCTGATCACCTTTTCTTCTTTTATTTTATATTTTAAAAGTCCATCTCAGGAATTCCTGTGCAGCTTCTGATTCAATTGGATGGATGGTAATTGACAGGGGAATACAGACTAAGCCCTAGTGCTATGTTACTTAAAAGCAAATTCCATACAGAGAAGAATTTCCTAAGCTCTGTATCCAAAGGAATCTATCAAACGTGGGTCTAAATAACCAACTCTTTATTGTACTTTATTCTTTTTGAAATGGTTTAGAGTCCTTAAGATTTCCAGCTCTGGAAAATGGGAATGGGCTACCCTTGGATTGGGGAAAATAAATGGGGTTCATAGAGAGAGCTCTTTTATTTAAAAATGAATATTGGCTTCTTTGAATAAAAGGAAGGCAGAATCAATGACATTGCTATTCTCTTTGTAGTTGTCTCCAAGGGAAATTTTGCTGCATTGAGAGAATCTGTGAAAATCATTGTTCTTTTGAATTTAGAAATTATGGGTTGCTTCTGCTTCATTTCTCTACGTGGGAAGTATGTAATGGAAAAAAGGCAGCTTCATGATGAGGACTCCTATCCTTAGAGATAAATGCCTTGAATCATGGGCCTTTCATTTTTATAAGAGCAGATGCTGATGATGGAACTATAGATAGTCTTGAACAGAATAGATACAAGTTCTGTTATTTTAGTCTATTTTCTTGTTTGTTTTTTACTAATCAATGGATACATAAGGTAACTGAAATGTTAGTTAAAAATGGAAATAAATGTGGAGAACTTGAAAACAAGAAGGCAATCAAAGAAACATAAAGTAAATTTTGGATCCAGAAGAGATGTGAGAATGTACCTTTTTCTCTTCTTTGCAAAGCAAGGATTAAAGTATGGAAAGAATATTTCCTATAATGTCATTTTTTTGGTTGTGTTTGTTTTCTGGAATTTTAAAAATTTGTCCCCTTTGTTCTTTTTTTTTTTTTTTTTTTTTTAAAGAATGAATCCTTGGGAGGAGAAGCATAAGGATATATTGTAAAATATAAGCTATCAATTAACACTTGAAAAATGAATATAATGATTTAGTGAATATCTTGTAATGGCTAATATTAACATATAACTTTAAGTTTTATAAAACTCTTTCCTAACAAGAATCCTATGAAGTATTATTGTTTAATTGTTCAGTCTTATCCAACTATTTATCACTTCATGGACCATACTATACACAGGATTTTCATGGCAAGGATACTGAAATGGCTTACCATTTCCTTCTCCAGTAGATTAAAGCAAACATAGACTCACAATGAATGACAAATAGTTAACACATCATAAAATCCTTAATTCTTTGTCTTACACAGCTTTTTCTCCTTTAGTAGACTAATTTTTAATTGATTGGAATTGAGGGAATGGAGATGAGTATAGGAAAGAGGAAAAAGAAATTTTGCTGTTATCAAGGAATGTCTCTTAATTAGAGCATGATGACTTCTTATGTAGAGACGCAGCTAAGTGGCTCAGTAAATAGACCATTGAGTTTGACTCAGGAAGATTCATCTTGAGTTCAAATCCAGCCTCAGGCACTAGCTGTATGAATTGATCAAATCACTTAACCTATGTTAGCCTTAATCCACTGGAGAAGGAAAGGACTAACCAATCCAAATCTTTGCTTAGAAAATGCTATATATATAGCATTGATATTAGGTCATAAAGTATTAGATATTACTAAATTTTTGAACAAAGACAGGAGCAGCAGCAGTAACAATATTAAGTTAAACAGAAACTGGGGAAGCTAGACACAAATTTGTTCTAGTGTTGAGTTTGTTTAAAAATAATAATAGCCAAAAAAGTGTAGGACCAACCCAAAGGCATTTACCTGAGAAGCTGAAAGTAGAGTGTATCTTATAATAGGTGGGTCAAACATGTTTTTGGATCATCAAAAATTTTTTGCACTATAGTTATATATACATATATATTTGAATATATAAGTGTATATATTTAAATATACATATAACAAAAAAATCAATAAAGTAGACATGATGAAACCCACAAGGTTAATATCATATTGATTTACAAGTCTTATACCAGTAAGCTTGATGTAGCTGGTATCCGTTTAACTCATTTGAAATCCTATTAAAAAGTGGAAAACTGCTAAATCAATCTTCACAATGAGGACATTTGTACAGAATGATAGGGCTTTGAGAATTCTTTTATCATATAGACAGATGATATATTTTTAGCAATAATAATAGCAAGAAGCTGGTCTTTTGTTTAGTGTGTATAAGCACTTTTATGCACGTCATTTTAAGAAAAAAAAATCTAAATCTACCTGCATGTTAAGATTGTCTCAAAAGCAAAGAAAGGATGTATCTTAATACAATAAAATGCCTATGTTATCAGAACTCTGTGTAAACTTTATAAAGAAGAGAAAATGTTGGTGATCTCAATGGACTTCATATATAAAACAGGGACAAAAAGAGAACTCATGGCAAACTACTTCATTTTTTATAAGTAGAATATGAGAGCAGGTCTACTGCAGAAATGAATTTGGAAAGTTATATAGAGGCTTGGGTAACAGAAGCTTGAAGAAGGCACTGTGGAGATTGAGATAGTAAACTGAGGAAGAGTAAAACAAATTATTTGATATAATGAGAGTTCTGTTGAAATTAGGTATTATAAGAAAGGTTTATTTTTTTAAAAAAGCCAGTCAGCATGATTATGGGATTTCCTCTAGAATTAGGATTCATAAAATGAGGTCTGTAAACATAAAAAAGCTGATACCAGTTTTCCAAAATGATTTTTTTCCCTTGTAACTCTATGTAATTTATTTTGTATATTAAAAATATCATCCCAAGAGGTGGTCTCTAGGCCTCAATAAACTGAGAAAGGGATGCATATCAGTAAAGTGGTTAAGCTCCCCACACATACACATTCTAGCACCATTTAGTAGGACAGCTGGGAAGACAACACAGATGGTGGGAGTAATCTAGGATGGTGGTTTGGAAAGACAAGTATAACAAAAGGACAAAGGGAAAAAGGATTCAAGAGTAGGGGTTAGTACAGTTAAACTTGATCTATAGGGTCAAGATAAGGAAAGAGCAAAAGGGAAGCCAGAGTAATCACATGGTTTAGGAGAACCTGATGAATTCTTTTAAAAGTATTTTTCCATGAAATTTGCAAGTAGCTATGTTTATAAATGTCTTAGAATATAATTAGATGCATGTATATTTTTTCTTTCAATGTATTTATCACAATGGCCTGTAGCATGATAATTAATGAGATTTATCATTTTACTTAGAGTATTTACTTAAAGTATATAAAGTATATTTTGGTACTACAACTTATAGACTCATAATATTTCATAGATGGAAGTTATTGGTAAATATCTAGTTTAAATTTCTCAATTTAAAGATACATTAAGAGATTTGCTTATTTGTTGCAAATTATGCAGTTGGTTTTTACTTATTTACATACAACTAAAACTGATATAACTAGCTTAGCAGAGCTCAACCTTGAATTTCCAGGATAATGTTTGTTTTTTGTTTGTTTGTTTGTTTGTTTTTCCCTTTTTGGAACCATGATAGAGACTGTAATTTCTTCAGGGTAAGAATCCCCAATGTGGAAACTCCTTCCACTGATGCATAACAAGAGGACTTTTTTATATACATGTTCAATACTGGGCATTTGGGACTAAGCAATTTTCCAGGGGTCACATGGTCATGATATATCAAAAGCAGGACATAAACCCAAGTCTTTCTGTCCTCAAGAATGGCTTTGTCTTATATTCCATGCTGTCTATGTTTTCCCTGTTTTCTCATTTAATAAGCAAAATTATCCATGCACAAATTCCCCCATGGGGAAGATTTACATTGCCTGTTGGATGATAAGATGACAAGTTAAAGCTGAAAGGGATCCCACAGGTTATCTAAATTACCTACTTCATTTTATAAATAAAGAAGCTGAGGGCTAGAGAATATAAATGATTGTCACAGAGGCTGTAAATCACTTAAATCAGGTTGGTAACATCTTAGATAATGCTTCTTTTTGTTCATTATTAACTTATTTATTAATCTAACAAGCCAACCATCTGCATCTTGCTAATGAAACACCAGATATGATACTTGAATATCTTTACTTGATCTTTAAAATAATATGGAAATTCAAAAGCTGAAGAGCAGTAAAATTGGCATCAAATATTGCTGGAAAATTAAGAGGGATCTGTTAGATGGTAAAGTTACTGAAAGTAGAATGATATTTAATCTAATATTTACATTTTGTTGCACCTAATATAGTATTATGCATTGTATAGATGTCAAGTACCTTTCATTCTTCCTACCTTCCTTTCTTCCTTCCCTGCTCCTTTTTTTATGATGAAGAATTTTGTCTGCCCTCTTCCCAGTACTGTTAACGACCATCTTCCATCAGTACTAACCTAAAAAACATAATCTCCATAAGTTTCTTCAGTCATTTGAAAATGTCAATAGATCTTTGGCATTTTTTACCACTCTCTCCATTCTCTATGTGGTGTACATGACCCATTTGGCAGTCATTTCATGTGATGGCTGCTGTGTATCCATCTGTCAGATTAAACATAACTTCAAGGATAGGGACACAATATTCACTCTTTTATAGACATATTCTTACCAGTTTGTGATGACTATCTAGGGAAATCAAAATTAGACTGCATTATTACCATAATATTCATTATTCTCCAATATAACAATAATTTCTTTTTTTTAGTTTTATACTTCTTTACTAATCTTTTCCTTTATGTTTATTTTCCCACTTTGGAGAGTCGTGGTAAGGTAAGAGGAATTTATTGTAAAATGGGATAATAATTGTTAAGCACTTAGCACAGTGCCTGACACACAGGGAGCACTTTGTAAATTATAACATTATTTTATGAAATTTAATTTGGCCCTGAAGTTAATGATTATATAAATGTAACTAGGAAAGAGATTGCTCACAACTGATGCACATCAGTGATGTTCTTTGCTTCTACTCTTTCTCCAATATCTATGTTGTGTATTTAGAGGTTGGAGTAAAAGGGAATGAATGATAGACAATTTCATGGATAATTTAATTCACCAACAAACATGTTCAATTTGAAATTTATGAGATCTAAAATCATGTTACAAAACTGAAAATGGAACTTTAATCATAATAGTCCCACCTAGATATTTATATCCCTATCCACTACCATCAATGAGAGATAGACTGACTTTTTCCTTCGGCAGTGATATCTTAAATTTCTTTTTTTTTTTAAATTAATTTCTATAATTATAACATTTTCTTTGACAGTACATATGAATAGTTTTTTTTTGTTTGTTTGTTTGTTTTTTTTTTTTTTTTTTAACAACATTATCCCTTGTACTTCCTTCTGTTCTGAATTTTTCCCCTCCTTCCCTCCACCCTCTCCCTTAGATGGCGGGCATTCCCATACATATTAAATATCTTATAGTATATCCTAGGTACAATATATATGTGCAGAACCATATTGTTGTTGTTGCAAAGGAAGGATTGTATTCGGAAGGTAAAAATAATCTGGGAAGAAAAACAAACAAAAAAAATGCTCACAGTTTACACTCATTTCCCAGTGTTCCTTTTCTGGATGTAGCTGATTCTGTCCATCATTAATCAATTGGAATTGGATTAGCTCTTCTCTATGTTCAAGATATCTACTTCCATCAGAATACATCCTCATACAGTATCATTGTTGAAGTATATAAAGATCCACTAGTTCTGCTCGTTTCACTCAGCATCAGTTGATGTAAATCTCTCCAAGCCTCTCTGTCTTCCTCCTGTTGGTCATTTCTTACAGAACAATAATATAACATAACATTCATATACCATAATATACCCAACCATTCTCCAATTGATGGACATCCATTCATTTTCCAGTTTCTAGCCACTATGAAAAGGGCTGCCACAAACATTTTGGCACATACAGGTCCCTTTCCCTTTTTTACTATTTCCTTGGGATATAAGCCCAGTAATAGCACTGATGGGTGAAAGGGTATGCACATTTTGATAACTTTTTGGGCATAATTCCAGATTGCTCTCCAAAATGGTTGGATTCTTTCACAACTCCACCAACAATGCATCAGTGTCCCAGTTTTCCCACAGCCCCTCCAACATTCATTGGTATTTGTTCCTGTCATCTTAGCCAATCTGACAGATGTGTAATGATATCTCAGAGTTGTCTTAATTTGCATTTCTCTGATCAACAGTGATTTGGAACACTCTTTCATATGAGTGGAGATAGTTTTAATTTCATCATCTGAAAATTGTCTGTTCATATCCTTTGACCATTTATCAATTGGAGAATGGCTTGATTTCTTATAAATTAAAGTCAATTCTCTGTATATTTTGGAGATGAGGCCTTTATCAGAACCTTTAACTGTAAAAATGTTTTCCCAATTTGTTACTTCCCTTCTAATCTTGTTTGCATTAGTTTTATTTGTGCAGAAACTTTTTAATTTGGTGTAATCAAAATTTTCTATTTTGTAATCAATAATGGCCTCTAGTTCCCCCTTGGACACAAACTCCTTCCTACTCCACAAGTCCGAGAGGTAAACCATCCCATGTTCTTCCAATTTATTTATGATTCAGTTCTTTATGCCTAAATCTTGGACCCATTTTGATCTTATCTTATTATGTAGTGTTAAATGTGGGTCCATGCCTAGTTTCTGCCATACTAATTTCCAGTTTTCCCAGCAGTTTTTGTCAAATAATGAATTCTTATCCCAAAAGTTGGGATCTTTGGGTTTGTCAAACACTAGATTGCTATTTTTATTCACTATCGTGCCCTGTGAACCTAACCTATTCCACTGATCAACTTTTCTTAGCAAATACCAAATGGTTTTGGTGACTGTTGCTTTATAATATAGTTCTAAATCAGGTACAGCTAAACCACCTTCATTTAATTTTTTTTTTTTTCATTACTTCCCTTGAAATCCTCGACCTTTTGTTGTTCCATATGAATTCTGTTTTCTAGGTCATTGAAATAGTTTCTTGGGAATCTGATTGGTATAGCACTAAATAAATAGATTAGTTTAGGGAGTATTGTCATCTTAATTATATTCTCTCGGCCTATGCAAGAGCACTGAATGTCTTTCCAATTATTTAAATCTGACTTTATTTTTGTGGAAATTGTTTCATAATTTTGCTCATATAATTCCTGACTTTTCTTTGGTAGATATATTCCCAAATATTTTATACTATCGACCGTTATTTTGAATGGAATTTCTCTTTGTATCTCTTGCTCTTGGATTGTGTTGGTAATGTATAAAAATGCTGAGGAGTTATGTGGATTTATTTTGTATCCAGCAACTTTGCTAAAATTCTAAATTATTTCTAATAGCTTTTTAGCAGAGTCTTTGGGGTTCTCTAAGTACACCATTTTGTCATCTGCAAAGAGTGATACTTTGATTTCCTCATTTCCTGCTCTAATTCCTTGAATCTCTTTCTCAGCTCTTATTGCCGAGGCTAGCATTTCTAGTACTATATTGACTAGTAATGGTGATAGTGGGCAAGCTTTTTCACTCCTGATCTTACAGGGAAAGGTTCTAGTTTATCGCCATTACATATGTTGTTTACTGATGGTTTTAAATATATGCTCATTATTTTAAGGAATAGTCCATTTATTCCTATACTCTCAAGTGTTTTTAGTAGGAATGGATGTTGAATTTTATCAAAAGCTTTTTCTGCATCTATTGAGATGATCATATGTTTTTTATTAATTTGATTATTAATATGGTCAATTATACTAATAGTTTTCCTAATATTAAACCAGCCCTGCATTCCTGGTATAAATCCTACTTGATCATAGTGTATTATCCTGGGGATGATTTTCTGAAGTCTTTTTTGCTAATATATTAAGATTTTAGCATCAATATTCATTAAGGAGATTGGTCTATAATTTTCTTTCTCAGTTTTCAATCTACCTGGTTTAGGTATCAGGACCATGTCTGGGTCATAAAAGGAATTTGATAGGACTCCTTCAATCCCTATTTTTTTCTAATAGTTTATATAGCATTGGAGTTAGTTGTTCTTTAAATGTTTGGTAGATTTCACATGTAAATCCATCTGCTTCTGGGGATTTTTTCTTAGGAAGTTGGTTAATAGTTTGTTATATATATATATATATTTTTTTTTTTTTTTTTTTCTGAGATGGGACTATTTAGACTACTTACTTCTTCCTCTATTAATCTGGGTAAACTATATTTTTGAAGGTATTCTTCCACTTCATTTAAGTTATCAAATTTATTGGCATAAAGTTGAGCAAAGTAGCTCCTAACTATTGTTCTAATTTCCTGTTCATTAGTGGTGAGTTCTCCCTTTTCATTTTCAAGACTAACAATTTGCTTTTTCTTTTTCCTTTTTTTAATCAGGTTTACTAAGGGTTTGTCTATTTTGTTGTTTTTTTTTTCATAGAACCAACTCTTAGTTTTATTAATTAATTCAATAGGTTTTTTACTTTCAATTTTATTAAACTCACCTTTTATTTTTAGAATTTCAAATTTTGTGTTAATCTGGTGTTTTTAATTTGTTCCTTTTCTAGCAATTTTAGTTGTAAGCCCAATTCTTTGGCCCTCTCTCTATTTTATGCAAGTAGGCATGTATAAATATAAAACTTTCCCTTATTACTGCTTTGGCTGTATCCCACACATTTTGGTATGATGTCTCATTATTGTCATTTTCTTGGGTGAAGTTATTAATTATGTCTATGATTTGCTGTTTTACCCAATCATTCTTTAGTATAAGATTATTTAGTTTCCAATTATTTTTGGTCTATTTTTCCTGGCTTTTTATTAAATGTAATTTTAATTGCATTGTGGTCTGAAAAGGATGCATTTACTATTTCTGCCTTACTGCATTTGATTTTGAGGTTTTTATGCCCTAGTATATGATCAATTTTTGTATAGGTTCCATGAACTGCTGAAAAGAAAGTATACTCCTTTCTGTCTCCATTTAGCTTTTGCCAGAGATCTATCATCTCAAACTTTTCTAGTATTCTATTTACTTTATTTATTTATTTTGTGGTTTGATTTATCTAATTCTGAGAGTGCAAGGTTGAGATCTCCCAATATTATAGTTTTGCTCTCTATTTCTTCTTGCAGCTCTCTTAATTTCTCTTTTAAGAATTTAGATGCTATACCACTTGGTGTGTATATGTTTAATAGTGATACTGCTTCATTATTATAATGCCCTTCCTTATCTCTTTTAATTAGATCAAATTTTGTTTTTGCTTGATCTGAAATGAGGATGGCTACCCCTGCTTTTTTGGCTTTGCCTGAAGCATAATAGCTTCTGCTCCACCCTTTTACTTTTAATTTGAATGTATCACCCTGTTTCAGGTGTGTTTCCTGTAAACAACATGTAGTAGGATTCTGACTTTTAATCCAGTCTGCTAACTGCTTCCTCTTTATGAGGGAGTTTACTCCATTCACATTTATGGTCAGAATGACTAATTCTATATTGTTGCCATCCTGTTAACCCCTGCTTATGCTTTTCTCCTTTCCTTCCCTCTTACTCCCCTACCCAGTATTAAACTTGTGAACACCACTTTCTTTTCACAGCCCTCCCTTTTTAGTATCCCTCCCCCACCTTAAAGTTCCTCCCCTTATTTTACCCCTTTTCCTCACAATTTCTGTATTCCCTTCCCCTTAGCTTACTCCTTCCCTCTCACTTTTCAATGAAGTGGAAGAAGTTTCACCATAAATCGAATATGTCTATTGATACACACTATGTTCTTCTCCCTCCTTTCTTTCTCTCAGATATAATAGGTTACCTTTGTCTCTTCATGAGATGTAGTATCACCACTTTACCCTTTTTTATGATATAATTTCCTTTCCACCCCTAGTTTCTAGGACAAATTATACATATGTTCTTTACATATTTTTATGGTAGAAGTATAGTTCTCAAGATTTCTTTTTACCTTTTTAGAAATCTCTTGAGTTCTGTATTTGAAGATCAAACTTTTTTTTTTTTCATTCATTTTTCCAAATTATCCTCTCCCTCCCTCCACTCCCTCCCCCCGATGACAGGCAATCCCATACATTTTACATGTGTTACAATATAACCTAGATACAATATATGTGTGTAAATACCATTTTCTTGTTGCACATTAATTATTAGCTTCCGAAGGTATAAGTAACCTGGGTAGATAGACAGTAGTGCTAACAATTTACATTCACTTCCCAGTGTTCCTTCTCTGGGTGTAGTTATTTCTGTCCATCATTGATCAACTGGAAGTGAATTGGATCTTCTTTATGTTGAAGATTTCCACTTCCATCAGAATACATCCTCATACAGTATTGTTGTTGAAGTGTATAGTGATCTTCTGGTTCTGTTCATTTCACTCAGCAACAGTTGATTTAAGTCTGTCCAAGCCTCTCTGTATTCCTCCTGCTGGTCATTTCTTAGAGAGTAATAATATTCCATAACCTTCATATATCACAATTTACCCAACCATTCTCCAATTGATGGACATCCATTCAACTTCCAGTTTCTAGCTACAACAAAAAGAGCTGCCACAAACATTTTGGCACATACAGGTCCCTTTCCGCTCTTTAGTATTTCTTTGGGATATAATCCTAATAACAGCAATGCTGGGTCAAAGGGTATGCACAGTTTGATAACTTTTTGGGCATAGTTCCAAATTGCTCTCCAGAATGGCTGGATTCTTTCACAACTCCACCAACAATGTATCAGTGTCCCAGTTTTGCCACATCCCCTACAACATTCATCATTATTTGTTCCTGTCATCTTAGCCAATCTGACAGGTGTGTAGTGGTATCTCAGAGTTGTCTTAATTTGCATTTCTCTGATCAGTAGTGATTTGGAACACTCTTTCATATGAGTGGAAATAGTTTCAATTTCATCATCTGAGAATTGTCTGTTCATATCCCTTGACCATTTATCAATTGGAGAATGGTTTGGTTTCCTATAAATCAGGGTCAGTTCTCTATATATTTTGGAAATGAGACCTTTGTCAGAACCTTTACTTTTAAAAATATTTTCCCAATTTGTTACTTCCCTTCTAATCTTGTTTGCATTAGTATTGTTTGTACAGAAACGTTTTAGTTTGATGTAAACAAGATCTTCTATTTTTTGATCAATAATGATCTCTAGTTCTCCTCTGGTCATAAATTCCTTCCTCCTCCACAGGTCTGAGAGGTAGACTATTCTCTGTTCCTCTAATCTATTTATTATCTCATTCTTTATGCCTAAGTCATGGACCCATTTTGATCTTATCTTGGTATATGGTGTTAAGTGTGGATCCGAAGATCAAACATTTTATGTAAGTCTGTTTTTTTCATCAAGAATAGATGGAATTCATTTATTTTGTTAAATGTCCATCTTCTTCCCTGGAAAATGATGCTCATTTTTGCTGGGTAAGTTATTCTTGGCTGCATACCAAGTTCCTTAGCCTTTCGGAATATCATGTTCCAGGCCCTTCATTCTTTTAATATGGATGCTGCTAGATGCTGGTTTATCCTTATTGTGGCTCCTCCATATCTGAATTGCTTTTTCCTAGGAGCTTCCAGTATTTGTTCCTTTTTCTGATGGTTCTTGAACTTGGCCACTATATTTCTTGGCGTTTTGAATTTAGGGTCCCTTTCAGTAGGTGATTGATGAATTTTTTTTAACATCTATTTTACCCTCTGTTTCCAAAATTTCTGGACAGTTCTCTTTGATAATTTCCTCGAAAATAGTGTCAAAGCTCTTTTATTTCCTCACATTTTTCAAGGAATCCAAATATTCTCAAATTGTCTCTCCTGGATCTGTTTTCCAGGTCTGTTGTCTTTCTAATAAGGTAATTGACATTCTTTTCAATTGTTTCATTTCTCTGCTTTTGCTTGACTACTTCTTGGTTTCTCCTTCATTCATTCATTTTACTTGTACGAGTCTAATTTTCAATGATGTATTTTCTTCACTCACTTTTTTTTATATCTTTTTGTAATTGTTCAATTGTGTTTTTAAATGAGTTTTTTTCTTCTATGGAATTTTTTTCCATTTTATCCTTTTTATTTTTTAGAGAGCTGTTTTCTTTTTCCAGCTCAGTAATCCTGTTTTCCTTGGAGTTGTTTACCTTTTCCAATTCACTAATTTTGTTTCTCAATGATTTGTTTTCTTTATCCACTCTGTCTTTAAATGTGTGAAATGACTTCTCCAGGCTCTCTTGCAAAGCTTCCCTTTCCTTTTCCCATTTCTCTTCTAGCTCTCTTGTGAAAGCCTTTTTGATTTCCTCTATGAAATTCTTTTGTATTGAGGAGCAGATCATATCTCCCTTAAGGGATTCCTCTGGGGACAGTCTGTTTTTTGTCTCCTCAATATTTGAAGTCTACTCTCTCTCCATACAGAAGTTATCAATGGTTAGAGCCCTTTTGAATTCTTTGTTCATATTGTCAGAGTGGGAATCAAGAAAACAAATTGACAAGAGAAACAATAGGTCTGTTTTTGGGGGGAATGGGGCTGGATGGTGTTAATGGGCTTCCTTTACAGACTGGGGGTGAGGGCAGCAGCGAGCCACTAACAGGACAGAGATGGCTGCCCTGCGTCTGTGCTCTGAGGCTCTAAGAATGCGCTGATTCATTCCAGGTGGGGGTTGGGGGTGGTGTGGTCCCAAGAGACGCTAGTTTTCCTGGGTTTTATTCTTCACCCCTGGTGTTTACACACTCCCCACTGTTCCTGGCTTGCTGCCAAGAGGGAATATCCACACTGGGGTAAAAATCTTTTTGCAGAAATGGCAGAGATCGTACCCCTCCCCCCTCTGCTCTGAGCTGTGTGAGCTGTCTATCTCGCTCTGACTTGCCTGCCCTCAATCTGTGCCCAGTCTGTTTGACCCTCCCCTGAGCAAACACAGACCTTCTCTGGTGAATTTCAAGGATGTCTTCTCTTGGTGAATATTTGTGGGTTTCTTTTCTGGTCAAGCATTAACTCTGTGTCTTGTCATGAAGTAAGTCCTGAGAGAAAACACAGAGCTCAAGCAGCTGTCTGCCTCCATGACGCCATCTTGGCAGGAAGTTGATATCTTAAATTTCAAACATATTTCTGGTCCCAATTTATATAAACTATTTTTCATTTCTTCAGAATATCTCTAAGTTACTGGATAATCTAAAAAAGTAATCTATATTAAAGTGTTGACAAACACACACACACAGATACATCTTCAGTTTGGTTTAGTTTTTGTTTTGTTTTGTTTTTTTTTTTAAATCAGAAATCCCTGTTCATGAATGACTTAATTAAAAATAAATTAATATTTATGTATAGAAATTTAAGACAATATGATAGATTGCTATAAAAGAGTCTTGAGGTTAAAAGGAGCAGTTGGTATTGACTCTCATATTGACATGTTCTATACTTTGTTTTCTTAATATTATGTCAGCATTTTCCCTTTCCCTAAATCGAGAGAGTGCACGTGTCAACATCTTGGAAGTATATTTTGGGAAAATTTTCTGGGAAAATCCCCTCTAATCTTATTAATCATGTGACAGAAATGTAGTAATTCCACTGCCCTAATTTTATGTTTTTCTATGTTTTTTGAATGAAATTTTAGATGAACTCTAGGAATTAGAAATATCTAAGTAATCAAAATATTCAGCAAAATACTAAATGCTGAAGAGTTACAAGAAAAAGAGTGATCCTACCCTCATAAAATTACCATCTAACGAGACAGGTGACTAAGTTTTATGAAACAGAAAACAAACCCCAAGATTTTATACTTATCAATAGCATCTTTTATATATGAAGCTATTAAAGAAGGCACACTTTAGTTCTTTTTCCCTCTATTGTACTTCAATGATTTGAAGATCATTGCAGTATTTTCTTTTTTTAAATTTTTCCTTTCTTTTCCATAAGTTTTCTTGACGTTATAAATTTTTTAAAATGTTCTTAGTAGCATAAATAGGAAAATTGATCATATATTTGGACCTGGGAGTAACATTATGGGTTGAAAAATCTGGGTCCTTCATTTTATAGACGAGAAAGCTGTCAGTGTTGACATAAATAATAAGTGGTAGAGTCATATTTGAATCCAGAAACTCTGAATTAAATTCTGGTTCTTATTCCAATGTATCATATGTACATGTCATGATAATAATAATTATTATTATTGTTTTCACATTTGTATAATACTTTAAATCTCAGAAGTTACACTTCTAATATATTTGAGTAGTGCTGATTATAAATATTCCCATTTTATAAACCAAAAAAAAAAAAAAGAAAAGAAACTGAGATGCATATAGGTTAATTAAAATTGTAAGATAACACTCAATTCTTATCATATTTCTTTTAAGGTATTGCCAGTACCAGGGCATAATTTTTCCCCACATGGCACATCATTATTTATCTGTATCTAGTCTATGAATCCCATTCCCTCCCATCATGCAATATCTATTTCTAATTCTTTTTCACTTTGTTATACATGTTTTTGAGTAACTTCAGTCTTATTTTGTTGACATTTATCATAATCTCTTTTGAATTTTGCCTTCCAGAGTAACATGACATTAAATATTCTATCTCCAGCAAATGTATGAACACATTTAAAAGTCTTCACCCAATACACAGTAAACAAATGTAATAAATCCCAAGATCAGACTTTATTGTACTTCCCTTAATATTGCCTGATAAGTTGATTTTGCCACAGAAAGATATTATTCTTTAGGTTTCTTCTTATTATTATTAGGAAATATGATAATAATGATAATAATATATTCTAAAAATCATTTGAATGAATCCTATTCTCTTCTAAATGCAGTTCCACTTTATAAAAGCACCTTGAATTTTACTAAACTACTCATCTACCAATGCCCCCAGTATGCTTATGCTACAGTCTTAAAAGAATTCTGGAAGCAATGAGAAAGTTTGGGACCTGCTGCTTCTGACAGAATCCAATATTAAGTCTCTGTTTAATGAGTTTTAGATCAACTGTGTGCACTAAAATGGTTCATTTCTTTCCTAGAATTAACTTGAAGATCTTTACTCAGTTTTCTGACTTTTCTTCAACAGTAGTCTACAAATTCAGTGTATGGTTAAATATGTCTGGAATTATCAGTCCTTTCTCATAAATTCCTCTTCTTTATACTTGTATATACTTACTGATCCTCTGCCTTTGTCCTTTTAACCCAGTAAAAATTTTTACAGTAGCTATGAAGAAAGAAAGTAGAGAATAGAAATATCATGGAATTCAGTTCTGCAACAGGACCTTATGGGATCATACATTCCAATGTGTATTCTTTTAAAGAAGAGGAAATTGAGGATACCCTAGAGAAGTTAAGTGGGGTACACAACATCTTTAAACTAGTGAGTCACAGAGTGTGTTTTTTCAGGTTGCTCCAACTCCAGTTCTCGTTCAGTTTGTAAATTAACATCCCTAGAGAGAGTATTTTTAGAAGTGAAATAGGTGATTAAGGGAACAATGAAAGTTTTACCCATAGATCTATGCATAAAGGAAGAAATTATGAAAAACAAAAAAGGTGGAAAGCATCATGGGAAGTAAAAATGGATGAAAACAAAAAAAATAATAAAAATTAGAAGGAAAAGAAAAAATTTAAAGATGTAAAGAGATTACAGCAAGTTGATAAAGATCTCATTTCTCAAATATATAGGAAACTGAGTGAAAAAATATTTTTTAAAAAGTCTTTCCCCAATTGATAAATGGTCAAATTGTAAGACAGTTTTCAGAAGAAATCAAAATTATCTACAATTATATGAAACAATTCTCTAAATCAAATTTTATTAGAGACATGCAAATTAAAAACAAGTCCAAGGTATCTTTCAGATTGGCTAATATGACAGAAAATGAAAATGACATATACTGATAGTGATGTGGAAAAATTTGAGACACTAATGAAACTGTTACTGGAGTCATGAACTGTTGTAAACATCCTAGAGAACAATTTGGAAATATGCCCAAAAGTTTGTAAAACTGTGTATACCCTCTGACCCAGCAATGTCATTACCAAGTTTGCATCCTAAAGAGATCAAAGAAAAAAGAAAAAGGCCCATATATGCAAAAAATATAGAAGCTCATTTTGTGATGGCAAAGAATTATAAATCAAAAGGATGCTTATCATGTGGCAAATGGCTGAATAAGCCCCATATGATAGTGATGAAATACTAATGTGCTATAATTAATGAGCAAGATGGTTTCAAAAATATCACAGAAGACTTACATGAATTGATGCAGATTTGAACAGAACCAGGAGAACATTGTAGATAGTAATAGAAATTTTATGTGAAAATGAACTCTAAATGACTTAACTAATATGATCAATATGATTCTGAAGAACTTAAGATAAATATATATATATGTATATATTTATATTTATTTGTTTGTTTGTTTGTTTGTTTATTTATTTATTTATTTATTATACACTTCCAGAGAGAAATCTGATGGTATGCAAGTGCATATTTTGTTAAGAATTTTATAAGGTACTAAGACAGTGGAATTGATAGAGACAATAGTTATCTAATTTAGCATGGTTCAGTATGATTGATCTGATCCTACAAGGAGATGTTATGGGCCAGAACTTGAAACAAGGTACTAAGTGGAACTGAGGAAACAATGTTTATATCTAGTTTAGAATTTACTTAATCCTACAACAAATAATGGTTTCCTAGTGATATAATGATTGGTGTATACTCAGTGTACAGCATTTAAGCAAGAAGCTCTCAGGGCCAGACACATAAGCCCACTCTTAGAGGCGGAGACAGATTCACTCCATTTTCTACCTTTGTGCTGGCTGGAGACTGAAATACAAACCTTTGGATTTGGGTCCATTTGGAGGGAGCTAGAGACAGAAGCTGGCAGAGGCAAAGGACTAGAGGAAACATCTGGAAGGTCTCCAGAAAACTAGCAGAGCCTCAAGTGAAGGAGAAGAGATTTTGACAGAAACAATAAAGGATTTGTACTTTAACTCCTGGCTGCATTTTGGGTGATTACACTGAACTGAAATGAAGGCTGTTCCCATAAGCCCCTCCCCACCAAGAATTCTGCTCCAAGAGAACATTATATTTTAAAGAAAAATATTAAAATATTACATATTTAATCATATTTTTTTCATTTTTCTTGTTTTTTTATTATAATGTCTGATATGGAAACATTTTGCATGATTTCAAAACCATAATTGATTTCTTTTTTTTTTTTTTTTTTTTTAGTTTTCTTCTTTTCTCTCTTCAATGTGAGGAGCAGGGGAATGAGAGAGGCTAAGTTCTTGGAACTCAAAATTATTTTTAAAAATCAATGTTTAAAATAAATAAAAACAAATAAATATTTAATAAAGAATTAAATGAAAGAAGTGGTGAGAAGTTGGCTGAAATTCTATGAAATATTTCTGAAATACCCACAGAAGAGAATATTTTAGTAGTGGATATGAGCACCTTCTATTCTATGCTGTCCAAATGAAAATAAAAATAGTTTGATCCTCCTTTTCCTGGCTGGCTGAAGGGTATAGCTACCTTAAGTTGAGGCTACAGTTGATCTCATAAGACAATGTTTGCATTCACCAGGGATAATCAGATTGTGTTCATGCATCAGACCTGCAGAAAATAACAATCATTAATTATTTTAACACCATTGTGATAAAGGTGCAGTTCTAAGGGGATCCCAATATGATTGTGTTCCACGTATACTAAATCAGCAGTTGCTTGCTCTTTTAGACCACTCTTTAGGAAGATCTAGTTTAGACTTATCTTTCTACTCCCCTTAATAATTTAATTCATTTAAAGGAGAAAGTTGTTGTTTATGTCCAATGCTTGTAAGCCATCATTATCTACTGACTCCACAGGCCCTTGCAATCTGTTTTCTGCCAATACCCCTCTGGTGAAATTCCTCTCTCAAAGGTTTCTATAGATTTCTTACTTACTAAATCTATGGCATTATCCTTCTTGACCTTGATGATTATTTGGATACAATTTCTCTATTAAATAATCTCCTGTCTTTGGAGACCATAGAATGCTAGAATCTCAGAATCAAAATAGGCTTTAGAGTCTCCTCCACTCCATTCCAAACTATACTTGAGTAGAAATGCCCTCTACAATATATCTGACATTAATTTATGAACTTTTTACTAGATCTTCAGTGAGGAGATATTCACTGTCTCCTTAAAATTCCTTTACACTTTTGGATAAATGTAATTGTTAAAAAAAAAAAAAATGTTGTTTTTCTTTATTTTTTCTTTATGCCAAGCATAATTCTTCCTCACTTCTAAATCCAAAGCATCCATTTATTTCTATTTATTCTGCTCACTGAGACCAAATAGAAGGATAACATTTTGTGCACATTATTGTTTAGTATTTTTTTTTCCCATTCATGTCCATGTTTTATTGTTTGTTTTTTTGGTTGCATTTTGCCAAAGATGCTGGATTTATTTACTATTTTCTTCTCTGTCCTATTTTACAGATGAAAAAACTGAGTCAAACAGGATAAGTCACTTGCCTAAGGTGACATAGCTAGCAAATTAGTAAGCCTGGAATTAAATTCTGGAGGATGAATCTTCCTGACCTCAGACCAACCATTGTATCTAACGTATCACCTAGTAGGCCCTCTCCAAGTAGTTGAAGACAACTATATTGTTAAATGCAAACTTCTCTGGCTTAAATGTTCTTAGATCCTGCTAACTATAGGAAGGATAGTAAATTTCATACTGGCATAGAATGGGGGAAAATCCAGTTCCAGTTTGTTACTGGAAGTAAAATTCACAAATTCTTATTGCCATCATAATAGTAAAGAAGAATTTTAAAAAACACTGTTACTTCTAAATGAGAGTATATTTTCAATGCAGTCTGTGCAATATACACAAATACAAGGAATATACAGGGAAATCATAGGGCTTGAAAGTTAGGAATGCATTTGCCTAGTGCCATTCATGCCTCTAATTCTGCTGCCACACTTGTCATCTAGAAATGTCATCAGTAAGTTTTTTGTTTTGTTTTTTTCCCTACTAAGCTTGAATTTTCTTCCAATCATTTATCTCTTTTGGGATAGAAAATTTATTGCAATACCTTCCAAATCCATCATGCCAGCAAGGAACCACACAAATCTTATCAAAAGATTGAAAAGGGCTTTTTGTTATTCTCCTCACAGAAACCCTTTATCATGCTAGTTGCTATTCTCTGGTTATCTTATAACTTTTAATACCTTGGTTAAATATCCTCCCTAGAACTGACAGCAGTTGTATTCTAACCAATGGAATATGCATTTGAACCCTTAACTTCCCTAAGGTCTGTATAGAAACTCATTTGGTCAACAAAAGGTAAGACTAGATAAGACAGTGCCTTGGGTGTTCTTTATAAATCTAATAAAGTCAGAGAGGTTTCACTCTCTGTATGGAAAAAAAAAAAAAAAAAATTTCTTAATTAGGAGCCTATATCAAGAAATTAGGGCCTTATTAATTTCTCTTAATCCTTAAGGGGAGAGCTTTTGTTCTTGTCTAGTCCTGTGCTCTCTGGGCCCAGAGTAATTGCCCTTACACATGACCATTGTTAAGTAATTAATGTAAATATAGATCTTATCTTCCTCATCCCTTAGAGCTCTTTCATATGCTTGATAGCCATGTAGTCTGGATCTCAGTCTATTGGAGAGATTTGCACAGGACTTGCATTTCCTGAAGTCATTTGGGTGTGCCTCAAGTTTAGAAAGTATGGAAGCATCAATTAACTAGGCAAAATATGATTCTTCAGGAACTAGATTTTTATAGGCAGGTGCTTATTGAGCAAGTGAAGGAGGTAAAATGGTGGCCTCACTGACAGCAGAGTCATCTCCTATTTGTGAAGAACACTAATACTAGGATGATCCAGACTGGCAAGCACAATTTTGTTTTTGTTTTGTTTTGTTTGTTTTCATTTGCATTTCTCTATAGCAATAAACATTTCCTGTGTTACCCATAAAGAATTATGTCTTCAGAAACAACTACAGTCCAATTATAGGGAAGCAACTGTTTTTCAAAAGTGGTATAATCAGAGTCTGATCTGGAGAACCTGGAGTTCCAGAAGCCAAATAATCACTTATTCTAGCTACCTGTTAATGCATGCTAAAGGTTCAACTCATACTGGTCTTTATGGACAGGGATCTAAGTCTTATAGGTCCTAAGGATCCAAATACAGACTCTGTTAAACATCATGTTTTAGATCTTTTAGAGCTGTATCCTGTTTTGGGTCTTACTTGTCTTGTCTGTGAATTGGTCAAAAGAAACAATCAAGATACTAAGGTTGGGAATGTATTTTTTCCAAAATTTTAGTAGGCTAATAAGTCTTTGAGTTGCTTTCTTAGGCCGTGGGGGAAGGGAATGTCAGTCAGTATCTTATTCTGTACTGTACCTAGAACCTTTTAGGTTTTCACCACCTCCTGTATTCTCCCAAACTTGATGAGCTAGGGCCATTTTCTTAGGATTGATTTCACTCATATAGATAGACATCTATTACTTTTCCATTTATTGGCTGGCTAACAGAATATCATAAGTGTAGTGATGTGTATCAGTACTCACAGTAAAAGATAACTATTTTATATGCTTCTGAATACCAAAATGTGGTCATATGAGGTTAAGTTAAGAAGCTCAAGGAAAGAATGATAAAGATATATTCAAGTCCCTCATAGATAAAAGCAAACTGTTCCTGATTAGTCTTAGCCAAGAGAAAAGAGAGAGGGGAAAAATGGCAAGATTGATAGCTTTATACCAGTGACTCATATCTCTAGTAGTCCACATTATTGATAAGGTTATAAATATTTGTAGAGCTGGATATGATAGTTCTACTACTCCCTGTCATACTCTCTAAGCCTTCCTCATAGTAAACATTGAGGGATTATGAAGAAAACTCAGAACAAAATATTCCAGCTTCCTTCATTTGTATTTCCAAATAAGAAATAACTTATAATTACCAAATACCTTATATATGGTGTTAACTACATGACATAGTTCCAGGAGCTTTATTGAATTCTATATTAACTGGCGTAGAGGTTGCTGAAAAGACAATCTATCAAGTCTATAGTAATCTTTCCTCTCAGGAACTGCCTTCTGTTTTCTCCACTGAATGTTTGCAAATAGTATATGAGTTTTAGAAGATATTTCAGATTTCTTAGCACTCTATTGCTGAATTTCCCTGTATAATCTTACTATAAGAAGGCCATCAATACCTGTCTTATCAACCTCATATTTCTGGTACCACACCCCAGCTCTCTCTGGAAAAGGGTATCCTTGACCACTGTACACCCAGGAGAAAGGAGGGTCTGTTAACTCTTACCTTATTTGCAATGTCAATTCTAACTGGCTGCAACACTTGCCTAAGCCACAAATATTCCAAACTCCTGTTTAAATTTCACCAATTGTTCTGCCTATTTTTTGTATGATTGATTATGTGGTGAAGGACATACCTAGCTGAAATCTAAAATCATTCTTTTGTGTCTCCACTCAGAAGAAGGCAAACTAATTAACTTGGGATACAGACTGTAAATGGAGTGAATGGAGGCAGAAGTATAGGAGTGAAGTTATATAAATCTATTCTATCAAATCTATTTCTTTTAGGAATTTCACTCTCTTGAAGATCTCTGCTGGGGATTTTGCTGTAGTAGGAATTCATCTTCATGAGGCCAGATGCAATAATTCCCTATTTCAACTTTCTAAAAGAGACAAAGCATTCTTCATTTGGAAATTCTAATAAATTTACTTGATTCTGTAAAATAAATCCTCAAAAAGCTTCTCTACCCTATGGTAATCACCTGTTGAGTGCAGTTCAGGGTTGACTTTATTCTATAACTTGGTGGGACATATGGAGACATCCCAAAGTAGAATAGCTAGATAAGAAAAGAGGAAGTATTTGAGCTGAGTTCTTTCTTTAAATGGAGGTTGAGAGTTCATGCCCATTCTCATTCAGAGGCAGAGTCTAGTGATGATTTGGAGTATTTTGGCTGATGAGATCTTAAAATATGATGACATTATCTCAATAATGTATTTTCTGGGACATAATGGAGGAGTGAATCACCATTTACATATTTCCATACTTTTTTTTTTATTAACTATTTTTGTTATTTGTATTGCACATTATTGTTTTATTATACAGTATTATAATCAATGAAATTTATCTGAGATATAATTTTGATAGTTGAAAAGATTCCCAGTACATTTCCATTCATCAAATAAACTTACTTTGCAGTTTTAATTATTTCTGACAAACACTACCTGATACTCTGTGTAAGTTCCCAAAATTCTCACTGGGCTAGTATTGGTCACTAAACAATGCATAAGGATCTTTGTAGGCTACATATTGACTTAGAAAACACTATATCATGTTATCTATGTTATGTTGTGTTTTTATTTATTTACCAATAACATTTTAATCTGGTTAAGTCTACATTGGGAAATGGCCTTGTGTTTGATAGCTTTGTTCTAGACAACTTTCTAAGTAGAACTTTAGAGTTGCAGGGAATGCACAAACTTGATTAGGTATCAATAATTTACTTGTTTGGCATTTCCCTCCAACAACTAAATCTCTATCCTTATTACAGTTTAAGATTAGTTTACAATTTTTATTTACATATATAACCAGATGTCTGTATAGTTAATAATTATATATAGATATACTAGTATATTATTTACTCACTGAAACTGTAAGCAACTAAAACCTATTCATTTTATTCAGATAAACTAGTCTAGTAAGTGAACTTTGTTCACTTTATATTTTTGAATTTCAGTTTTAATTAAAGTATAAGACTTTACATTTATCCTTATTTTTTCTTATTAGATTCACTCCAAACTTTTATTTTGTCAAAATGTTTTTAGATTCTAACTCTGTCATGAAATATGATAGTTATCCAAACTAGATTTGTGTCATTTGTAAACATGATAAATAGCACAGGACTTATTCCTGTAAAATACCACTAGGATTTTCTACTAAGTTGACCTTGGATTCAGTCATTAATTCAGTTTTTAATACTCAAAACAGCATTGTACTCTAATCTACATATCATCATCCTATGGGACAAGACAACATAAAAAGACTTTGACAAATGCTTTGAAAAATCTAGCTAAATGATATATTATAATGATGAGGATGTTAAAGATGATAACAACAATATTAACAAAATTAGCATTTTGTAGCATTTTATAAGTTGTGAAGTGCTTTAAAATATAGTACAAAAAGAACGGTTTTAAGTTTTAATAGATATTAAAGATAGATATTGATTCTATCAATTACATTTCAATAAACTTAAAATTGCATAGAATTTGAGAACATATTAAATTATTTCATATTGTCCTCCCCCAAACCCTATGAAGTGGATGCTATAATTATCCTGAAAATGAAACTGAGGGTTTAAATGTATAGGTACAGATAGTGAGTAAATGTCTGAGGCAATAACTGATCTCAGTTTTTCCTGACTTCAATGTTTTATCCATAGGAATCACTTCTACTCCAAATTATCACATGAACTATTTGTGCCTGACCTGTGGTAGAGTATTCCAAGCTTATGTTGGTCTGAGAAGTCAATCATTAACTCAAACATAGTGCTATAATATTTGTCCTTTCTAGCACTGTTATACAGTTTACAATGAAATGAAACTCTATCATGAACTCTCCTCAATAAAGCCACTTTGATTTTATGTAATCGTGATTTACTTTTGTAGATATTAAATAATCAATTTTATGGTAAATGTTTTGGAATATTATTCTAAGTCAAATATAACCATAATTGATTTTCAGACTATGTTGTCTTTCTTTTCCTGAAAAAAATTGTGAAAACATTTATCCATTTCCTATGCTGATACCTCTCCCATTCAATCTTATGCAACTTCTCTCATGCAATCTTCCCCACTCTGTTTTTCAAAGAGCAGTGGGAGTGTCTCAGTAATTTTATCTTACACTCTTTTCAGTACTAGATGTTCATATGAGAATTCACATGGGATCTAACTTAAGGGTAAATTGGTACTCTCTAGTTACTGTGTAAAATAATGTTGAGCTTCAATTCCCAACCACCCTTTTTTTGGTTTATTCTTTCCAATCCCCAAATTCTCCCCTTTATATAGAACCTAACACTTTATGGATCTTTTTGCCTCCAAACTTAAATCCATATTCTTCCTTTTTCATTATGTGTAAAGGGCTAGAACTGAGCAATGCACTTGGATAATGAAGCACATGAGACTAATTGCCAATTGGACGGTTCCCTATTAACTTGTTTGAAGGTTGACCCTCCCCAGCTGTTCTGTGCTGACTTGATTGGTGGGACAAAGAGGGGGAAGTGACTTGTGTGGGAGGAGTAAGAGAAACTTGGGTGGTGGAACTCACACTCTCTCACACTCCTGACCTGGCGTTGGAGGCTACGGAAAAGATCTAGAATAAAGACGTTTAGTGATCCTGTCTCCTGCTGATTTCTGGGAAGATAGAGTTCCAGCATTTGGCGTCCAACGTGTGGCTGACACCCTACTTCCACCGAAGTCCTCCGGTGACCAGGAGATTAGGTGAGTATTCTAATAGAAATAAGGAACTTACCTTGTTAAGGACTAAATCAGAAATCTCTAGTAACTGAGATGGGGCAGATGTTAGGTAAATCCTGGGCCTCAGCTGAGCCTGCTCCAACCCCAGCCCCTGCCTCATCTAGCAATGCTATAGAGGATATAATTAAGATAATTGATGAGAAAAGTTTACTTGTTACCATCCCACAAATGAATAATCTCTTATACTCATTGAGTCTCATGTCCCCTTGGTTCTTAAATGAAGAAAAACTACGTATAGATAAATGGAAGCTAGTGGGACTTGAAATGAAAGAATTTTACTCAAAAAATGGGCTTTGTCCAATTTTCCCAGAGGTATTTTATCTATACAACGTGATTCTATTACACTTAAGCTATCCAGCAGAGTTTAGGAGAAGGAAGAGTTCTAAAAAGGCACAGAGAAGGAAGCCTGAGGAACAAAAGATAGAAGATAGGCAAACTCAGGACATTTCCAGAGGGTAAGGGGATTTGAATGAGGAATCTCAGTGTGTAGAATCTGATTGTCCAGAAGAAATTTCATCCCCACCTAGAGAGCAGATTATTGATCAGCCCACATCAACTCCACCTTCAGGGATGGAGGGAGGAGAAGTAGTGGGAGGGGCGGTGACATCATCAGCGCCCCCCCCCCCAACAACTACCCACTCCTGTAACTAGATTAGAAAGATGGCTTACTGAAGCAATTGAAAATGGAAAAGAAGTAGATAATGATTTAAAACTTCAAATTTTTCCCGTGATTCAACAGCATAATTCTGCAGGTCAAGAGAGTAGAAGATATGCTCCTTTTAATATGGATGTCTTTAAAAACCTGAAAAAATCTTGCACTGTCTTTGGAGCTACATCAAATTATGTTAAGATGTTAACACACAATTTGGCTTATGAAACCTTAACCCCTAGTGACTGGAAAGTCATTGCAAAGGTGTGCTTAGAACCTGGACAAAATTTGTTGTGGTTTTTCTGAATTTACTGAGCTCTGTAGGATTCAAGCCCAACAAAATAGTAAAAGTGCAGTTAATACTTCCATCACCTATGACCTACTAACAGGTGTAGGTTCTTATGCAGACGCTTCCGTACAGATTAATTACTCCATAACAGCATTTGAGCAAATTGCTGCTGCTGCTATCAAAGCATGGGCTTCTCTCCCCAGTAAAAACTACAAGGGCGAAACCTACACAAAAATTGTACAGGGACCAAATGAACCTTTTGCTGATTTTCTGGGAAGTTTGAAGACAGCTGTCACACAGACTAATGGTGAAAATGAAGTAACAGACACTTTGGTAAGGCAACTTGCTAGAGACAATGCCAATGAGGTTTGTAGAAGGATTATACTAGGACTAAATAGGGATGCTCCTTTAGAGGAGATCATAAGATGCTGTGCCACAATGGGCACAAATACCTTTTATAGCCAGGCTATGATGCAGACTTCCCAAGATCCCAACATGGGGAAACAGGATCCCTTTTGGCAAGGGGTTTCCAGAGAGACTTGTCAATGCTTTCATTGTGGTAAAGTAGGCCATCTGAAAGCTCAGTGTTGGCATAGAGACAGAGTGAGAAGACAGGCTGGGAGAACAAGACCCAAAACCCCATGTCCAAAATGCAACAGAGGACTCCATTGGGCCTCAGAGTGTAGACTGATTCAGGGAAACGGGATGAGGGGCCCAGCTCCAGGGCCCCAGGCAAAAAACACTTGGGGCATGATGGCAGCCGATGCCACACCCAGAGAGTGCCTCCAAGTCCAATACCCAGAAATGACCAATCAGCCAGGAAGCCATCTGAGGGGAGAAAGGGATTACAATTAGGGAGGATAGAATTGTATGCAGCTGGGACAACTGAGATACCTCCTGGAGAGGTAAAATCTGTTCCTTTCCAACCTATGGATCCCTTGCCTCCAGGCACAGTAGGCTTGACCATTTCACCTCCTGAGAGTACTTACAAGACAGTGTTCATTCATACACTGATGTGGGAAACTGGGGAATGTGTAGATAATATCCCAGTCACTAACACAGGGAGACAATGTGTGACTTATCAACCAGGGGAAGTAGTAGCATCGGCTTTATTGATACAGACTCCTAATAAGCAACCTGGTGACAGTCACCCATGTTCTGACTCCAAGCAGAAAAACCCAGGAATATACTGGACAGCAGCTGTGACAGCTGACCGACCTATGCTCACCATCTATATAAATGGCATACCATTAGAAGGACTGGTGGACACAGGTGCAGATCGCACAGTCATTAGAGGTGCCAACTGGCCCAGTCACTGGCCAAAGAAAAAGGCAGACATCTACATGTCTGGGGTAGGAGGATCAATAGCAGCTGAAGTTAGAGCTACCCCTTTAAGATGGGTATTTGAAGGTGAAACAGGAGTTTTTACTCCTTTTATAATTGAAAAAATCCCCATCAATCTATGGGGAAGAGACACTTTACAACAATTAGGATCAAAAATGAGTACTTTGGTTTTTTAGGCAGAGCTGCTGTTGAAGGCCTGCCAACACTTTCACCTGTTCCTATCCAGTAGAAAACTGATACACCAGTGTGGATAGAACAGTGGCTCTTAGGTAGCAATAAAATTCAGGCCTTACTAGATATAGTACAGGAACAACTTGACCAAGGACACTTATAACCTTCTCTAAGTCCTTGGAATTCCCCAGTATTTGTTGTAAAAAAGAAATCTGGAAAATGGAGAATGTTGACTGATTTAAGAAAAGTAAATGAACAGATGGAAACTATGGGAACTCTTCAACCTGGACTTCCATCTCCTACTCAGTTGCCTAGAGAATGGCATCTGTGGGTTATAGACATTAAGGATTGTTTCTATTCTATCCCTCTAGATAAGGAGGATATAAAAAGATTTGCCTTTTCAGTGCCCAGAGTTAACTTAGCTGAGCCTTATAAAAGATATGAATGGACAGTTTTGCCACAGGGAATGAAAAACAGCCCTACTATGTGTCAAATGTATGATGCTGCTGCTCTTAGTCCAGTAAGAAAAGCATTTCTAAGAGTAATGTTATTACATTACATGGATGATATATTGGGATGTGCACCTGAGGAACAAATGTTAGAAGCATGTCTACAAAAAAACATAGAAACACTAAGGAATTATAAATTGCACATAGCTTCAGAAAAGATTCAAAGACATGCTCCTTGTCAATATTTAGGATATGAAGTATATCCTAAGGTGCTTACAGTACAAAAACTCTCCTTAAGAACAGAGAAGCTTCCAGAAATTGATAGGAGATATCCAATGGATGCATCCCGTGCTAGGCTTGACTACCTGTCAATTGCAACCATTATATGACATTTTAAGGGGAGACAGTGCTTTAAATTCACCATGCCAGCTTACAAAAGAAGCTCAAGAGGCTTTGAGACAAGTTGAAATGGCTTTATCCAATGTGGTTGAAAGAGTCACTCAACAACCCTTGGAAATATCAGTTTTTGCTACACAAGAGGCCCCCACAGCAGTCCTTCATCAAGGAGACAGTGTGATAGAGTGGGTGAACCTCCCAGCACAACCAGAACAAAGACTTATTCCTTACCCAGTGCTTGTGGCTAGAATTTTATTAAAGGCCATTAAACGAGCAGTACAATTATCTGGGACAAGACCTGACAAGATATACACCTTTTATACTAATGCACAAGTTAATGTGTGCTGCAAAACCATCCCAGAGTGGCAAATTTTATTAACCATGGCTCCAAATTTTGCACACGGGTCTCCATTAAAGATAACCAGACTGCTACATAATTGGCAATGGATTCTTGAAGAAAAGGTTTCTAAAGTTCCTCTTAAAGGACCAACTATCTTTACAGATGCATCCAAACATAATATTTGCGCTGTGTATTCTCGTGACTTAACTATAAAGAGAGTAATCAGAACTCCTTTTCAGTCCACTCAGGAGAATGAATTGTATGCAATCATTCTAGCTCTTGCTTATTATCCAGGAGACATAAATGTAACATCTGATTCGGCCTATTCAGTAGGTGTGGTACAAAGAATTGCCACAGCCCAAATAAAATTTGTAGCCTCCAATATATATCAGCTCTTTAAAGAGCTTTAAGAGCAAGTGAGAAAGCATCCAGGTAAGATTTATATTTTGCATGTCCACTCACATAGTGGACTTCCTGGTCCTATTTTTGATGGTAATTCAAAGGCAGATAGCCTTCTAACCATGCTGGCCAGTACACCTTTATTTCAAGAAGCACAAGAATCTCATTCTAAATATCATCAGGCTGCCCGAGCTTTATGTTTACAGTTTGGAATAACTAGAGAAGAAGCTAGGAGCATAGTAAAAGCCTGTACAGCTTGCCTTCCTTTCCATGCTCCTACACTCCCTCCAGGGAAGAACCCTCGTGGTTTGAGACCTAATGAAATTTGGCAAATGGATGTGACCCATTATAAATCTTTTGGTCATCTATATTTTATCCATGTCGTGGTAGACACCTTTTCAGGATTCACATTTGCAATGCCAGCAGCAAAAGAGACAGCCCGAGTGGTAACTGAATTCCTTATACAAGCATTTGCAATTATAGGTGTGCCACAAGCAATAAAAACAGACAATGGACCTGCATATACTTCTAAACATTTTACACACTTTTGTGCACAGTATAAGATTTTACATACCACGGGCATACCCTTTAATCCTCAAGGGCAGGCAATAGTAGAGAGAAGAAACAGAGATATTAAGACACTCCTCCAAAAACAAAAGAAAGGGGGAGCCACGGGTAACCCTAGAGAACTTCTAAATTTAGTTCTCTATACCATTAATTTTTAAATTTTTGACAAAGATGCACTGGCTTCAGCAGACAGGTTTTTTAACCCACCGGAAGGGCAGTGTCCAGTGCGAGCAGCTCCACTGTCTTTAGATAATCGCCAAGTGATGTGGAGAGATCCAGAAAGTGGTGAATGGAAGGGACCAGATGGGTTAACTGCTTGGGGGAGAGGGTTTGCTTGTATCTCTACAGATGGAGAAGGAATAAGATGGGTGCCAACGATCCATATTCGCCTTGTCCATTGGAGAGGGACAGAGCAGACCCTTGAAACGAAGGAGAAGACCCAAGAAACATTGGGTGGTTCCGTTGCTGACTGTGCCCACCACTAAAAGAACCTGGCAGTTATGGCGTTTGACCCATGGACATCAAAAGCTGTTGGACTTGAATATCCTCAGGAATCATTGGATTCTCTGAGACATCATAAGACTATTGTAGGACTGAAATCCTAAGGAATCATTGGATTCTTTGAGACATCATAAGACTATTGTAGGACTGAAAGTCCTCAGGAATCATTGGATTCTCTGAGGCATCATAAGACTATTGTAGAACTTGAAAATCCTCAGGAATCATTGGATTCTCTGAGGCATCATAAGACTGATGTGGGACTTCAAAAGCTTGTGGGGATCATTAGATTCCCTAACATATAAAAAGACTGATGTGGGATTTCAAAAACTTGTGGGGATCATTGGATTCCCTAACAGTGAAGCAATGGACAATAGATTGGTTTTGGACTATCTTTTGGTTGCTGAAGAAGGGGTATGTGTGTCTGGTGTTTACATACCTTCCTTCTAGGACTTCTGGAAATCTCTTACAATACCATGTTGATTTATATCGTTTGTTATATCACTACTTGCATGTACAGTTCCTGTTTGTTACACCACATCGAGCCTGCACTGACTGTGGGGAGAGTCACCACTAATAGCCTCTGCGTTATTGCTATGTGCTTGTGTAATAACTCCCATGTTGATGCGTTTGTGCATACTTGTCTCTAATAAGGCCCTTCAATCCAGAAACCTGCTAGCAAATCCCCACTCCTCTTTGGTGCTTTTCATCTCCCTTCCTGAGATGTCGGGAGGGGGGGGGGCGTGATCACCTCCTTTTTGGAGTTCTCATCTCCCTGAAAAGTCAGGGATGGCACGACCTCCTGTGGTCTAAAACAAAAGAAAGCGGGAGATGTAAAGGGCTAGAACTGAGCAATGCACTTGGATAATGAAGCACATGAGACTAATTGCCAATTGGACGGTTCCCTATTAACTTGTTTGAAGGTTGACCCTCCCCAGCTGTTCTGTGCTGACTTGATTGGTGGGACAAAGAGGGGGAAGTGACTTGTGTGGGAGGAGTAAGAGAAACTTGGGTGGTGGAACTCACACTCTCTCACACTCCTGACCTGGCATTGGAGGCGACGGAAAAGATCTAGAATAAAGACGTTTAGTGATCCTGACTCCTGCTGATTTCTGGGAAGATAGAGTTCCAGCAATTATGGCCACATAATAATCTTTCTACACATTTATTGCTGTTGTTTTTCTTCATTTATTTGTCCAGGATCACAACTTTTACTTATTTTTTTTTTTTTAATTAAAGCTTTTTATTTTTTCAAAACATATGCAGGGACAATTCTTTAACATTAGTCCTTAGAAAACCTTATTTTCCAATCTTCCTTGCCTTCCCCAAGCCTCCTGTAGATAGCAAGTAGTCCAATTTATATTAAACATGGTAGAAATAAATGTTAACTACAATACATGCATATATATTTATATGATTATTGTGCTGCATAAGAAAAATCCAATCAAACCAATGAAAAAAATGAAGTAGAATAAAATGCATGCAAGCAATAACAGAGTAAAAATGCAATCTTCTGAACTATATTCAGTTCCCACTGTCCTCTCTCTCGATGTAAATGGCTCTCTTCATCACTGAACAAATGGAATTGGTTTGAATCATCTCAGTGTTGAAGAGAGGCACATCCATCAGAATTGATCACTGTATAATCTGTTGTTGCTGTGTACAATGATCTCCTGGTTCTACTCATTTCACTTAGTATCAGTTCATGTAAGTCTCTCCAGCCTCTCTGAAATCATCCTGCCGGTCATTTCTTACAGAACAATAATATTCCATAACATTCATATACATTCATATTCATAACATTCATATTTATTCAGCCATTCTCCAATTGATGGGCATCTATTATGTTTTCAGTTTCTAGCCACACAAAAAAGGCTCCCACAAATATTTTTGCACATGTGGGTCCCTTTGCCTCCTTTAAAATCTCTTAGTGAAATAAGCCACATAGCAGCACTGCTGGATCAAAGGGCATGCACAGTTTGATAACTTTTTGAGCATAGTTCCAAATTGCTCTCCAGAATGGTTGGATCACTTCACAGTTCCGCCAAAAATGTATCAGTGTCCCAGTTTTCCCACATCCCTTTTAATATTCATCATTATCTTTTCCTGTCATCATAACCAATCTAACAGATGTGTAGTGGTATCTCAAATTTATCTCAATTTTCATTTCTTTGATGAATAGTGATTCAGAGTATCCTTTCAAAAGACTAAAAATATTTTCAATTTCTTCATCTAAAAATTGTCTGTTCCTATCCATTGAACATTTATTGATTGGAAAATTGCCTGAATTCTTATAAATTGGAGTAATTTCTCTATATATTTTAGAAATGAGTCCTTGATCAGAACTTTTGAATGTAAAAATGTTTTCCCAGTTTATTGCTTCCATTCTAATCTTATCTGCATTAGTTTTATTTGTACAAAATCTTTTTAACTTACCAAAATTATCTATTTTGTGATCAATAATGAACTCTAGTTCTTTTTTGGTTACAAATTCTTTCTTCTCCACAGATCTGAGAGATAAAAAATCCTATGTTCTTTTAATTTGTTTATTATATCATTATTTCTAGATCATGAACCCATTTCAACCTTATCTTTATATACGGTATTAGGTGTGGTTTAAGGCCTAGCTTTTGCCATACTAGTTTCCAATTTTCCCAGAAGATTTTGTGAAATAGTGAATTCTTATCCCAAATGCTGGAGTTTTGGGTTTTTCAAACACTAGATTATTATAGTTGTTGACTATTTTGTTCTGTGAATCTAACCTATTCCACTGATCAACTATTCTATTTCTTAGCCAATACCAAATGGTTTTCATGGCCATTGCTTTATAATATCATTTTAGAAGTGGTACAGACAGGCCACCTTGATTTCCTTTTTTTTTTTTTTTTTTCCCATAAATTCCCTTGAAATTCTTGACTTTTTGTTTTTATATATATATATTTTGTTGTTAGTTTCTCTACATCAGTAAAATGGTTTCTTGGCAGTTTGATTGCAATAGCACTAAATACATAGATTAGTTTAAATAGTATTGTTATCTTTATTATATTTGCCCAACTTCTCCAAGAGCACTTGATATTTTTCCAATTGCTTAGATCTGACTTTATTTGTGTGCTTTTTCTGCCTCTATTGAGATAATCATATGGTTTTTGTTAATTTGCTTATTGATATAGTCAGTTATGCTAGTATTTTGTTCTTGTTATTGTTGTTATTTTTATATTGAACCAGGCCTGCATTACTGGTATAAATCCTATTTGGTCATGGTATATTATCCTGCAGATAACTATCTGCAATATCTCTGCTAATATTTTATTTATGATTTTAGCATCAATATTCATTAGGGAGATTGGTCTATAATTTTCTTTCTCTGTTTCCATCCTACCTGGTTTAAGTATCAGTACCATGTCTGTGTCATAAAAGGAATTTTGCTAGAAATCTTTCTTTCCTTATTTTTTCAAATAGTTTATATAATATTTGGGTTAATTATTCTTTAAGTATTTGGTAGAATTCACATGTAAATCCATCTGGTCCTGAAGATTTTTTCTTAGGGAGTTGATTAATAGCTGGTTCTATTTATTTTTCTAAAATGGAACTACTTAAGTAATTTATTTCTTCTTTTGTTAGTCTGGGCAATCAATATTTTTGTAGTTATTCCTCCATTTCCCTTAGGTTATAAAATTTATTGGCATAAGGATGGGCAAAACAACTCCTAATTATTGCTCTAATTTCCTCTTCATTGTTGGAAATTTCTACATTTTCATTTTTTGAGACTAACAATTTGATTTTCTTCTTTCTTTTTTTTTAAATCAAATTAACTAAAGTTTTATCTATTTTGTTGGTTTTTCATAAACCAACTCAGTTTTATTTATTAATTCAAATTTTTTTTTTTACTTTCTATTTTATTAATCTCTCCTTTTATTTTTAGAATTTCAAGTTTGGTATTTGATTAGGGATTTTTAATTTTTTTTCCCTAGCTTTTTTAGTTGCAAGCCCAATTCATTGATCTTCTCTTTTTCTATTTTATGCAAGTAAGCATCTAGAGATATAAAATTTCCCCTTATTACCGCTTTGGTTGCATCCCACAAATTTTGGTATGCTATCTCATTATTATCATTGTCTTGGAGGAAATTATTAATTGTCTCTATGATTTGCTGTTTCACTCATTCATTTTTTAGGAATGGAAAAATCCATTTATTATTTCTTCCTTTCTGCATTGATTTTGAGGTCTTTGTGTCCATATTTTTGCATAGGTTCCATTAACTGCCGAGAAGAAAATGTACAACTTTCTGTCTTGGGTCAATTTTCTCCCAAGAGCTATCATACCAAACTTTTCTAGTATTAAATTTACCTCTTAAACTTCTTTCTTATTTATTTTGTAGTGTGATTTATCTAATTCTGAGAGAGCAAATTTGAGATCTCCCACTTTTATAGTGTGCTGTCTATTTCATCTTGCAGTGCTCTTAATTTCTCCTTTAGGAATTTTCATGATATAACACTTGGTGCATGTTAATATTGATATTGCTCCATTATCTATTGTACCCTTTAGCATGATATAGTTTCCTTCCTTATCTCTTTAATTAGATCAATTTTTGCTTGATCTGAGATCAGGTCTATCCCTGCTTTTTTATTTCACATAATTGCATAATAGATGCTGCTCCAGCCTTTTACCTTTACTCTGTATATAACACGCTGCTTTAAATGTTTTTCTTTTAAATAAGTAGAAAACATATTCTAGGATTCCGACTTTTAATCCTGTCTGCTATCTGCTTCAGTTTTATGAGAAAGTTTACCTCATTCACATTTATGGTTAAGACTATTAATTGTATATGTCCTGCCATCTTATTAACCCCAAATTATGCATTTCTCTTTCCTTTTCCCCTTTTCCTTCTCCTTAGTGTTTTAGTTCTGCACACCACTTGCCTCAAGCAACCCTCCCTCTTTAGATCCCTCTCCCTTTCTTATACCTTTTCCCAGATTATTTCTGTTTTCCCTTCTATTCAGGTTACTCCTTCCCTTTTCCCATTTCCCCTCCCACTTTTCTATAAAGTACAGAAGTTTCTCTGTGAAATCACATATGTCTAATATTTTCTTGAAGCCAGATCCAATGAGAGTAAGATTACCTCAGTGTTCATCCCCCTCCCTTTTTTCCTTCAATCATAATAGGTTTCCTTTACTTCTTCTTGAGATGTAATTTCCCTCCACTTTCCCCTTTTCCCAGTACAATCCCCTTTCCAACTCTAGCTTCTTTTTAATATTATAACAGTAAAAGCAAATTATATATACACTCTATATATATAACCCATAACAGAAATACAGTTCTCAAAAGTTCTTTTCTTTTTACCTTTTTATGTTTTTCTTGAGCTCTATATTTGGAGGTCAAATTTTATTTATTTATTTATTTGTTTGTTTGTTTGTTTGTTTATTCATTTATTTATTTATTTATTTTTATCTAGCTCTGGTCTTTTCATGAGATATAAATGGCATTCACTTGTTTCATTGAATGACCATCTTCTTCCCTGAAAGAAAAAGCTCAGTTTAATGGTGTAGTTTGCCTTTCAGAATATCAGATTCCAGGCCCTTCAATCCTCTAATGTGGAAGCTGCTATTCTTTGTAGTTTTAATTTTAGTGTCTCTTTCAGGAGAGGTTCAGTGAATTCTTTCAATAGCTATTTTGTCTTCTGATTCTATGACATCTGGGCAATTCTCTTTGATGATTTCCTGAAAAATGGTGTCTAGGATCTTTTTTTATTATGGTTTTCAGGGACTTAAGATTGCATCTTCTAGATTTATTTTTCCAGGTCAATTTTTTTCCAAATAAATATTTCACATTTTTTTTTCTATTTTTCATGTTCTTTTTTGTTTTGCTTGACTGATTCTTGATGTCTTATTGAGTGATTCATTTCCATTGATAATAAAAATAAAAATCAGTTCTTTATTTAGTTTTTTTTTTTTTTTTAAACTTCTTTTTGTTTTGTGCAAATGAAGTTTTAAATGAGTTGATTTATTCTATGGATTATTTTTTTTTTCATTTCACAAGTTCTGTTTTTCTGGGAGTCATTTTCTTTTTCCATTTTGTCAAATCTATTTTAAATGAATTAGTTGTTTTTTCCATTTCACTAAGTCTATTTTGTAGTGAATTTTCTTTAGATAATTTATGTGTTGCATTTTCCAAACCCTCTTGTAAAGTTTTATTTTCCTTTCCTTATCTTTTTTTCTAGTTCTCTTTTAAGATTTTTTTCTTTTAATTTCTTCTAGGAAAGCCTTGTGAATGGGGATCAAGTTACACACCCCTTTGGTGCTTCATCTAGTTATGATCTGCTTTTACTGTACTCAAAGTCTGAAATCTGTTCTTCTCTTTCACCATAAAAACTATCTATTGTTAGAGTTCTTTTTGCTTTTTTTACTCATTTTTTTTTAATTGAGATCTGCTTTTAGGGAAAGGTAAGTTTTCCAAGATTCCCCTACAAGTAGCAGCTTCCTGTAGAACTGGCAGTGGCTATGCTGGGTGGGTGTGGTCAGGTTCTGTGAATTTCTGACATTTCTGGGTTCACTATTTATCTTTTGTGTTTGTCTTGGATGTTTCATAACTTCTCTGCTGATCTACTGGCTTGAGACCAGGACAGAATAGCCAACACTGCTGTAGATTTCTCCTCATAGATTCTCCAGTTCACCACCCTGAGTGTGCTGGCTGCACTCCATGTCTGTACTTGGCTTGCTTGCACTTGTCCTGCCTCCCTTCATACCCAATTGAAACAGACCTTTTCTGGTGATCTTTGAAATTTCCTTCTTATGGTAATTTGTTTAACTCCCAATATTTGTGGGTTCTGCTGGTCCAGAGCTTATTCAGAGGCTGTATTTGGTAATTAGTGTGAGGGTTCTGGGAGAAGGTCAGAAAGAAATCTGTGTCCTCTCTACAATTTTGGCTCTACCCCTATATTGCTGTTGTTTCTGCTCACCTGAACATTTTTTGGTGACTTACAATTACTTCTCAAAAAACAATATTTTTTTTTCATCTGGTAGTCCTTATTTTGGAATCTTTGCTCAGGCAAAATTGGGTTATTCTATATTTCCTTCAATGACCTATTATGTTCTCACTCCTTTTTTTTTTTTTTTAATAATTTTTCTTCCTTATGCCTTAATAGTCTAGCTCTACATCTTTTCTTTTGGATTTTGTAGCCATTCTTTAAAATACAAAGCAAATGCCACATACTTCATTAAGTCTTCCCTGATATTGACTGACAAATTGATAAATTGGTCATTGATAATTTCTCCCACTCAGATCATCTATTTTGCAATTCTTTAATTTGTAAATCACATAACATTATGTTTTCACAATTATATGTTTGATTGCTCTTTAGCTAATAGCATCTGTGTATCTGAAAGTGTTTCTCTATCCATAATTGGTGACTACTCATTCCTTGCATAGTAAGATAGGATATAGATATAAGGGGAATCAAAGCCTTTATGATCTTCAGATTGACTCTTTATGCCCTTTCATGCTGCTAGATCTGATGTACAATAGGCACATTTAAAAAAAATTGGGCTTAATTATTTATCCTTCTTGCTTCTTTGTCCATTTATTTTTCTTAATATCCCTCATTTCCAACTGATCTGATTTACAAAATTATTCTTAAGTGAAGAGCTTTTGAAAATATAACTGCAGTGTCATTAGTGTATTTGTGCAGTGTGAATATCTGTCCAATAGAGAAGTTAGGATTTTTCAATCAGTCCAATTTCATCATGGAGATTTATCAATGCCCACAAAGTCCATGATAAAAGTCATTGTGCCAGAAAGAGGCTGTCAGTACTGTCTTAGTGTGTGTAGAAGAGAAGCAGTGACTAGCAATAGATGTACAGTGCACCCTAGGGACCTATTTATTCTCTGAATTGATTATAGATTAAACTCATCTATTCATTTGCCTCACTCTAACCTAGAGAGACAATCTTTTGGAAGGATAGGTCAATTTTTGTGTCTGTTCAGTCCTAAACCTCTGCTTCATAGATTATTTAATGTCAGTTCTGGACATCATTTTTTAGATTCAATAAAAATTCCAATATGTTATAAAACAATTTGAAGTATCATTTCATTCCGAGTCACAGTTCAAATTCATACTTTGTTGTTATACATTGCATTGTGTTGTTTTTTTTTCTCAAATATTGAGTTCTCTAAGTATCCCATTTTCATGAGCCAGTAGTATTTATGTAAAAACACACATGTGAAAATACACACATATCTATTTAATATATCAGAAACACATAATATGCTAATATATATATATATATATATATATATATATATATATATATATATATATATATATATATACATATATATGTACACAATACACATACAGAGACATCTAATACACATATATATGCATGTATATGTACATGATTTTATGCTTTTCTGATTCTACATTGACAAAGATACCTTTTCCACTTTTTTTCTGATATTATTATTCTCTTAATCCTTTGCAAATATAGTTCTTGGCCCGGGTTTCCCAAAATAGTATTCCCAACTTTATTCTCACAATTCTTATCTTCTGGGGTTGAGCCAAGATGGCAGAGATCAGACAGGTCTTTGTCTGAGTTCTTCCTGGTTTCCCTCAGATCAATACCAGATTAGGCCTCTGAAGTGATTTTGGAGTGATAGAACCCACAAACAAGTATTTGGAGTGTAACAAATTTCAGAAGATATTTTGGAAGAACTTCAGAAAAGGTCTGTTTCAATTGGACATGGGGGAAATGGCCAAGATCAAGCTCAGGACCCAGGACTAGAGGGATTCTACAGGAAAACTCTTAGCCAAAACTTAGTAGCACTGATTCTCTGTCCTGGTTCAGAAGCCACTGGATCAGTATACTAGGTGTGAGACATTCCTTGCAGCTAAAAGAGGCAAATAGTGAGCTATTGAACCCCAACATAATGCAGGACTTGGCCACATTCACCCAGCACAGGAAACAGATCAGTAGCACTAGCCACAGGGAAGTGTGAAACCTCTGTTTCCTGTGAAGGAAGATAGGGGCAACCCTTTCCCCTAAGAACAGAGCTCACCCTTTAAAATGAGCAAAATAACAAAAAGAAATCTGACCTCAGATAACTGCTATAAAGACAGAGAAAAACAGATTTAAAACCCTGAGGATATTTGTAGAGGAACTCAGATATTGGGGAACTCTGGAGAAGTATAATTGAAACAAGGATACTTGAAACAAGGTGTTAACTCAGTGGAATTGATAAGATTGTTCTTTAATATAAATATATTTAATATTTAGCATGGTGATGTAATGGTAATGTAATGATGTTCACACATATTTAGTATGCTGTAATGATGTAATCATACCAAGATATTTAAGGAAGGGCTGAGAAGGACTGGAAATGAGACATTCTATCTTTGACCATCCTCTTGGTAGCATTTCTGCTTTCTGTACTCAAGACTGGGTCAGACTATGACAGACACAGACTGTGAAAGAGACAATTAAGACTATAGACGCTACTCCTGACCATTTTTGTGGTGTCTATTGTGCTGAGACTGAGGCCCACCTGAAGGACCTAGCCCAGACATTACAGATATTAAAGGCACACCATATCCAGATAAAGCCCCCAAAGTTGATATGAGTTGGTCTGTATCTCACAAGGCTCTCTTAGAAGAATTCAAAAATAATCTTAAAAAGAGACGATAAATAGAGAAAGCAACTGAAAACTTTGTAGAAGAGTTTGGAACAGTATACTCAGAAATGATCTGAAGAAAACTCCATTAAAAATAGATTTAGAAAAATGGAAAAGCATATATCTCCTTACAAAATACATTTGATGAAATGGGGGAAAAAGCATATAACGCCTTACAACATATATTGAAACATATGAAATGGAAAAAAAGAAAGCAACTTGTTGACAAAGAGAATTTGTGAGATGGAAAAAAAAAAACAAAAACAAAAAACAATGAACAAAGCAACTCATTTAACAACTCAACTACTCCTGAAGAAAATAATCCACTAAAATTAGAATTGAACAAATAGAAGTAAATGACTCAAAAAGACAAAAAAAAAAAAAAAATCATTCCAACAAAACAAAAAAAAAAACAAAAACAAAAACAAAAAAAAAAAAAGGAAAATAGAAGAAAAATATGAAATACCTCATTGGAAAAACAACTGACCTAGAAAATAAATCTAGAGGAGACCATCTAAAGATTATTGAACTTTTTGAAAACTATGATGAACAAAAAAAGCCTAGACAATATCTTTCTGGAAATCAAGGAAAATTGCTCTGTTGTCCTAGAACCAGATGGTAAAAAAGCCATTGAAAGAATCCACTTGATCACCTTCTGAAAGAGACCCCAAAATGAAAATTTATCATAGATAAATTTCAGAATTATCAGATGAAAAAGAAAATACTACAAGCAGCCAGAAGGAAATAATCCAAAAATTGAGGATCCACAATCAGGGTTACCCAGAACTTAGCAACTTCCACTTTAAAGAGCTGAAGGGCCTGGAATATGATATTTTGAAAGGCAAACAAACTTGGATTACAGTCAAGAATCGACTATCTCACAAAATTGAACATTATCTTTCAGGGAAGAAGATGGACATTCAATAAAACAGGTAAATTTCATTTATTTTTTATGAAAATACCAGAAGTGATTGGAAAATTTGATTTTCAAATGCAGAACTCATGAGAAGCATAAAAAGAAGAGGAAACAAAAACTATTTCTTTTAAAAGATAAAAATTTTATATCCCCAAAGGGAAAGATGACATAACATTTGAGAACTGTTATCTCTGATAAGGATATACTTAGAGTATGTTGGTTATAATTTTATTTTATTATGATGCTAAAAAAAAGAAACTAGAAGTGGAAAAGGGATTATACTCAAAGAAGTTTAGGAATGGGGACATAAAATGTAGTAAATTATATTTCATAAAGAGGCAAAAAATAACTATTACAATTGACAAAAAGAAGGGAGGGGCATGAACATTGTGTCAACCTTAGTCTCATAGGATTTGGCTTAAGGAGAGACTATCAGACATATTTAGTTCACAATCAATGTCTTCTTTTACTTTCAAAACTTAAATCTGAGCCTTACTTACTGTACTTTTTTTCTGTGGCACTAATTGTAGAAATGGTATACCACTAGAGCCCCAGAAATACTGTGAAATATATAAGAATGTACCATAAATGTGAAATCAGAGAGGTTTGAACTGGTTCTTGAGCTTTTCCAAATGCTGCAGTCACTTAAGATATTCTAACAAGCTTCTGATGTAGTCTACCTTTATAAATTGCAATAATCCAGGACCTTCAATATTTAGATGCATAGATCACAAGGTTGTACTTGTATATAAGACCCTACTAAAGATTTTTTTTCTTTTTTCTTTTCTAGATTCATAACTTCAGTGTTTAACTTTAACTTTTCACTACATAGACATTTTTATCATTTCTACCTTTATAATTCCTTTCCTCCGTGATTTTTTTCTCTCTCCAGTCACAAGCTATTAACCAAATTTCGATTTCAACAAAAGATTATAACTCTCTTTATTAGGATTATAATGTATAAGGATTGTATGTCTTTTTGTGGAATACTAAAATTTCCATTATGGTATCTATAATAATTTATTGTAAATACTATATATATATATATATAAGCACATACACACATACACACACTCACACACACACAAACACACACACACACACACATATATATATATATATACTGGATATACTATACATATACACTTAAAAGTCAGGAAGGACTCATGTATACTAAAAATTCTATAACAACATTTTTATGGTAGCAGAATCCTAGAAATGAGATACATGCCAACAAAGAAGCAATATGTTATAATGGATTTGCTTATACTTTTGATGTCTAAAAGACCTATATTCACATCTCACCTTGTATGCATATTAGGCATGTGATCCTGCACAAGTGATTTAATTCTTCTCTGTCTTCATTTTCTACACTAAAAAAAAAAAAAAAAAAAAAAAAAAAAACGTGCTGGAATCAATTTAAAAGAAAGTGTTGGACTCAGTGGCCTCTAATGTCCCTACTAGCTTCAAATCTTTATTTCTATCACTGGTAAGTGGCTAAAATATTTGTGGAATATTATTTGAATTATATATTATCACACACTGAGAAATAACAAATACAAAGAATCCAGAGAAATAAAAAAAAAAAAAACTAGTATGAAATGCATGCAGAATAAAGTAAGAGAAACAAAAATAATATACATGATTATTACAATATAAATGATGGTCACATTAAAATAAATTGAAGAATATGTAATAATAATAATATATAATTTTAGTTCTTCTTGAACAGATAAAGAAATTAACTTTTTTCCTTTCTTTGAAATAGTCAAATACAGTCAGCATGTTAGTTGGTTCCAGTCTTTTGTTTTCAAAACTCTGCTTAAAATTGACCTTTGATGTCCCTAAGTAATGTCATTATTTTTCAATACTATCTGTAAAAATATTATATTAATGTAATCCCAGAAACAGATAAGTACATAAAAATGTAGCACAATCAAAGTATCTATGGAGACAAAGAGTAGATAACTTTTGGTTAACTTTTTTTTTTTTTTTTTCTTCTGTTACAAGGAAAATCTCAGTAGTGACATACCAAGTATATCTGGGAAATAATGCAAAAAACAAAATATCATTATATAAAAAATAACAACAATAAAACATAAAATAAGAAGTTTAGATAACATCTAAAGTTCATATGAACTCTAAACCTATGTGTATCTGAATATTGTCTGGGAAATTTCAATTTGGAAGAACTACTGTTACTGTCTTCCCATCAAATAAAAAACTGTTTATAGCCATGTTTCCCAAAATTAAATGTAACATATAGTGATTTCAAAGAAAATTAATTCTCAAACACTGTACTATCTTCACCCACCCTTTTTTGGGTGGGGTGAATGGGTAAGGAGAGCTCTAGTTTGAGGAACCAGAAGAGAGTCATGGATGGGGAAAGAAAGAATAGGAAGAAGTAGAAGTTAATGCTTGAAGTCTATCAATTTTAAGAAATAAATGCTTTTGTAGGGAAAAATATTTAGTAAAAATTTGCTACTGAGCAGCAGTTGGAAAAGATATCTGCAGGATGTTGTTATCAGAATATAACAGTATTTTTCCAAGTGCAACTCTTCTTTTTCCCCATATCTTAAAGACCAAAAAGAAAAACTGTCTTTATTAAGCCTCAAAGTTCTGATTCTTTTTCTCTGTGGAATGTTGTAATGTATTCCTGTTGAATTATATTCTTTTCAATTATTTAATCTCAGTTCTCTTTTATTTAACTCATAAATTTCCTGAGCCTCAGCATCATCATCAGCTCAATAAGAACATGACTGTTTTCATGGCCATTTTATACTTAAATCCCAAAGAATCTACTTTCTGCTCTTCTTGCACATTCATTTCCCCTGAGCTTTGTTCAGCTGTCAACTTCAGCGATGAGTGGCACAGATTCTCCAAGTTTTTAGGGAGCCCTCTGAACAGCTCCACCAGCATTGATACTGACAGCTGAACACATGGGAGAAGCTGACACAGTGGGGGTAAGTAGTGGGGGGAAGGAGAGCTCTATTCACTCTAGTGTATTTATAACTTGGCCCTGAAATCAGGGATTATGGTATTCAAATAAGAGAGAGTGAAAAGACATTTTATCCTAATTAAAAAGGTAATTAAGTAACACACTGAAGAATTTAAATCAGTGCTGTTGGTTTTTATGACAGGCCCAATGGTATAACTACATATATAACTTCCTCAGAACAACAAATGCAGATTCTGAAGTTAATGATATGCCATAGATAATAAATGATAATCTGTTGTCACTTTGATTAGAAAAATTTTACACACACACACACACACACATATATATATGTATATGTATATATATATATATATATATACACGCACATATAATTATATAGAAAGAGAGAGACACACACACACACAATTCTCAGCTAGCCATATTTATCTACATTTGTCAATGGTATCTGCTGAGACAAGATGAATCAATCTCTCAATGTTAAAACTTCTTGATTTATTATTTCCTATTCATTTTGCTTCTAGGTGTTTCTAAGGTTTGGTCCTTTCTAGTAGACCTAACTTGACTTGATGTTCTTTTTTTGTTAATATGATAAGCTTTTATTTATGACTTTGAGAATAAATATAATCATGCAAACATATACACATCCATATATATTCACGTATTCAAAAAAAATATATATATATGATTATACAAAAGTGACTCAAAAAGTAAAATGAATTTAAACATATCAAAATAGTTTATTTCAGAAATTGGCAACTATATAGCTAAATTTACATTGCAGAATTTTATCTATAAATACATATTTATTCACTGTATCATAACATTTAACTTGATTTTCTAAATTTCTTGACCTCCATAAAATACGAAGTTTTTTTTTTGTTGTTTTTTTGTTTTTTTTCCCCATTAAAAGTGGATGACAAAGAAAGTGAGCCCAAATTCATGACATAATCCTTCCCAAAATTCCCAACCATTTGCTTAGGAGCTATCTTGAACTTTCAAATCTTTTCACTTAGACATGAGAATTTTATAAATAAACCTTTGTAATTTTTGCTGTCTATTTCTTCTTGCAGCTCTCTTAAGTTCTATTTTAAGAATTTAGATGCTGCACAACTTCCTGTGTATATATTTAATATTGATATTGCTTCATTATTTATGCTACCCTTTAGCATAGTATAATGTCCTTCCTTATCTCTCTTAATTAGATCAATTTTTGCTTTTGCTTGATCTGAGATGAGGATGGCTGCCCCTGCTTTTTGGCTTCACCTGAAGCATAGTAGATTCTGCTCCAACCTTTTATCTTTACTCTGTATGTATCTCTCTGCTTTAAGTGTGTTTACTGTAAACAACATATGTAGGATTCTGACTTTTAATCCAGTCTGCTAACAGCTTCCTCTTTATGGGGGAGTTTACCCCATTCGCATTTATGGTTAAAATGACTAATTCTGCAGTACTTGCTCCTGCTTATGCTTTTCTCCTTTCCTTCCCCTTTATCCCCCCCTCCCCAGTATTAAACTTGTGAGCACCACTTGCTTCTCACAGCCTTCCCTTTTTAGTATCCCTCCATCCCCCACCTTAGAGTTCCTCCTATTATTTTACTCCTTTTCCTCAAAATGTCTGTATTCCCTTCTGCTTAGCTTACTCCTTCCCTTTTCACTTTTCCCCTCCACTTTTCAATGAAGGGGAAGGGGTTTCACCATAAGTTGAATAAGTTGATATTTTTTGCTTCAAGCCAATTCTAATGAGAATATGATACACACTATGTTCATCCCCCTCCATTCATTCTTTGGCTCTTCATAAGATATAGTATCTCCACTTTACCCTTTTTTGGGGGTATAATTTCCTTTCCATGTCTAGTTTCTAGAACAAATTATACATGTTTTCTTTTATATCTTTATGGCAGAAATATAGTTCTCAAGATTTCTTTTTACCTTTTTAGAAATCTCTTGAGTTTTGTATTTGGAGATCAAACTTTTTGTTTAGATCTGGGTTTTTCATCAAGAATAGGTGGAATTAATTTATTTCATTGAATGTCCACCTTCTTCCTTGGAAAAAGATGCTCATTTTTGCTGGGTAAGTTATTCTTGGCTGTGTACCAAGTTCCTTAGTCTTTTGGAATATCATATTCCAGGCCCTTTGTTCCTTTATTGCGGATGCTGCTAGATCCTAGGTAATCCTTATTGTGGCTCTTCCATATGTGAATTGAATTTTTCTAGCAGCTTGCAAAATTTTTTCCTTCTTCTGATGGTTCTTGAACTTGGCCACTATATTTCTTGATGTTTTGGTTTTAGGGTCCCTTTCAGTATGTGATCAATGAATTCTTTCAATGTCTATTTTACTCTCTGTTTCTAAAACATCTGGGCAGTCCTCTTTGATAATTTCCTGGAAAATAGTCTCCAGGCTCTTTTTTTCCTCATATTTTTCAGGGAGTCCAATAATTCTTAAATTGTCTCTCCTGGATCTGTTTTCCAGGTCTGTTATCTTCCTAAGAAGGTACTTGACATTTTTTTATATTGTTTCATTTTTTTTGGTTTTGCTTGACTGATTCTTGGTATCTCCTTGAGTCATTCACTTCTATTTGTTCAATTCTGATTTTCAATGATGTATTTTCTTCACTCACTTTTTTTATATGTTTTAGAAATTGTCCAATCGAGTTTTTAAGTGAATTGTTTTGCTCTATGGAACTTTTTTCCATTTCGCCAATTTGATTTTTTAAAGAGTTATTTTCTTTTTCCAACTCACTAATTCTGTTATCCTTAGAGTTGTTTACCTTTTCCAATTCACTAATTTTGTTTTTCAAATATTTGATTTCTTTATCTACTCTGTCTTTAAATGCATGGGATGACTTATCCAGACTCTCTTGCTAAGCTTCCCTTTCCTTTTCCAATTTCTCTTTTGGCTCTCTTGTGAGAGCCTTTTTGATTTCTTCTATGACTGTTTTGTGCATTGAGGACCAGATCATATCCTCCTTTGGGTATTCCTCTGGAGACAGTCTGTTTTTAGTCTCCTCAGGGTATAGTCTCTCTATCTATATAGAAGCTATTAATGGTTAGAGTCCTTTTAATGTTTTTGCTCATTTTGTCAGAGCAGAATCAAAGAAAAGAAACTAATAAGAAAAATAAATGGTCTACTTTTTTTGGGGGGGGGATGGGGCTGGATGGTGTTACCAGGCTTCCTCCATAGTCTGCAAGAGACAGTAGTGAGGCACTACCAGGACAGCAATGGCTGTGCTGAGTCCACGCTCTGAGATCTGAGGCGCTAAGAATGTGCTGAGTCACTCTGGGTGGGGGTGGCCAGGTCCAGAGAGATGCTAGCTTTATAGTCTTTACATCCTGTGTTTACAGCTTCTCTGCTGATCCTGGCTTGCTGCCAAGACTGAATATCCACACTGTGGTCAAGATCATTCTGGTCTGTGCAGTGTGAGCTGCCTTCCAAGCTCTCCTGTTTGCCCTCAGCGTGCCCCAGATCTGTTCATCCCCACCCCCAAGCAAAAACAGACTTTTTCTGGTGAAATTCAAGGATGTCTTCTGTTGGTAATTATTTGTGGGTTTTTTACCGGTCCAGCACCAATTCCGAGGCTTGTCTTGAAATAAATTCTGAGAGAAAATGTGGAACTTAAGCAGATGTGTGCCTTCTCTTCTCCATCTTGGCTGGAAGTCCCCGCTAGTATTTTATTTAAGATTTTGACATCAATATTCATTAGGGAAAATGGTCTTTAATTCTCTTTCTTTGTTTTGACCTTACCTGGTTTAGGTATCAGCATGTATCTGTATCATAAAAGGAATCTGGTAGAATTCAATCTTTCCTTATTTTTTCCAAAGGTTTTGCATAATAATTATTTTTTTAGATGTTTGGGAGAATTCACTTGTAAATCCATCTGGTCTTGGAAATTTTTCTTAGGAAATTGATTACTATCTTGTTCAATTCTTTTTTTTTTTGTAAAATGTGAATATTTGTGTAATTTATTTCCTACATTATTAATCTGGGCAATCTATATTTTTGTAAGTATTCATTCATTTCACTGACATGATTAGATTTATTGCCATATAGTTGGGAAAATAGCTCCTAATTTTTGATCCAATTTCTTCTTCATTGATGTTAAGTTCATAATTTTCATTTTTGATGGTAACAATTTGATTTATTTTTTTTTCTAATCAAATTAACTAAAAGTTGATCTAGTTTGTTGTTTTTTTTTTCATAAAATGAACTTAGCTTTTTTTTTTTTTTTTTAATAGTTCAATGGTTTTCTTTCAATGTTAATAATCTCTCCTTTTCTTTCCAGAGTTTCAAATTTGGTATTTAATTGGGGGATTTTAAATTTGTTCTTTTTTCTAGCTTTTTTAATCATTTATTTTCCCTTTCTCTATTTTATGAAAGTAAAGTCTAGAAATATAAAACTAGATGAAGCTTGGGACAATCTACCCTTTGCCTAAGAGCATACCTCAACTTAAAAAAAAATTTATGGAGATAGAGACTTCAAACCGTGAGGACACTAAAGGCAAATTATCTCTAGATGAAGTCCCAAAGGATGTGAGTTGGTCCCATCTCAAAAGGTTTTTTTGGAAGAATATATACAGGATATTAAAAGAGATTTAGAAAAAAATGGGGAGAGGAAACAAGAACTTTGCAAGCAAGTTTGGAAAAGGAAACATAGAAATTTAATTGAAGAAAACTCCTAAAAATAGATTTAGTGAGATGGAAATATCATATAACATCTTATAAAATAGATTTGAAAGAAAAGGAACCAAATTATTAAGTTATAAAATGGAAAAAAAAATCCAGTGAAGAAACCACCTCATTTAAAAGTTCAATTGGCCAAATGCAAAAAAGAGATTTTAAAAAAAGTTATCTGAAAAAAATAATACACTGAAAATTAGAAAATTAGAAATGGAAGTGAAAAAAATTTAAAAAATAGAAGAAAACATAAAATACACCATTGAAAAAACAACACATCTGGAAAATAGATCTGGTAGAGATAATTTTAAAATTTTTGGAATACCTGAAAATCATAATGAAATAAAAGAGCCTAGACATCATATTTCAGAAAATCATCAAATAAAACTGCCCTGATGTGCTAGAATCTGAATGTGCTAGAAGGTAAAATAGTCATTGAAAGAATTCAAGGAAAGTATTGTGGAGAGAGGCAAGATGGAGGAGTAAAGTCAGAAAACTGCTCCAACTCTCCTAATTTCCCTTGAAAACCACATGAAACCAAAAGTCTAAACAGAATCTGATGGAAAGAAACTTCTCTCTAGCTTAAGATAAGATTGAAAAAAACTTCAAGAAAGATCAGTCTTATTGGGGTGAAAATATTCAACCCTGTTCAGATACACTCTTGGAAAGTTGTGAGAAAGTCTTTTACACAGCAAATCAGCAATTAAGACCCTCAGTTCTGGCTCAGTAGAACAACAAATCGGGGGAAGCTTCCAGACCCAGCTCCAAATGCAATCTCTGAGAAACTTGGCTTTTCCCTGAACAGAGCAGGCAAAGGTATCCTCTGAAAGGACAAGAGAGGGACTTCCAGGAGTAGAGCCAAGATGGCAGAGACAACAAACTTTTCTTTCCGACCTTCTCTTCAGTCCTAACAATAATTACAAAATCCAGCCTCTGAATTAGCCCTGGAAAGGCAAAACCCACAAATATTGAGAGTGCAACAAATTATCAGAACAAGATAACTTCAAAGATCACAAGAAAAGATCTGTTTCAAGTGGAAATGGGCAAGATGGTGGAATAGAGGCAGACAGCTGCTTGAGCTCTGCATTTTCTCTCAGGACTTACTTAATGACAAGCCTCAAAGTTAATGCTTGACCAGAAAAGAAACCCACAAATAATCACCAATAGAAGACATCCTTGAAATTAGCCAGAAAACGTCTGTGTTTGCTCAAGGGAGGGTCGAACAGACTGGGTGGAGACTGAGGGCAGGCAGCAAGAGAGAGATAGCTCTCACTCAGCTCAGACCAGAGGGGGGAGGGTGCAATCTCTTCCATTTATGCAAAAAGACTTTTATCCCAGTGTGGATACTCTGTCTTGGCAGCAAGCCAGGAGCAGTAGAGAAGGTATAATTACTGGAGGTGAAAAATAAAACCTTGGAAAGCTAGAGTCTCTCTGGGACCAGCCACCTCCACCCCCACTTGGAGTGACTCAGCACTCATAGCCTGAGAGCACAGACTGCAGCACAGCCATCGCTATCCTGTTAGTGCCTTGCTGCTGTCTCCCTCAGTCTGTAGAGGAAACTCATTAAAACCATCCAGCCCCATCCCCACAGAAACAGACCAATTGTTTCTCTTGTATTCATTCTCTTTAAGTCCTGCTCTGGCAAAATGAACAAAAAATTCAAAAGAGCTTTAACCATTGACAGCTTTGGTATGGAGAGAGAGCAGACTTCAAATACTGAGGAAGGAATCCCCTATGGGGGATATGAGCTGCTCCTAAACACAAAAGAATCTCATAGAGGAAATCAAAAAAGCTCTCACAAGGGAGCTAGAAGAGAAATGGGAAAAGTAAAGGGAAGCTTGGCAAGAGAGCCTGAAGAACTCATTCCATGCATTTAAAGACAGAGTTCATAAAGAAAACAAATCATTGAGAAATAAAATTAGTGAATTGGAAAAGGTAAACAACTCTAAGGAAAACAGGATTAGTGAGTTGGAAAAAGAAAACAGTTCTCTAAAAAATAAAATGGATGAAGTGGAAAAAAATTCCATAGAAGATAAAAGATTCAATTGGACAATTACAAAAAGAAATAAAAAAAGTGAGTGAAGAAAATAGATCATTGAAAATTAGACTTGAACAAGTAGAAATGAATGACTCAAGGAGAAACCAAGAAGTTGTCAAGCAAAACCAGAAAATGAAACAATTGAAAAGAATATCAAGTACCTTATTGGAAAGACAAAAGACCTTGAAAACAGATCCAAGAGAGACAATGTGAGAATAATCGGACTCCCTGAAAAATGTGAGGAAAAAAAGAGCCTGGACACTATTTTACAGGAAATTATCAAAGAGAACTGCCCAGACATTTTGGAAATTGATGAATTTTTTCAATATCTATTTTACCCTCTATCACCTACTGAAAGGGACCCTAAAATCAAAACACCAAGAAATATAGTGGCCAAGTTCAAAAACCATCAGACAAAAGAAAAAATATTGGAAGCTCCTAGAAAAAAGCAATTCAGATATAGAGGAGCCACAATAAGGATAACCCAGGATCTAGCAGCATCCACATTAAAAGAACGAAGGGCCTGGAACATGATATTCTGAAAGGCTAAGGAACTTGGTATGCAGCCAAGAATAACTTACCCAGCAAAAATGAGCATCATTTTCCAGGGAAGAAGATGGACATTTAATGAAATAAATGAATTCCATCTATTCTTGATGAAAAAAACAGACCTACATAAAATGTTTGATCTTCAAATACAGAACTCAAGAGATTTCTAAAAAGGTAAAAAGAAATCTTGAGAACTATACTTCTGCCATAAAAATATGTAAAGAACATATGTATAATTTGTCCTAGAAACTAGAGGTGGAAAGGAAATTATATCATAAAAAAGGGAAGTGGTGATATTACATCTCATGAAGAGACAAAGGTAACCTATTATATCTGAGAGAAAGAAAGGAGGGAGAAGAATATAGTGTGTATCAATAGACATATTTGATTTATGGTGAAACTTCTTCCACTCCATTGAAAAGTGAGAGGGAAGGAGTAAGCTAAGGAAAAGAAAATACAGAAATTGTGAGGAAAAGGGGTAAAATAAGGGGAGGAACTTTAAGGTGGGAGAGGGATACTAAAAAGGGAGGGCTGTGAAAAGAAAGTGGTGTTCACAAGTTTAATACTGGGTAGGGGAGTAAGAGGGAAGGAAAGGAGAAAAGGATAAGCAGGGGTTAGTTAATAGGATGGCAAGCAATATAGAATTAGTCATTCTAACAACAGAATTCATATGGAACAACAAAAGGTCGAGAATTTCAAGGGAAATAATGAAAAAAAATTAAATGAAGGTGGTCTAGCTGTACCTGATCTAGAACTATATTATAAAGCAACAGTCACCAGAACCATTTGGTATTGGCTAAGAAATAGAATAGTTGATCATTGGAACAGGTTAGGTTTACAGGGCAATATATTGAACAAAAATAGCAATCTAGTGTTTGACAAATCCAAAAATCCCAACTTTGGGATTAAGAATTCATTATTTGACAAAAACTGCTGGGAAAACTGGAAATTAGTATGGCAGAAACTAGGCATGGACCCACATTTAACACTACATAATAAGATAAGATCAAAATGGGTTCATAATTTAGGCAAAACGAATGAGATCATAAATAAATTAGAGGAAACATAGGATAATTTACCTCTCAGACTTGTGGAGGAGGAAGGAATTTGTGACGAAAGGAGAAGAAGAGACCATTATTGATAACAAAATAAAAAATTTTAATTACACCAAATTAAAAAGTTCCTGCACAAACAAAACTAATGCAAACAAGATTAGAAGGGAAGTAACAAATTAGGAAAACATTTTTACAGTTAAAGGTTCTGATAAAGGCCTCATATCCAAAATATTCAGAGAATTGACTTTAATTTATATGAAATCAAGCCATTCTCCAATTGAAAAATGGTCAAAGGATATGAACAGACAATTTTCAGATGATGAAATTAAAACTATTTCCACTCATATGAAAGAGTGTTCCAAATCACTATTAATCAGAGAAATGTAAATTAAGACAACTCTGAGATACCACTACACATCTGTCAATTGGCTAAGATGACAATAACAAATAATGATGGATGTTGCAGGGAATGTGGGAAAACTGGGACACTGATGCATTGTTGGTGGAGTTGTGAAAGAATCCAGCCATTCTGGAGAGCAATCTGGAATTATGCCCAAAAAGTTATCAAAATGTGCATATCCTTTGACCCTTATATCCCAAAGAAGTACTAAAAAAGGGAAAGGGACCTGTATGTGCCAAAATGTTTGTGGCAGCCCTTTTCATAGTGGCTAGAAACTGGAAAATGAATGGATGTCCATCAATCGGAGAATGGTTGGATAAATTATGGTATATGAATGTTATGGAATATTATTGTTCTGTAAAAAATGACCAACAGGAGGAATACAGAGAGGCTTGGAGAGACTTACATCAACTGATGCTGAGTGAATCGAGCAGAAGTAGTGGATCCTTATATATTTCAACAATGATACTGTATGAGGATGTATTCTGATGGAAGTGGATATCTTCAACATAGAGAAGATCTAATCCAATTCCAATTGATTAATGATGGACAGAATCAGCTACATCCAGAAAAGGAACACTGGGAAATGAGTGTAAACTGTGAGAATTTTTTTTGTTTGTTTTTTCTTCCCAGATTATTTTTACCTTCCAAATACAATTCTTCCTTTGCAACAACAACAATAACAACAAAATTCGGTTCTGCACATATATATTGTACCTAGATATAGTATAAGACATTTAATATGTATGGGAATGCCTGCCATCTAGGGCAGGCAGTGGAGGGAAGGATGGGAAAAATTTGGAACAGAAGGGAGTACAAGGGATAATATTGTAAAAAAAAAATAAAAAAAATTACCTATGCATATGTACTGTCAAAAAAAATGTAATTATAAAATTAATAAAAAAAAATAAATAAATACAATAAGTGGAAATGTTAGTGAAGCAGTCATTGCAAGCAGCTGAGTACAAATACCAGCACAGATGGTCCAAAGTTCTGAGGTGGTGCAGTCTCCACAGATAGTGCAGACTTCATGTAGTGGAGTATTTACCCCAAAACAACAACATTTCACAGGACCTGGCTGTGCCCACCCAGCACCAGGAAGGAATCAGCATTGATCCAGTGCAGCTGCAACTTCTTGGAAAACCTTCTCTGCCCTAAAGGCAGATCTTAACTTTTTTTTTAAAGTAATCAATAAAAAAGTAAAGAAGACTCTGATGATAAACAGCTTTTATGGTGAAAGAGAACCTATTTCAAATTCTAAGGAGATTAAAGGAAGATTGTTTCCAGATGAAGCCACAAAAGGCATTATGACTTAGTCCCCATCACAAAAGGTTCTCCTAGAAGAAATTAAAAAGGATCTTACAAGAGAGCTAGAAGAAAAATAGCAATGGATATGAAAAATTTGCAAGAGGGTTTGGAAAAGGCATATAACTCATTGAAAGATATATTTGATAAAATGGAAAAAGAAAGCAACTCCCACAAAAACATAATTTATGAAACAGAAAAAGAAAATAACTCCTTAAAAAAAAACAGATTTTGTGAATAGAAAAAGAAAATAACTCCTTAAAAACAGAATTTGTGAAATGGAAAAAATTCCATAAACAAAACAACTCATTTAAAAATTCAATTGGACAAATATAAAAAGAAGTAAAAAAAAATAAATGAAGAAAATAATTCAGTAAGATTTAGAATTGAAGAAATGCAAATGAATGACTCAATGAAACAACTAGAATCAGTCAAGTGATACAAAGATGATACAAAGTGATAAAGAAAAAAGAAAAATTTAAAAAAATGTAAAATAACTAATTGGGGAAATAACTGATCTGGAAAATAGATCTAGGAGAGACAATCTAAGCATTATTGGACTCCCTGAAATACGTGATGAAAAAAAGAGCCTAGGCTCTGTCTTTCAGGAAATCATCAAAGAGAACTGCCTGGATATCATAAAATCAGAAGGTAAAATGACAACTGAAAGAATTCACCAAACACCTCCTGAAAGAGTCCCCAAAATTAAAACCCCAAGGAATATTGTGGCTAAATTTGAGAAGTATAGGACCAAGGAAAAAAAAAATATATAAGCAGCCAGAAAGAAACAATTCAAATACCAAGGAGCCACAATAAGGATTACTCAGGACCTAGCACCTTCCAATTTAAAGGATCGAAGGGCGTGGAATCTAATATTCCTAAAAGCAAAACAACTTGGAATACATTATCCTGCTAAGCTAAGCTGTTTCTTTCAGGGAAGAAGATGGACATTCAATGAAACTGATGAATGATATTTATTTTTGATAAAAAAAAAAAAAACAGAACTAAAGAAAAAAATTTGACATTAAATACAGAACTTAAGAGAAGAATAAACAGGTGTAAAGAAAAAGAAAAAAAAAACTCTTGAGAACTGTATTTCTGTTATGGGTATACATTGAGAGTACATGTATAATCTGATGTTACTGTTATAATATAAAAAAGAAACTAATGATGGAAAGGGATTGTAACAGAAAGGAAAGGGAAAAGTGGAGGTAAAAAGAAGGGAATTACATCTCAGGAAGAGACAAAGAAAACATTATAATTGAGGGAAAGAAGAGAAGGTGATGAATATTGTGTGAACCTTACTCTCATCAGATTTGGCCCAAAGAAAGAATATTAGATGTATTTGGTTTCACCAAGAAACATCTCTCATTTTATAGAAAAGTGGGAGGGGAAAGGGAAAAGGGAAGCAGTAGGTTACATAGAAGAATAAAAAGAAATAGTAGGGGAATGGTATAAGAAAGGGGGATGATTTATAAAGGGGGAGAACTTCTTGAGGCAAGTAGTGTTCATAAGTAAAATACTGGGGAGGAGAGAAAGGAGAAAATGGAAGAGAAAAGTATAAGTTGGGGTTAATAAAACATCAGGAAATACAAAATTCATAGTTTTAAATTTAAATGTGAATGGGGTGAACTCTCCCATATAACAAGAGCACATAGCAGACTGGATTAAAAGCCAGAATCCTGCAATATGTTGTTTAAAAGAAACATATTTAAAGCAAAGCAGTACATACAGAGTAAAGGTAAAAGCCTGGAGCAGAATCTATTATACTTGAAATGAAGTAAAAAAAAAAAAAAAAAAAATCTGGGGTAGGTATCCTGATCTCAGATCAAACAAAAGTAAAAATGATCTAATTAAAAGAGATAAGGAATGAAACAATATCTTGCTAAAGGGTGCCATAGATAATGAAGCAATATCAATATTAAACATATATGCACCAAATGGTGTAGCACCTAAATTTCTAAAGGATCAGCTAAGAGAGTTGAAAGAAGAAATAGACAGCAAAATGATAATAGTGGGAGATATCAACCTTGCTCTCTCAGAACTAGATAAACCACAAAAGAAATAAGAAAGAAATTAAAGAGGTAAATAGGATACTAGAAAAACTAGATATGATAGATCTTCGGAGAAAATTGAATGTAGGCAGAAAGGAGTACCTTTTCTTCTCAACAGTTCATAGAACCTATAAAAAATTGTTCAGATCTTGAAAAGGGTGCATCATAGCCTGGGTATAAAAGGTATTTGTACCCACTGTGGCATAGCATGTTATGATCTTCTCTAAAGGAGCATCTTTGTGTAGTCCTAGTATAATTCTTCAACAAAGAAGCATTTTCCTCAGCAAGTTGACTTGTCATAATTTGTGTTGCTATATTTTCACCAGTAGTTCATATGATAGCTACCTATAAACATCCCATGAAATTAGCAGAGGGTTCATTTGGACATTGAACTATTTTTGTGAAAGCGTCCCCTCTACCTTATCTTCCTAGGAGAGTGCCCCATACTTTGATAGCAGCTGAAGCAATTTGCTCATATGCTGTCAAAGGGTAATTAATCTGCACTAAACTGTCTGCATAAGAACCTAAACCTGCTGTTTGATCAAAGGTGACTGACATCTTGACTTCAGGTTCCATATTATTTCACTGGGCTTGTGCCCTAAGATTTCACTATACTCAGCAAGCTACAACAAGTTTTGTCCAGGTTCTAAATATGTCCTTGCTATAGATTCCTAATTATTAGGGATTACAATTTCAAAAGCCAAATTCTCTAATAATATCTTAACATAAGATGATGTAGACCCATAAAGAGTGCAAGCCTTTTTCAGATCTTTGATTATTTCTAGATTAAAAGGAGTGTATCTTCTCCTGGTTTGACCAAAAGAGTCAACTCTTCAAAGACAGAGTATTCTTCCATTCACAAATCAGATGTATCCTGTCCTTCCTCTTTAGCTTTAACTAATTCATAATATTTGGAAAAATAAGGAGAGCAAATTTCTTTTATGACACAGATATATTGCGACACTTAAACCAGATAATGTTAAAATAGAGAAATAAAATTATAAACCAATTTACCTAATAAATATTGGTGCAAAATTATTAAATAAAATATTAGCAAAGAGATTACAGCAAGCCATCCCCATGATAATACCCAATGACCATGAAGGATTTATAACAAGTATGCAGAGCTAATTAAATATTGAAAAACTATTACCATAATTGACTACATCACTAACTATATTAACAAAAACCATATCATCTTCTCAAGAGATGCAAAAAAAAGTATTTGACAAAATCCAACCCTTTTCCTTTTAAAAAGAATGGAGACTATAGCAGTAAATGGAATTTTCTTTAAAATATTCAGTAATATCTATTTATTACTATAAATAAGAATCATATGTAATGAGGATAAACTTGAATCATATCATTGAAATCAGGGGTGAAACAAGCTTGCCTCCCCCCATCACCATTACTATTCAATATGGAAATGTTAGCTTTGGCAATGAGAGAAGAAAAATAAATTAAAGGAATTAGAATAGGCAAGGAGGAAATCAAATTTTCACTTTTTACAGATGGTATGATGGCATACTTAGAGAATACTAGAGAATCAACTAAAAACTATTAGAAACAATTCACAACTTTAGCAAAATTGTAGAATACCAAATAAAGCTACATAAATAATCATCAATTTTATATCTAAACTACAAAGATCAGCAGCACAGATACTAACAGAAATTCCATTTAAAATAATTGTAGATAATATAAAATAATTGTGAGTCTGCCTACCAAGGCAAAGTTAGGAACTGTATGAATACAACTACAAAACACCTTCTACACAAATAAAGTCAAATCTACTCAACTGGAAAAATTTCAAGTGCTCATGGGTAAGCCAAGCAAATATAATTAAAATGACAGTAAAACCTAAATCAATCTATGTTAGGATTACTAAGTGAGAACTCAGGTTGTCTGGACAGTGACAAGGTGAGAATTCAGGTTTTCTGGACAATTACAAGGTGAGAACTCAGGTTGACTTGATAGAAGGAGCAAGCTCATTGGCTGAAGCGGTTCTTCCCAGAAGCCCTTGCATTATCCCACGCCCATTCTCTGGGAGGATAAAAAGCAACAGTGGGCCTGGAAAGTGAGTCTGCCTGGAGAAGGATAAGAACTGGAGGAGATTCAAGAAAAAGACTCTGCATTACATCTTGCTTGACGCAGCTCTCTGCAGGAAGGGAAGTCACTTCTCTGGACAAGAGTTAACAGCAACTACCTGGAGACAACGGTTCGTTACAGGAAGAAGAATCTGTCTGAGAGATTTGAGTAGACACAGCAGATCTCTTCCCAGACGAGCGATTCCAGCAGCTTCTGGAAGACGACAGCTCGCTACAAATCTACTCATTTGATGCCCTACCAATCAAATTCCCAAGAAATTATTTTACAGCAATAGATAAAATAATAATAAAGATCATATGGAAGAGCAAAAGATCAAGAATTTCAAGGGAATTACTAAAAAAAATGCAAATGAAGGTGGCCTACCTGTAATAGATCTAAATTTATATGATAAAGCAGTGGCCATCAAAACCATTTGATATGGGATACAAAATAGAAAACTCAATCAGTGGAATTGGTTAAGTTCACAAGATGCAATATTCAATGACTAAATTAATCTGGTGTTTGATAAATCCAAAAACCCTGATTTGGGGGATAAGAACTCACTATTTGACAAAAATTTCTGGGAAAATTGGAAATTAGTATGGCAGAAACTAGGCACTGACAAATACCAAACACCCTATACAAAGATAAAGTTGAAATGTTTTCATAATTTAGAATAGAGAGTGATATTATAAGCAAATCAGAAGAACAAAGGATGATTTACCTCTCAGATATGTGGAGAAGAAAGAATTTATGGTCAAGAAAGAACTGAAGTAGATTATCAAATTGTCAAATATAAAAATGATAATTTTGATGATAATAAGTTGAAAAGTTTTTGTATAATTAAAACCAATGAAGACAAGATTAGAAGGAAAGCAATAAACTGGTAAAAAAAATACATTTAGGCGGAGCCAAGATGGCGGAGAAGAAACACACGACTCTGTGAATGTCCTCACTCCCTCACAACCAATTAGATAAATCAGCCTCAGAAATAGCCCTGGACTGATAGATACCACAAGGACTGGAAGCACGACTTACCAGCTGAAGAGAATCTGGAGTTTCAACAGAAAAGGTCAGTTCCCAGGGGAGGAAGAAGAGAGGCCAGCACAGATGGCTGGGTGCTAGCATACTGCGCCCATCGAGCTGGGAAGGGCTCTGGGATCAGAGAAGCCACTGAGATAAAGGAATCTGGCACAGGCCGTTAGCTCTTCTCTGCTTATAATATAGCAGTTCAGAAGAGAAAGCTAAAATACTTGAAAAACTCAGAAAGATTAGATTTTCCAGGACCCTAGGGGTGACTCAGCAGATCTCGGCACCAGGGGGTGTGGCCTCAGCTAACACCTGAGAATAGTTAAGAGATTGACAAGTGGGTGGATACGGCCCAAGGCAACACACATTGCCTAGCTTAGCTAGAGGGAGTGGAACTCAGATCCAGAAGTACCAGAGAAGCGGAACCTTTGAACTAGGGACCACGGTTTCTGGCAGACACTTCCAGTTTGAGCACAGGGGCTTCTGAAGTCACCTGCTACAGACATCCACGCCCCACCGGGACTCATAGGCTAGGCTTTGTACCGTATTTACTGTTCAATCTCCACCTCAGGGAAGCCACTAAAACACAGCGCCCTCGGGGCACAGCAGTGCTAGTCACCTCTGAGGCATTTCCAGGGAGGGGGTGGGGAACTCTCTCCCAGAGCTCTATCTTAGCTCAGGCACAAGAGCCGCTGCATCCATCCGGTCTGGGAGGAAGCTGGTAAAGAAGTAAATAAATAATTTCCTACCCCAGGGACAGACCCCAAAAGAATTTTAAAATATGAACAAAAAAGCCAGAAAAACCATAGATTCCTTCTACACAGAGAAAGAGCGGGTATCCAACCCAGAGGAAGTTAACAGCAGAGAGACAGCAGATAACAACCTAAAGGGGAATGATTCCTGCCCCCCATCACATAACTCTCTCCTAGATGAGACTATTAAAAAGTTAAGAAAGCTTGAAGAAAAATGGGGAAAGGAAAGGGAAGCTATGATAGAGAATAACAACATCATGAAATTGGAGTTGGAAAAAATAAAGAATTCACAGGAATTCACATAGAAAGGAATGTACTTTCTTCTCAGCAGTTCATGGATCCTATACAAAAATTGACCATATATTGGGACATAAAGATCTCAAAATTAAATGTAGGAAGGCAGAAATAATAAATGCCTTCTTCTCAGATCACAATGCAATAAAAGCTACATTCAGTAAAAAGTTAGGGGTAAATAGACCAAAAAGTAATTGGAAACTGAATAATCTCATCTTAAAGAATGACTGGGTGAAAGAGCAAATTATAGAAACAATTAATAATTTCACCCAAGATAATGACAATGATGAGACATCATACCAAAATCTTTGGGATGCAGCTAAAGCAGTAATGAGGGGAAATTTTATATCTTTAGAGACTTATTTGAAGAAAATAGAGAAAGAGAAGATTAACGAATTGGGCTTACAACTTAAAAGGCTATTAAAAGACCAAATTATAAACCCCCAACCAAAAATTAAACTTGAAATACAAAAATTAAAAGGAGAAATCAATAATATTGAAAGTAAAAAAAAAACTATTGAATTAATAAATAAAACCAAGAGTTTGTTTTATGAAAAAAACAATAAAATAGATAAACCTTTGTTAAATTTGATCAGAAAAAAGAAAGAGGAAAGTCAAATTGTTAGTCTTACAAATGAAAAGGGGGATCTTTCCACCAATGAAGAGGAAATTAGAGAAATAATAAGGAGTTACTTTGCCCAACTTTATGCCAATAAATTTGATAACTTAAGGGAAATGGATGACTTCCTCCAAAACTATAGGCTCCCTAGATTAACAGAGGAGGAGATAAATTGCTTAAATAGTCCCATTTCAGAAAAAGAAATAGAACAAGCTATTAATCAACTCCCCAGGAAAAAATCCCCAGGGCCAGATGGATTTACATGTGAATTCTACCAAACATTTAAAGAACAATTAGCTCCAATGTTATATAAATTATTTGAAAAAATAGGGGATGAAGGAGTCCTACCAAACTCCTTTTATGACACAGACATGGTACTGATACCTAAACCAGGTAGATTGAAAACTGAGAAAGAAAATTATAGACCAATCTCCTTAATGAATATTGATGCTAAAATCTTAAATAAGATATTAGCAAAAAGACTTCAGAAAATCATCTCCAGGATAATACACTATGATCAAGTAGGATTCATACCAGGAATGCAGGGCTGGTTTAATATTAGGAAAACTATTAATATAATTGACCATATTAATAATCAAATTAATAAGAACCATATGATCATCTCAATAGATGCAGAAAAAGCATTTGACAAAATCCAACATCCATTCCTACTAAAAACTCTTGAGAGTATAGGAATAAATGGACTATTCCTTAGAATAATCAGGATCATATATTTAAGACCGTCAGTAAGCATAATATGCAATAGAAATAAACTACAACCTTTCCCAGTAAGATCAGGAGTGAAACAAGGTTGCCCACTATCACCATTACTATTCAATATAGTACTAGAAACGCTAACCTTTGCAATAAGAGCCAAGAAAGAGATTCAAGGAATTAGAGTAGGAAATGAGGAAATCAAACTATCACTTTTTGCAGATGACATGATGGTATACTTAGAGAACCCCAAAGACTCTGCTAAAAAGCTACTAGAAATAATTCAACATTTCAGCAAAGTGGCAGGATACAAAATTAATCCACATAAATCCTCAGCATTTTTATATATCACTAACAAAATGCAATAGCAAGAGATACAAAGAGAAATTCCATTCCAAACAAATGTTGAGAGTATAAAGTATTTGGGAATCCATCTACCAAAGAAAAGTCAGGAATTATATGAGAAAAATTACAAAACACTTGCCACAAAAATAAAATCAGATTTAAATAATTGGAAAGACATTCAGTGCTCTTGGATAGGCCGAGCGAATATAATAAAGATGGCAATACTCCCCAAACTAATCTATTTATTTAGTGCTATACCAATCAGACTCCCAAGAAACTATTTCAATGACCTAGAAAAAATAACAACAAAATTCATATGGAAGAATAAAAGGTCGAGAATTGCAAGGGAACTAATGAAAAAAAAGTCAGAGGAAGGTGGTCTAAGTGTACCTGATCTAAAGCTATATTATATAGCAGCAGTCACCAAAACCATTTGGTATTGGCTAAGAAATAGACCGGTACATCAGTGGAACAGATTAGATACAAAGGACATAAAAGGGTACATCTATAGCAATCTAATCTTTGACAAAACCAAAGATACCAACATTAGGGATAAAAATTCATTATTTGGAAAAAAACTGTTGGGAAAACTGGAAATTAATATGGCAGAAATTAGATATGGATCCACACTTAACACCATATACCAAGATAAGATCAAAATGGGTTCATGATTTAGGCATAAAGAGGGACATAATAAATAGATTAGAGGAACAGAGGATAGTCTACCTCTCAGACTTGTGGAGGAGGAAGGAATTTATGACCAGAGGAGAACTAGAGATCATTATTGATCACAAAATAGAAGATTTTGATTACATCAAACTTAAAAGTTTCTGTACAAATAATACTAATGCAAACAAGATTAAAAGGGAAGTAACAAATTGGGAAAATATTTTTAAAAACAAAGGTTCTGACAAAGGTCTCATTTCCAAAATATATAGAGAACTGACCCTAATTTATAAGAAACTGAACCATTCTCCAATTGATAAATGGTCAAAGGATATGAACAGACAATTCTCAGATGAAGAAATTGAAACTATATTCACTCACATGAAAGAGTGTTCCAAATCACTACTGATCAGAGAAATGCAAATTAAGACAACTCTGAGATACCACTACACACCTGTCAGATTGGCTAAGATGACAGGAACAAATAATGATGAATGTTGGAGGGGATGTGGGGAAACTGGGACACTAATGCATTGTTGGTGGAGTTGTGAAAGAATCCAGCCATTCTGAAGAGCAATTTGGAACTATGCCCAAAAAGCTATCAAACTGTGCATAGCCTTTGACCCAGCAGTGCTACTACTGGGCTTATATCCCAAAGAAATCCTAAAGAGCAGAAAGAGACATATATGTGCCAAAATGTTTGTGGCAGCTCTTTTTGTTGTAGCTAGAAACTGGAAGATGAATGGATGTCCATCAGTTGGAGAATGGTTGGGTAAAATATGGTATATGAAGGTTATGGAATATTATTGCTCTGTAAGAAATGACCAGCAGGAGGAATACAGAGAGGCCTGGAGAGACTTACATCAACTGATGCTGAGTGAAATGAGCAGAACCAGAAGATCACTATACACTTCAACAACAATACTGTATGAGGATGTATTCTGATGGAAGTGGAAATCTTCAACATAAAGAAAAGCCAACTCACTTCCAGTTGATCAATGATGGACAGAGGTAGCTACACCCAGAGAAGAAACACTGGGAAGTGAATGTAAATTGTTAGCACTAATATCTGTCTGCCCAGGTTACATGTACCTTCGGAATCTAATGCTTATTGTGCAACAAGAAAATGATATTCACACACATGTATTGTATCTAGGTTATATTGTAACACATGTAAAATGTATGGGATTGCCTGTCATCGGGGGAAGGAAATAGAGGGAGGGGGGGATAATTTGGAAAAATGAATACAAGGGATAATATTATATATACATATACATATATATATATATAATAAAAAAATACATTTAAAGGCTCTGATAAAGGTCTCATTTCTAAAGTATATAGAGAATTGACCCAAATTTATAAGAGTTCAAGCCACTCTCCAATTGATAAATGGTCAAAGATTATCAACAGGAATTTTCAGATGAAAAAAAATTAAAACCACTTCTAGTCATATGAAAAGATTCTCTAAATTACTATTGATTAGAGAAATTCAAATTAAAACAACTCTGAGGTACCATTACATACTTTTCAGATAGGCTAAGATGACAGGAAAAGTTAATGATGAATGTTGGAGAGGATGTGGGAAAAGTGAGACACTAATATTTTGTTGGTGGAGTTATGAACTGATTCAATCATTCTGGAGAGCAATTTGGATCTATCCTCAAAGAGTTTTCAAACTGTGTATACTCTTTGATTCAGAAGTGTCTCTACTGGATTGTATTTAATTTTAAAGTTTTTCTAACCAAATAATTGGTCAAATTTTGTGCAGGTTCCATATGCTGCAGAGAAAAAAAAAATATATTTCTTTCTGTCACCATTCAGTAAAGTAAAATTCTTTCTGTCTCCATCCAGTTTTTTCCGAAGCTCTGTGATATCTAACTTTTCTAAAAGCTATGTATCTCCTTAATATCTTTCCTTTTTATTTGGTGGTTTGATTTATCTAGTTCTGAGAGATCAAGTTTGAAATTTCCACTGGCAGATTTTTTGGTTTATTTCTTCTTGAAGCTCTCTTAACTTCTTCTGTAAGAATTTGGATGTTACGCCACTTGGTGCATGTAATGTTAAGTATTTAAATTCATTATTTATGGCACCCTTTAGCAAAATTTAGTTTCCTTCCTTATATATTTTAATTAGATATATTTTTGTTTCTGCTTGATCCAAGATCAGGATTAATATTCCATTTTTTTTTCTTTTTACTTCAGCTGAAGCATAATAGATACTACTGTAGGGTTTTCTCTTTGCTCTTTTTATATCACTCTGCATTAAATGTGTTTCTTGTAAATAACATATTGTAAAATTCTGGTTCTTAATCCAGTGTGCTCTGTTTTTTTGGTTTTTTTTTTGGGGGGGTGGGAGGAGGGAAATTCATTCCATTCATATTAACAATTAAATTTGCTACATCTGTATTTCCTGTCATCTTATTTTATTTCCCCTTATTTATACTTTTCTTTTTTCTTTCCCCCTCTTCCCTCCTACTTCCCTATAGGGAGAAACAAGTTTCTCTATGAAATTAATTATGTCTCTTCAAGTAGAATGCGCAGTTCTATAATGCTCATTCTTTTCGTTTTTACCCTCTCAATTGTATTGGCTTTTTGCCTTTTTATGAAATGTAATTTACCCCATTTTAAACTCCATTTGCCTTTTCCTACAATAGAATTTCTTTCCACCCCTTTCTTTTTATACCCTCAAAATAAAGTCAAATTATAACTAAACTCTGTATATATACTTCTAAATACATGATACAAAACTCTTTAAATATACTTCTAACAAAGATATAGTTCTCAAGAGTTAACCATATCATCTTCCTCTATAGAGATGTAACATTTTAACTTTTAAAAGGAGCACATTTTTTTCTTTCCATTTTACTTTTTTATGCTTCTCTTGAATTTTATATTTGAAGTTTAATTTTTGTGTTCAGTTCTGGCCTTTTCATACAAAAAGAAAATCAATTGAACTATATCATTGAATTTCCATCATTTCCTCTGAATGATAATGTTGAACTTTTCTGAATAGTTGATTCTTGACTATAATCCTTTGCCCTTAGGAATATCATATTCCAGGTCCTTGGAACCTTTGAAGTAGAAGTTGCTAGGACTTTTGTAATCTTGATTGTAGCTGCTCAATATTTAAATTATTTCCTTCTGGCTGTTTACAATGTTTTCTCTTTGTTCTGATAATTCTAAAGTTTAGCTGTGTTATTCTTTGGAGTCTTCATTTTGGTGTCTCTTTCAGCAGGTTATCTATCAGTGAATTCTTTCAGTGGTTATTTTACTCTCTGGTTCTAGAACATTAGGGCAGTTTTCCTTGATGATTTCTTGAAAAATGTTGTCTAGGCTCTTTTTTATCAAAGTTTATCAAAGTTATTTCTTAGGCTGTCCTTCCTATATCTTATTTCCAGCACAGTTGTTTTATCCAATAAGGTATTTTACATTTTTCTTTCTTTTTTTTTTTCTTTCTTTTTTCTTTTTTGTTTTGTTTGACTGATTGTAGATATCTTATTGAGTCATTTAATTCAATTTGTTCAGTTTTAATTTTTAATGAATTTTTAAAAATTAGCTTTCTTATTTCCTTTTGCATTTGCCCTTTTAAATGAATTTTTTTTGTTGTTGTTCACTGGATTTTTTTTTAACATTTCACAAATTCTGTTTTTCAAGATGTTTTCTTTTTCTACTCTGGCAAATCTATTTTTAGATTATATACTTTTTTTCCATTTTGCTAAATCCATCTTTAAGGTGTTTTTTTCAGATAATTTCTGTTTCATTTTCCAAACTCTTCTTCAAAGTTCTTATTTCCTTTTTTCTTCTCTCTTTCCAGATACTTTTTGAATTCTTTCAAGAGAGTCTTGTGAGATGAGTTCCAAATCATATTACTCTTTGACACTTCCTTTGAGACTTGCCTTTATTATCCTCAGAGTTTGAGATCTGGTCTTCCTTGTCTCAATAAAAGCTACCTATGTTCAAATATCTTTTGGCTTTTTTGACCATTTTAAAAATTGAGGTCTGCTCCTAGGATACAGTGAAGGTTGTCCAAAACTTCCTCTAAAAGGATATAGGGGTTTCATGCTTAGTTGGGCCTAGTGATGCAGTCTTTTCTGGTGGGTGGTGTAAATGTTCTGATTGTCTCTTAATTATAATACATCCTTCTCTGGGAGGAGGTTTCTTTTCTGTATAATCTTTTCCTCTGTGAGCAGGTTTCTTGGGAGGCTTCTGGAGCCTTCCCCTCCAAAAGCTTGGGATTGCTGGACTTGCGAATCCACGGGACATCTTCTCTTTGACTCAATCCAGACTGTTCTTCAGACTCTTTTTATCCTCCCAGAGAATGGGCTTGTGGGTATTTTAAGGTGTAAACTCCTTTTAAAAATATGAACTAAAGATGTGAATTCTAAGCTAGAGAATTGCCAAGTACCAACTTACCATCTAGTAAGAACCTAACAGGGTGGGACTGTTCAATTGAGACAATTTTCCTGAAATTCTTCCAAAAATATTTTCTACTGAGAATTTGTTACAATCCAAATATTTGTGTTTTATGTCACTCTAAAACTGTTCAAAGGCTTGATCTGGTGTTGATCTTAGGGAAGAAAGGAAGAGCTCTGACAGAAGACCTATCTATTCTCAGCCTTCTTGGCACTGGCACTGCCCCCTGGAGTTTATTTTAAACCTAAATATTTTCCCCACAGACTAATAAAGTTTAAGGGCATTTAGATATTTTAGCCTAATAGCTCTTCTTTTTGAGGAAAATGGAATAGCTAGCTTCTGGGCTTAGATGTCCTGCTTCCCCTTCCGGTAAGTATCAATTTTCTTTGAAGAAAAGTGGAGACAGATTCTTATTTTTGCCACCTGTGGGCCATATCTAGAAAAGTACATATAAGCAAAAAGCACACAAAACCCCCCTACACATCTATCTGTCTATATGTGTGTTTGTGTGTGTGTGTATGTTTACACTTTTATATGCACACACTTCCATGTATACACACGTGCACATATATATGTATATATGTGTGTATATGTATACATCTACATATCAAGCTATACATACACACACAATTGTTTGTGTCTGTGTGTATTTCCATCTTTCAAGTCCCCCCCATTATTCTACTCTAATTAATCCAAATTTAAAGGATAGTAAAGTACTTCATCATAAAACAAATGAAAGGGACTAACATTAATGAAAATGTAGGCTGAATAGACATTATCTGCATCAGGGCTTCTTAACTTTTTTCCACTAGTGACTCCTTTTCCACTAGTAATCTGAGAAATTTTTATACAACCCTGGGTATAGGAATATGTAAAATAGTATGCAAATCTAACTTTTACTGATAAGTCCTAATTTTGTGACTCACATACTCAGGTTTTGAGACCTTGTATGGGGTATTAAACCACAGTTTAAGAAGCATGGATCCTCATAACTGTCCCTGCTATATAAACCCCATGTTATTTGTTAGTTCATAAATTGTCTTTTTATTTCTTTGGGAGATAGGAAATATTCTGAGGAACATAAGGAGAAAACACGATGACTAGCACTACTACATGGTAGAATGTGTTGAGTATTGGACTTGGAGTCAGGAAGATTTGATTTCAAATTGAACTTTATATATTTAGTAGACATATACACTTGGGCAAATCTTCTAATCTATGTTGATCTTAGTTTTTCTCATCTATAAATGAGGATAATTTTATCTATTTCCCAATGTTGTAGTGATGATCAAATTAAGTATTTATAAAAAACTTAGCTAAATGCCTCACACATAGTAAAGTTTGTGTTAAAGTTAATTGTGATTAGCTATAGCTACTCTTTTATATAAATTGAGATTTTTTGTTTGTGTTGGCTAAGCAGCATGCTACCAAAGAGAAAATACTTAAAACGATTTAAATTGCCATTGTAAGACATGAGATAATCTGCCCCAAATGAGTTCCTTTACTAGTATATATGAATCACTAGGTTTAACTATATATTTATTTATTTTAGAATGGTTAAATACATTTTTTTTGTATAGAATATATGGAGACAATATGCCTATAAGTATCAGTGCTGGACTAGTTATTAAATACTTGGTTTTGAAACTTTTCTCTGACATTTATTACTTGGACAAATTTTTCAACCTTAATGTGCCTCAAGCAACTAAGTCAAACTTCTAAATCAATGCATAGACTGAGGAGCTGTTATCTCCATGGTACTAGGGACCACCTTTACATCTCTGCAAATCAACAATCTTTTCCTTATCTGTTTATATATTCAGGTCATTATATTAGGGTAAAGATATGAACTTGAAAAAATAGTTTCTTTATAATGCTTTACAAGTTTGATTGAATCTCTGCCAATATCAGGTAGTGTGACAGTTTGTACCCAATTCTGTCTATAGGAGGCTCTGCATCTTTTTTTATACTCAGCCACCTAGACATTTGATTGCCAAATGTGTTGTGAATAGAAAGACAAAAATGAAACAGCCTCTGTCCTCCAGAAACTTATATTTTATTACCATGGAAAATATGTAAATCTAAAAGCAGATACAAGATCTATGAAAAACAACACAGGGAAATTTTGAAGAAAAGAACCATCAGATAGGAAGATTAAAATTAGAGAGAGTCAAAGGCACTGAGAAAACAGAGAGAGAGACAGACAGACAGAGTAAGAGACAGAGAGAGACAAACAAGAGACAAAGATAATCATAGGTCAATCTGCTGAAGGAAACAGGAAAAACTGGGCTTATGGGTACATTAAGGAGCCTTGCCTTGTTGAGGAGAGAGACTCTTTTACTTTCAGAAAATAAGTTAGAAGAGGGGAAATGGGAAATTATTTCTCTTGAAGATTATCAATACTTGTTGTCTAAGAGTTTACATTCTGTTAGTGAGAGGATGCAAATTTAAATACATATAGACAATCTATTTTGAAAAAGTAATATTGGGTTTTTTTAAGTAATTCTTTGAAAGCTAAGCAGTAACAGTTTGAGGGAAAAAAAAGAAAAATCCTGCCATACAATGTTACTTTTGAGTTGAGCTGGGAAGGATACCAATCATTCTAAGAAATGTGAAGTCATTTCATCCATGATTGCCATCCTAAGCAAAGGCATCAGAAGCAAGATAGAAGTGTCATGTGTGAAGAATAGCAAGAAGGATGAATTGGTTGGTTAAAATATAGGATGCATAAAATAAAATATATTTTAGAATTTCAAAGATAGTTTGGCTTTAAATGATAAACAGAACAACTGATATCTTATTATTGGGACTCATAAGGGTTAATTCAGTTAACTAATTAGTATGTATTATTAAGTATTTACTATGTACCAGACATGATGTCATGTCCTGGGATATAAATATGACAAATAAAACAATCCCAAATTGCAAGGATTTTACATCCTAACTTTGGGAAAAGGGCATCAAAATATGTAGGATATTACTGTACATGCATTAATAAATATAAAAATAATAAAAACAAATTAGTACTATACAACAAATCTTGTGAGAAAGGGCTCCAGAATTTTGGAGAATCAAGAAAGGCTTCACAAAGAGAATGGTGCTTGAGTTGCATCTTTAATGAACTACTTTAACGAGTTACTGCAGGCAGCTAATATAAAGGCATTAAAATGGAACTTGGTATGTCTTGTATGAGGAACAATGAGAAGGCTAATTTAGCTGGATAATGTGGTATAGGAAGAATAGTTATGTACAGTTCTGGAAAGATTGGTTGAGAGAAAATTGTAAAGAGTGACAAAAAGTATAAAGTATGAATTTTAATTTTATCTAAGATATAAGCAGAATTCACTGGAATATGTTAAATAGAGGAGTCAGTCATATTTAAGTAAAATCACTTAAGAAGTAGTGTATAGGATGAACTGAAGTAGAGGATGATTTGAGTCAGGGCAACCAATTATGAGGCTACTGAAATAATCTAGGTGGCAGATAATGAGGTTCTGTACTAAAAGGATAGTTATGTGAATATGTTATGGATGTAGAAATGGCTGGATTTGTCAACTAATTGGATATGTGCATCAAAGGACAAGATGGTGTTTAAGTTAGCACTGATTATAAACCTCAGAGACTGGAGGAACAGTTCTGCCTACAACAAGAATAGAAAAAGTTTGAAAGACAGGCAAACTTTAGGTGATAATAAATTTTTACTTAGACATGTTTGATTTTAAATTCTACTACTAGGTGGTGTAGAGGATAGAATGGTGGACCTGGATCAGGAAAAACAGAATTCAGATCTTGTCTCAAACACTTTCTGGCTCTCTGACACTGAGCAATTGCTTAATCTTTATATTATTTTTCGGATATGCAGATGAAGATAATAATACAGTTTACTTCTCAAGGTTGCTGTGAAAATCAAAAAAGTAATATATGTAAATTGATTTGGAAACTTTGAAACTTTATATATTTGCTCTTATATCTTGTTCATTTCTGAAATACACACTAAGAAATTGATGAAGAGAATTGAAGCTTAAGGCAAAAAGGCACTGGATATTTAGATTTTAATGTCATCAGTTTAGAGATAAACTAATAACTGATGCTATAACTATTAAAAATTAAAGAATCTGGGGAACAGATATAATTTGAGGAAGTGATACAGATAAAGCATCCATAAAAGAAGCAGAGAAGGAAGCATTAGAAAAGTAGTATAACAACCAAAAGAAGCTATATTGTGGACCCTAAAGAGGAGAGAAAATTCAGGGGAGGATGTTCAGGCGTAGGAAATCCAGAAAATGGGTTTAGGAAACTGAGGACTCCAAATCAGATTTAAAAATTAAGAAATCAGAAGGGAGTGAAACAAGGATGCCAACTATCACCATTACTATTCAATATTGTACTAGAAAGGCTAGCCTTGGCAATAAGAGCCCAGAAAGAGATTCAAGAAATTAGAGTAGGTAATGAGGAAATCAAACTATCACTCTTTGCAGATGACATGATGGTATACTTAGAGAACCCCAAAGACTCTGCTAAAAACCTATTAGAAATAATTCAGAACTATAGCAAAGTTGCAGGATACAAAATAAATCCACATAAATCCTCAGCATTTTTATACATTACCAACACAATCCAAGAGCAAGAGATACAAAGAGAAATTCCATTCAAAATAACGGTCGATATATAAAATATTTGGGAATATCTCTAGCAAAGGAAAGTCAGGAATTATATGAGCAAAATTACAAAACACTTGCCACAAAAATAAAGTCACATTTAAATAATTGGAAAGACATTAAGTGTTCTTGGATAGGCCAAGTGAATATAATAAAGATGACAATACTCCCTAAACTAATCTATTTATTTAGTGCTATGCCAATCAGACTCCCAGGAAACTATTTCAATGACCTAGAAAAAAATAACAAAATTCATATGGAAGAACAAAAGGTTGAGAATTCCAAGGGAAGTAATGAAAAAAAAATCAAATGAAAGTGGCCTAGCTGATCTAGACCTATATTATAAAGCTACAGTCACCAAAACCATTTGGTATTGCTAAGAAATAGACTGGTTGAACATTGGAATAGGCTACATTCACAGGGCAAGATAGTGAACAAAAATAGCAATCTAGTGTTTGACAAACCCAAAGATCCGAACTTTTGGGATAAGAATTCATTATTTGACAAAAACTGCTGGGAAAACTGGAAATTAGTATGGCAGAAACTAGGCATTGACCCACATTTAACACTACATACTAAGATAAGATCAAAATAGGTTCATAATTTAGGCAAAAAGAACGAGATCATAAATAAATTAGAGGAACATAGGGGAATTGTGGAGGAGGAAGGAATTTGTGACCAAAGGAGAACTAGAGATCATTATTGATCACAAAATAGAAAATTTTGATTACATTAAATTAAAAAGCTTTTGTACAAACAAAATTAATGCAAACAAGATTAGAAGGGAAGTAACAAATTGGGAAACCATTTTTACAGTTAAAGGTTCTGATGAAGGCCTCATCTCCAAAATATACAGAGAATTGACTCTAATTTATAAGAAATCAAGCCATTCTCCACTTTTCATAGTGGCTAGGAACTGGAAAATGAATGGATGTCCATCAATTGGAGAATGGTTGGGTAAATTATGGTATATGAATGTTATAGAATATTATTGTTCTGTAAGAAATGACCAACAGGAGGAATACAGAGAGGCTTGGAGAGACTTACATCAACTGATGCTGAGCGAAATGAGCAGAACTAGGGGATCATTATATATTTCAACAATGATACTGTATGAGGATGTATTCTGATGGAAGTGGATATTTTCAACATAGAGAAGAGCTAATCCAATTCCAATTGATCAATGATGTACAGAATCAGCTACATCCAGTAAAGGAACACTGGAAAATGAGTGTAAACTATGAGCATTGTTTTTTTTTTTTTTGTTTTGTTTTGTTTTGTTTTGTTTTGTTTTGTTTTGTTTTTCTTCCCAGATTATTTTTACCTTCCGAATTCAATTCTTCCTTTGCAACAACAACAACAAAATTCGGTTCTGCACATGTATATTATACCTAGGATATACTATAAGATATTTAATATGTATGGGAATGCCTGCCATCTAGGAGAGAGGGTGGAGGGAAGGATGGGAAAAATTCAGAACAGAAGGAAATACAAGGGATAATGTTGTAAAAAAAAAAAAAGCTATGCATATGTACTGTCAAAAATGTTATAATTATAAAAATTAATTAAAAAAATAAACAAAATCAAGCCCTTCTCCAATTGATAAATGGTCAAAGGATATGAACAGACAATTTTCAGATGATGAAATTAAAACTATTTCCACTTATATGAAAAAGTGTTCCAAATCACTATTGATCAGAGAAATGCAAATTAAGACAACTCTGAGATACCACTACACACCTGTCAGATTGGCTAAGATGAGGAACAAATAATGATGGATGTTGGAGGGGATGTGGGAAAACTGGGACACTCATGCATTGTTGGTGGAGTTGTGAAAGAATCCAACCATTCTGGAGAGCAATCTGGAATTATGCCCAAAAAGTTATCAAAATGTGCATACCCTTTGATCCAGCAGTGCTACTTCTGGGCTTATATCCCAAGGAGATATTAAAGAAGGGAAAGGGGCCTGTATGTGCCAAAATGTTTGTGGCAGCCCTTTTTGTGGTGGCTAGAAACTGGAAAATGAATGAATGTCCATCAATCGGAGAATGTTGGGTAAATTATGGTATATGAATGTTATGGAATATTATTGTTCTGTAAGAAATGACCAACAGGAGGAATACAGAGAGGCTTGGAGAGACTTACATCAACTGATGCTGAGTGAAATGAGCAGAACTAGGAGATCATTATACACTTCAACAATGATACTGTATGAGGTTGTATTCTGATGGAAGTGGATATCTTCAACATAGAGAAGAGCTAATCCAATTCCAATTGATCAATGATGTACAGAATCAGCTACATCCAGTAAAGGAACACTGGGAAATGAGTGTAAACTGTTAGCATTTTTTGTTTTTCTTCCCAAATTATTTTTACCTTCCGAATTCAATTCTTCCTTTGCAACAACAACAACAAAATTCGGTTCTGCACATGTATATTGTACCTAGGATATACTATAAGATATTTAATATGTATGGGAATGCCTGCCATCTAGGAGAGAGGGTGGAGGGAAGGATGGGAAAAATTCAGAACAGAAGGAAATACAAGGGATAATGTTGTAAAAGAAAAAAGCTATGCATATGTACTGTCAAAAATGTTATAATTATATATATATATGAAAATCAGAAGGTAGGGACCAAGATGCCAAAGTGAACACAGAAACTCATCCAATCTTTTCCCCCAAACCATTCATATTCCTTTAAATAATGACTCTAAACAAATTTTAGAGCATTAGAAAACCTAAAAAGATAGAATAGAAAATTTCCAGCCAAAGCCATTTTAGAAGGTCTACAGAAAACATTTGTGACTATAGGGTGGGACTCCAGCATGCAGTCCTAGTACATATCATGCCAGCACAGTTCCAAACCCAGACACCAGCCTCAGACCAAGACCTGGCCCTGGCCCCAACCCCAGCTAGACCTCTGAATCAGTAGCATTATTGGTGACTGCCAGATCATTAAGCCCAGAAACACTAGAAGGACTTGGAGGGTCACCAGAAAAGATCTATGGAACCAGGATGAGATTCATTCATGCAATTCCAGCACAGGTCATATTAGCGCAACCTTGGCCTCAGCCTTAGCAAAATGGAACCTCTGAATCAGCAGCAGTGCTGGAGGCTTCTGCACCTCTCAGCCCAGAAACACCAGAAAGGATTCAGAAAGTCAGCAGAGAGGGTTGGAGCACCAGGAGAGAAGTCCAGCCTGTAGTCCTAGCACAGGCTGCATCAGTGCAGCCCTAGTTAGCAAAACCCTATCTCCAACCTGCTCTCCCTCTGCAAAGCACTATTTTATTGCTTTAGCACACTAGCTTTTACAGCTATTGTGATGGTGGGGATACTGGGGAAGCACTCCTATCAATTCCAGGACAGAAAAGAGTGCTTGTGGTCAGGTTCCTAGAAAGATCTCTGAACACAACTGCACAAAGCCCCTGAAGCTTGGAACAGTGCATCTTCTACCCTGGAAAAAGAGTCCTACTTTAACAAACATAACAGTGAAGTAAAGTAAAGTAATAGGCTAGAAAAATGAGAAGAAAGCAAAAAAAATTCTGACAATTAAAAGTAATTATGGTGACATTCAGAAGATAATAACAAAGTCAAAGCTGCAACATTCAAACCTGTAAGAAAAATAAGAATTGAGCTCAGGCCATGGAAGAACTCAAAAGGATTTATGAAAAGCAAGTAAAAGAAACAGAGAAAAAATTAGGAAAAGAATTGAGAGTGGTGAGAAAAAGATAATGAAGAGAAGAATGCCTTAACAAAGCAAAATTGGACAAAACTGAGAAAGTATAAAAGCTCAGTGAGGAAAATAATTCCTTAAAAATAGAATTGAAGAGTAAATTTAAACTAATAATTTTCTGAGAAATCAAGACACAATAAAGCAAAACCCCAAAAATGAAAAAAAAAATAGAAAAAAGAGGTGTGAAATATCTCATTGGAAAAACAACTGATTTGAAAAATAGATCTTGAAGAGAAAATTTAAAAATTATTGGTCTACCTGAAAATCATGATCAAAAAAAGAACCTGAGCATCATTATCAAGGAAAACTATTTTAATATTCTAGAATCAGAGGATAAAATAGAAATTGAAGGAATCCACTGATCACCTCCTGAAAGTGAAAACTTCCAGGAATATTATAGCCAAATTTTGCAACTCCCAGGTCAAGGAGAAAATATTACAAGCATTCAGACAGAAACAATTAAAATATAGTGGATCCACAGTTAATAAAATACAAGATTTAGCAACTTCTACATTAAAGAATAGTGGGCTTAGAATATGATTCCTGAGAACAATAGAGCCAGGATTACAACCAAGAATCACCTACCTAGCAAAACTGAGTATAATCCTTCAGAGGAAAAGGTAGTCATTTACTGAATGACAGGATTTTCAAGGACTCATGATGAAAAGACCAGAACTGAATAGAAAAATTTGGTTTTCAAATCTGGATTCTGGAAAAGCACATGGAGGAATTAAGAAAATATTATCATAAGGTTTTTAATAAGGTTTATCAGTTTACATTCCTACATGGGAGAATGATGCTGGTAATTCATTAGAACGTTCTCATTATTTTGGCAGTTAGAAGGAGTATATATAAACCAAGAGTACAGGTGTGAGTTGAATATGAAGAAATAATATTTTTTTTAAAATGATGAAATTAAGGGGTGCAAGAGGAATGTACTGGGAATAAAGCAAAGAGAGAAGGGGAATGGTGCAAATTATCTGCAATAAAAAAGAAACAAGAAAAAAAATTACAAAGGAAGTGAAGAAGTGAAGGAAGAGTGAGAGACCCTTACTCTCATCAGAATAAGTTTAAAGAGGAAATAACATACATACTCAATATGTCTAATAGAACTATATCTTACTCTGCAGGAAAATAGGAGGAAGATGGGATATGGGAAAGGAGGAAGGGAAATAAAATGGAAAGTATATTGGGGGGGAGTAGTCAATACCAAAACACTTTTGAAGATGGACAGGATAAAAGGGAAAGACAATAAATGAGAGCAAGTGCAGTTAGCAATAGTAACTGTAAAAATAATTTTGAAGCAAGTTTCTCTGATAAAGCCTCATTTCTAAGACATAGAAGGAACTGAGTCAAATTTATAAAAAGTAAGACAATGCCCCAACTGATAAATGATCAAAAAATATGATCTGTGCCCAAAGGGCTAGGTATGAATAAAAAAAATTAAAAAGTAAAATACCTATATGTACAAAATTATTCATAGCAGCTCTTTTCTCAGGGCAAAAATATTAGAAATTGGAAAATGGCCCAATAAACTGTGGTATTTATTTGTGATGGAATTTTATTATTCTATGGGAAATGATGAATATGATAGTCTCAGGGGGAAAAACAATAATTAGGAAAGTTCTTTATGAACTCAAAGTGAAATGTACTATATACAAAATAATAGCAATATTCTGGGATAACCAACTATAGCTGTATTTGCTATTCTCAGTAATTTAATAATCCACAACTACTTTGAACAACATGATGAAAAGATATCCACTCCTACAGAAGGAAGTGATTGTGTTTGACTATAGATTGAAGCATCATCTCTCTCTCTCTTGCTTTATTTCTCTATTTTTAGCTTAATTTTTCTTGAGGGTTTTTAATTTTCATTAGGGTGGGAAGTCTATGTTTTATTTCAAAACTTGACTTTTATAGAAATATTTTGCATAACTCTGCATTTTTTTTTATGGCTGGGGATAAGGGAGAGAACCTAGAAATCAAAAAACTTAAAACAATGTAAAAAATTTTTTGAATGTAACTGAGGAAAAGATTAAGTGATTTTAAAGAAAAAGAAAGTTAAGAGATCATTGGTAATTTTGAAAAGAACAGTTTCCGCTAAAAGGATAAAGGGGTCAATGAAAAAACAAGTACTAGAGGCTACATATATAGATTTCTTTAAGCCAGAGTGACACAATCAGATCTGTGCTTAAAGAAAAATAATGTTGACAATTGTAGAAAGGATAGATTTTAGTCGGGAGAGATTTGAAGCAAAGAGACCACAGGATGCTACTGTAATAAACAATGAAAAAATCATAATCATATGCACCAAATAGAAAGAAGCAAGCTATTATTGAAGATGTTTCAGAGAAAGATTTTTAAAAAATATTTATTAATATAATTTGTTTCTTTATCGCCAAAATATTGTTTGATATTCATACCTTTTCCACTACCATAGTCATCCTTTATAATAAAAAAAAAAGTTTACAACATCAAAAAGAAAGATTGGAAGAACAGAAAATAAATCCATCAAGATCAACTAATTCAATGAGAAAAATCCTCACAAAAGTAGAGAATCCTCACATACATTCTATGAATAAGTATACAAAGGAGAAGGATCTTATTTCTTTTCTTTGTGGTCAATATTTTTCTTTGTAATTTTTTCAGTTTTGATTTTTTTTTAATGTTTTTGCAGTTGTTATTCTATTTACATTGTTTTAACCATTGTATAGATACCTTCTTGGGCTTTTCTTACTTCACTTTGAGAAGGGGAAAAGGAAAAAGGAAAGGATAGTTTTGGGTAAATGAGATCACAAGAAATACATAATTAGTTATTTTAACTGTGAATGTGAATGGGATGAAATCTCTCACAAAACAGAAGCAGATAGCAGACTAGATTAAAAACCAGAATCCTTCAACATGTTGATTAAAAGAAATACATTTAAAGGAGACTGATACATACTGAGTAAAGGCTGGAGCAGAATTTATTATACTTCAGGTGAAGAAAAAAAAAAAAAAGCAGGGGTAGTGATCCTGATCTCAGATTAAGCAAAACCAAAATTTCATCTAATTAAAAGAGATAAAAAAGGAAACTACATCCTGCTGAAGGGTACCATAGATAATGAAGCAATATAAATACTAAATATAGATGCACAAAGTGATATATAATCCAAATTTCTAGAGGAGAAATTAAGAGAACTGCAAGAAGAAAGAGAGAGCAAAACTGTACTTGTGGGGGATGTCATCCTTGCTCTCTCATAACTAGATAAATCAAACTATAAAATAAATAAGAAAGAAGTTGAGAAAGCAAATAGAATTTTAGAAAAGTTAGGTATGATAGATCTTTGCAGAAAATTGGATAGAAATAGAAAGATGTTTATTTTGTTCTCAGCAGATCATAGAACCTATACAAAAACTGACCATGTATTAGCATAGAAACCTCAAAATCAAATGCAGAAAGGCAGAAATCATAAAAGCATTTTTCTCAAATCATGATTCAATAAATCATGCAATAAAAGACCAGGAAAATAGACCAAATATTAATTGGAAACTAAATAATCAAATCCTAAAGAATGAATTGGTAAAACAACAGATAATAAACAAAATCAATAACTTAATCCAAGAGAATGACAATAATGAGACAACATACCAAAATTTGTGGGATGCAGGCAAAGTGGTTATTAGGGAAAAATTTATGTCTTTTGATGCTTGCTTGCAACAAATAGAGAAAGACAATTTGGCTTGCTTCTAAAAAAAACTAGAAAAAGAACTAATTAAAATCCCTCAATTAAATGCCATATTTGAAATTATGAAAATAAAATGGGGGATTAATAAAATTGAAAGTAAGAAAAATATTGAATTAATAAATAAGAGTTGGCTTTATGAAAAAAACCCAACAAAATAAATAACCAGTTAGTTAATTTAATTAGAAAAATGAAAGAATAAAATAAAATTGTTAGTCTAAAAAATGAACAGGGAGAACTCTCCACCAATTAAGAGAAAATAAATCATTAATTAGGAGATTTTTGCCCAGTTATATATCAATAAATTTGATAATCTAAGTGAAATGGAGGAATATCTATAAAAATATAGATTGTCCAGATTGAGAAAAGAGGAAATACATTTCTTAAATGGTTCCACTTTAGAAAAACAAGTAAAACAAGCTATTAATCAACTCCCTAAGAAAAAAAAAACTTTAGGGTCACATGGAATTATATGTAAATTTTACCAAATATTTAAAGCACAATTAATTCCAATACTATGCAAAGTTTTTTTTTAAAAACAGGTGAATAAGGACTCTACCAAATTTCTTTTATAATACAGATATAGTGCTAATTCCTAAACCAGGTAGGGTGAAGACAGAAAAAGAAAATTAAAGACCAATTTTCTGAATGAATATTGATGCAATTTTTTTATTATAGCTTTTTATTTACAAGATATATGCATGGGTAATTTTACAACACTGACAATTGCCAAGCCTTTTGTTCCAATTTTTCCCCTCCTTCCCCCCACCCCCTTCCCCAGATGGCAGGTTGCCCAATACATGTTACATAAAGTATAAATTAAATACAACATATGTATACATGTCCAAACAGTTATTTTGCTATACAAAAAGAAAGGCCTGGAGAGACTTACATGAACTGATGCTGAGTGAGATGAGCAGGACCAGGAGATCGTTGTATACTTCAGCAACAATACTATATGATGATCAATTCTGATGGATGTGGCCATTTTCAAAAAGGAGATATATCAAATCAGTTCCAATAGAGCAGTAATGAACTGAATCAGCTACACCCAGCAAAAGAACTCTAGGAAATGATTATGAACCACTACACAGAATTTCCAATCCCTCTAATTTTGTCCGCCTGCATTTTGGATTTCCTTCACAGGCTAATTGTACACTATTTCAAAATCCGATTCTTTTTGTACAGCAAAACAACAATTTGGTCATGTATACATATATTGTATTTAATTTATACTCTAACATATTTAACATGTACTGGTCAACCTGCCATCTAGGGGGTGGGGGAAGGAGGAGAAAAATTAGAACGAAAGTTTTGGCAATTGTCAAAGTTGTAAAATTGCCCATGCATATATCTGGTAAATAAAAACCATTAAAATTAAAAAAAAGAAAGAAATGTTAGGTATGGGCTTAAGAGAAGAAAAAGAGATAAAATGAGTTAAGAGTAAAAAAAAAAAAAAAAAACTACAATACTACCTAAGGTAATCTTCACAGGATCTGGCAAGTTTTACAAGAAAAGATAAAGGCCCTCAAATACCATATTGCTGAAGGTAAAAGGCCTGGGTTTACAAACAAGAACTGACTATCCAGCCAGACTGAGCATCATTTTTTCAGGAAAAGAGATGAATCTTCAATGAAGAAAGGGATTTTCAATCAATTCTATTGAAAAAATCAGAACTAAACTGAAATTTTCATTTTTAAACACAGGACTCAAAATAAGCATAGAAAGGTAAACAGGAAAGGGAAAAAAACTATTTAAAGGTTAAACTGTTTACATCTGTAGATGACAAAATGATATTTGTAACTCTTGACAACTTTATCTTTTTTTTAGGGCAGTAAGAGGGGGCATACAGAGTCAGAGGGTTTAGATATAAATTGACTATGATGTGATAATATTAAAGAAAAAGACATTAAGAGTTGGAAAAAGGATTATACTGAGAGAAGAGGAAAGGGGAGCTAAAATGGGATAAATTAAATTATATGAAAAGGCATAAAAGACCTATTACAAAATAAAAAAATAAAGAAATGGGATGAACATTGTCTAAAGCTTAATCTCATCACTTATGGCTCAAATAGGGAACAGCATATTCACTTAATTGTGTATAGAAATTTATCATATCCTATTATGAAGTAGGAGGAGAAAGGGGAAAGAAAAGGGAGGATTTAACATTAGGAGAAAGATATAAGAGAAGAGAGATGGGGTGAACAGCTTGAGGGTGGGATGGATCAGAAACAAAACACTACTAAAAAGAGACAGGATGGAAAAAGAAAACAAAAGTGTAAATGGGGAGAAAATAGGATTGAGGGAAATACACATCTGGCAATCATAAGTGTGCATGTGCATATGATGAACTCTCCCATAAAGCAGAAGCAGATAGCAGATGTGGCAACAGCGCTAGCACCCTGGGTATCTTAGAATCAGCCAGAATCAGGAGAAGCAAAAGTCTTTATTCTTGATCTTTAGTGGTAGAAATGAAAAGAGTGGATGGTAGGATCTCTGTGACTTCACCTCCTCATCTCTCTCGCAGAAGTGACCCTGGCTAGTCTCACTGCACCTCCTAGTTCCTCTCATAATTCTCTGTATACACCAAACGATTGGGCCAACACAGGATAGTGGAAAGGGACATTTTCCAAGCACATTCTTATAGAGTATAGTCCAATCAGTTAGCCTCAAGTGCTAGATTGTTCAAACCCAGTGCATTAACTCAAGAGTTTCAGCACTTTACAAGCAGAGTAGATTAAAAACCATATTTCTATGATTTTTAAAAAAAAATTCTGAGGCTAGATTTGAACTCAGGAAGTTATCTTTCTGATGTCACACCCAGCACACTCTGCATTGTGATACATAGTCTTTTCTTCTACTTTTCATATAGCTCTTATCCTAAGAACTCAGAAATTGTAGTCTAGTAGAAATGGCTTCAAGATTATAATCTGAAATCCTGTACATAAGTTCCAACCACTTAATTGCAGGTATATAAAATTGAAAAAGTAACTTAATCTTTCTAAACCTCATTTTTTTTTCATCTGAAAAAAAAAAAGTTGCTTTTGGTTACACAATCTACCTCACAGGATTAAAAGACTTGTCACCTTTGAATACTTAGTATTATCTTCAGTGAAATTATGGGTTCTCAGCAAAATATTTTAAAGATGAAATCCAGCAAAAGTACATGACTTTACCATGATGAGACAGATAGCCAGTTGATGAAAGTTTCAGGAGTAGATTTCATATCATATTCATACTGGATCAATAGTCTTTTAAAAAATGACTCACTGTACAGTAACAATTCACAGATTTTAAAGCAATTTCCTTATAAGACACTTTTATATTGGTGGTAAAATTCCCAGTTTTCAAAGACATCAATAGAAACTTAAAAAATAGTGGTTTGCCATAGATCATATAGCTAATAAATATCAGAGGCAGTGTTTGCATTTATTTCTCATAACTTCAATTTGTATGCCTTACTACTTTCTAGAATTGCCTCCTTACAATATAACAAATAATGAAATTAAAAATAATAAATTAAATTTGTTTATATGATTTCCCTCTCTAAAAAAGAAGTGGAAAAATAAAAGTGTTGAAAGTAAAACAAATGTGCATGAAATTTATGTCCCAGTTTTGCTAATAATATTTTTTTTGTTTCACCATTTGCCCTACATCAGGGCTTGAAAGTATAGAGCAATAGTATAAAGCAGGGAGAATAAAGGAGAGCTAACCCAGAAAACCTTTTTTACTTTTTTTGTTTAAAAAAAAAAAAACACAAATTCCTTAATAGGAGCCTGAACTTTAAATCTTGACCAAGATTAAATTGTGTCAAAAGAGTCTGAGAGAATGGTATAATTTTACTTATTGTAAAAGCTCCTTAGAATAAGGATCATTGTCTTTATGGCAATCCTTGATTTATTTGGAATTGAAGAATTTTTTAATAAGAAAAGATGGGAACAATTACAATTTGAAACAGAATAAGCACCCATCTTGACCATGTTCTCCTATCTGATGAGAATTCCTGTCCATTCTTATTTAGAAGAATTAATGTGTCCTATATTCCAGATTTCCCTATTTTCATCAGAATTATGACTTTCCACTTGGGGAAGAGATAAGACATATTATCAGATCTCACAATCTTTATTCTATTTCCATTAAAAAGTTCATACTATTCAGAAAAGACATTGGACAAAATCCAACACCCATTCCTTTTAAAAACACTAGAGAGTATAGGAATAAAGGGGGTTTTCCTTAAAATTATCAGTAACATCTATTAAAAACCATCAGTAAGCATCATATGTGATGGGGATAAATTATAACCACTCCCAATAAGGTGAGGAGTGAAACAAGATTACTTAATATCACCATTAATATTCAATATCCTATTAGAAACATTAGCTTTCATGATAAGAGAAGAAAAAAAGAGGAATTAGAGTAGGCAATGAAGAAACCAAATTTTCAGTTTTTGTAGATTATAAAATAGTATACATAGAGAACCCTAGAGAATTAAGAAAAAAAACTACTAGAAATAATTCAAATTTAGCAAAATTGTTAAATATTTTTGAAAATATACAGCACTTTTGTTTTTTTCAATAACCCCATATGAGAGAGGATTAGACATTTTTCATTTTAAAGATGAAGAAACTAAATTTGAGTAAGATTAAGTGATTTTAATTTGAGTCCAGTGTTCTATCCACTAATTCATCTAGCAGCTGGTTCATCAATTGTTTCTTGGAATAATATTACTTGTAAAACTTCCCTCTGAGGTGTTTTGAAGAGACATTTGAAAATATTAAAGTCCTAAATGAAGTTTTGTTTGCATTAATTTACCTCCTTCAGAAGAGTGCTGTGAATAAAGCACAATGTAAATAATAAAATCATAGACTGAGAAATGCATGGACTTTCTGAGATAATCCATTCTGTTTCTTCATTAGTGATGAAGAGATTTCTTTTTTTTAAAGAAGCAAGTGACATAAAGAAAATAACATATATAGTATAAAGCAGAATTGTGTTGGGAATTCATTTGTCTTGACTGAATCCTAATTTTTTTTTCTCCACTATACCATGTATGCCAGTAGGACTCATGAAGTCCTACTGAAAAGCATCTTATGTTTTTTGTTAAATTTTGGAAAATAATACATACATATTAATTACTATTAAATATATTGCCACAAATTTCAAAACTCAGTTTTCAAATGTCAGTCACCAAATCCTACTGTTTGAGGACAAAAAAGACTAAAGTTGAGTATTTTGTTCCTTGAAAACAGATCTCTTCTGCTATTTTCTCCATTTTCCTTTCTTTTTTCTTTTCCTTTTATTTGGCCTGTTCAGTGCAGACATCTTGGCATCTCTGATGGATTTCTTCTCTTAACCTATTATTTCTCCTTAATGTTTTTCCCTTTTTTTTTCCTAGACTGACTCTCTCTCCTTTTGTTCAAACCACTCACTGCAAATCATACATTCTTAAGCTACTTCTAATGTTAATATGGGTCATTACAATGTATTCATAAGCTAAACTCTAATTTAATTTTGATTCTACTACCAAAAATGATGTCATGTTATTACTAATAGAACCATCATAAAATATTTATATTGATGTAACAATTTGGAAAATGTTATTAATACATCAATCATATGCTTTTATTAAACATTTACTATAATCCAGAAACCATGCCAAGGTCTGAGCATGAAAACCAAAAACAATAATCCTACATAATCAAATAGCATACATACTCTTAGTGGAAAAAACATATAAACAAAGTTACATAGGGAATAAAGATAACGCTTATTAATAAGAATTTTTAAAGTATTTTTTATTTTCAAAAAATATGCATGAATAAATTTCAATATTAATCCTTGTATAACCTTATGTTCTAATTCTTCCCCACCCCAACCCCTTCTCTAGTTATCCAGTTATTCAATATATGCTAAATATGGTTAAAAAAACATGTTAAATCCCACATATGCCTACATATTTATACAATTATCTTGCTGAATAAGAAAAATCAAATAAAAATGAAAAAAATTGAGAAATAAAATAAAAAGCAAACAAACAACAACATAAAGAGTGGAAATGTTATGTTGTGATCTACACTCATTTCCCACAGACCTCTCTCTGAGTGTAGATGACTCTCTTCATTACAATATCATTGGAACTGGCCTGAATCATCTTCATCTCATTGTTGAAAAAGACCGTGTCCATTAGAATTGATCTTCATATAATCTAGTTGTTGCCATGTATAATGATCCCCTGGTTCTGCTCATTTCACTTAATATCAGTTCATTTAAGTCTCTCCACTTCTCTCTGAAATCATCGTTCCAATCATTTTTTGTAGAATGATAATATTCATTAACTTATATTTTGTAGAATGATAATATTCATTAACAATAATTCATTACCTATGTATAACTTCTTCAGCCATTCTCCACCTGATGGTCATCCATTCAGTTTCCAGTTTCTTGTCATTACAAAAAGGGCTACCCCAAACATTTTTGCACATGTGGGTCCCTTTCCCTCCTCTAAGATCTCTATAGATACACAGTGCTAAATCAAAGGTATTCACAGTTTGATAACTCTTTGGGCATAGTTCCAAATTGTTCTCTAGAATGGTTGGATCACTTCACAGCTCCACCAACAACAATGATGTCCCAGTTTTCTCACATCAACTCCAACATTTATCATGATCTTTTCCTGTCATTGTCACCAATCTGATAGGTATGTAATGGTACCGCAGTTGTGTTATTTTTTTTTTTCTGATCAATAGTGATTTAGAGCATCTTTTCATGTGACTAGAAATGGTTTTAATTTCTCCATCTGAAAATTGTTCATATCCTCTGACCATTTATCAATTGGAGAATGGCTTGAATTCTTATAAATTTGAGTCAATTCATTATATAGTTTAGAAATAAGGCCTTTATCAGAACCTTTGAATGTAAAAACATTTTCCCAGTTTATTACTTCCCTTTAAATTTTGTCTACATTAGTTTTGTTTTTCCAAAACTTTTTTTTTTTTAATTTGCTGATGCAATTAGAGTTAATTGACTTGACCAGGATCAGCTACAAGTTAAGTCCCTGAGGCCAGATTTGAACTCAGGTCTTCCTGACTTCAGGGCTAGTGCATGAACCACCTGTCACCTAGCTGCCTCTTTACAAAAACTACTTAATTTAATCAAAATGATCTATTTTATGCTCAATAATGAACTCCAGTTTTCCTTTGACCCCAAATTCCTTCCTTCTACATTGAACTGAGAGATAAACAATTCTTTGTTTTTCTAGTTTGTTTATAGTATCACTCTTTATATCTAAATCTTGAACTCATTTCTACCTTATCTTGGTGCCTAGTTTCTGCCATACTAATTTCCAATTTTCCCAGCAACTTCTATCAAATGGTGAGTACTTATCTCAAAAGCTGACATCTTTGGGTTTTTCAAATACTAGATTATTATTGTAAAGGGCAGGTATGTTGTGTTATTATTGTCATTCTCTTGGAAGAAATTATGGATTGTGTCTATGATTTGTTGTTTCTTCTGCTCATTCTTTAGGATTAGGTTATTTGGTTTCCAATTAATTTGGGAGCTATTTTCTCTGGTCTTTTATTGCATGTCATTTTTATTGCACCATGATCTGAGAAAAATACATTTCTGCTTTTCTGCATTTGATTTTGATGTTTTTATGCCTTATTACATGGCCAGTTTTTGTATAGGTTCCATGAACTACCTAGAAAAAAGTAAATTTATTTCTGCCTCCATTCAATTTTCTCCAAAGATCTATAATACTTAACTTTTCTAAAAGTCTATTTACCTCTTTAACATCTTTCTTATTTATTTTGTAGATCGATTTATCTAATTCTGAGAGAGCAAGGTTGAGATTCTCCACAAGTATAGTTTTACAGTCTATTTCTTCTTGTAACTCTCTTAATTTCTCCTCTAGGCATCTGGATGCTATACTTAGTGCATATATGATTTAGTATTTACTTCATTATCTATGGTACCTTTAAATATGATAGTGTTTCCTTTCTTTTTTATTTTAATTTGATCTATTGTTACTTTTGCTTAATCTGAAACCAGGATTGCTCTACCTGCCTTTTTTTTTTTTTTTTTTTTTTTTTTTTTTTTTTTTTTACTTTACCTGAATCACACATAATAGATTCTGCTTTAGTCTTTTACTTTTATTCTGTGAATGTGATTCTTGTAAATAGCAAATTGTAGGATTCTGGCTTTTAATGTAGTCTGCTATCCAGTTTCATTTTATGGGAGAGATCTTCCCATTCACATTCACAGATAAAATTACTAACTGTCTATTTCCTTGCCATGTTATTTACCCCCAATTATATTTTTCTCTTCCCTTCCTCCCTTTCTCTCCTCTCCATTATTTTGTCATTGATCACCTCCTACCTCAAACAATTCTCCCCTTTTCTTATACCTTTCCTCTTCTACTTCTGTTCTCCCTTCAATTATCCTTTCACTTTCATTTACCCTTCTCCTCCTACTTCCCCATAGGGTAAGGTAAGTTTCTCAGTGAAGCTAAATATGTTTGATATTCTCTCTTTGAGACAAACCTGATGAGATCAAGATTCACAAAATGCTCATCCCCCTCAGTTCTAATCTATAATTAGTAATAGTTTTTTTTTTTTTTGTATTCCCATTTTAATTCCATTTTTCCTCTTCTTCCAATAGAATCACCTTTCCTCCTCTAGTTTCTTTTTTAAATCATTATGATAAAATCAGATTATGCCTGCACCCTCTAGTATATCCATAATAGAGATGTGGATCTCAAGAATTAAATATATCACCTTTCTATATAGGAAATAAGCTTTTTAACTTTTAAAATGAAGTTTTTTTTTCTTTCCTTTTTACATTTTTAAGCTTCTCTTGAGTTCTGTATTTAAACATCAAATTTTCTATTCAGATCTGGTCTTTTCTTCAGACATAGGTGAAATTTACCAATTTTATTGAATGTCCATCTTTTTCTCTGAAAGATGAATCTCAGTTTTGATGCATAATTGATTCTTGGCCACAATCCAAATTCTTTTGTCATTCAGAATATTACATGCCATGCCCTTTGATCTTATAGTGGAAGCTTCTAGGTCTTGTCTAATCCTGATTGTGGTTCTTTGATATTTTAATTGTTTCCTTCTGGCTGCTTGCAATATTTTCTCCTTGATTTGATAATTCTGAAATTTAGCTACAATTTTCCTTAGAGTTTTCATTTTGGGGTCTCTTTGAGGAGGTGTTGGGTGAATTCTTTCAATTACTATTTCACCCTCTGTTTCTAGGACATTAGGGCAGTTTTCCTTGATGATTTCCTGAAAGATGATGTCTAGGACCTCTTTTTTCATCACGGTTTTCGGGAAATCCAATAATTTTTAGATTTTCTCTCCTAAATATATTTTCCAGATCAGTTGTTTTTCCAGTGAGGCATTTTACATTTTATTCTACTTTTTCATTCTTTTGTTTTATTTTGTTTTGTTTCTTGACTGATTCTTGGTCTCATTGAGTCACTGACTTCCATTTGTTCAATTCTAATTTTTAGTGAATTGTTGTGTTTTTTTTTAATTATCTTTTTTTGCATTTAGTAAATTGAGGTGTCTTGTTCATTGCACTTTTTCCCATTTCACAATTTCTCTTTTTCAATGAATTGCTTTCTTTTTCAAATCTATTTTGTAAGGACTTATATGCTTTTTCCATTTCATCAGATCTATTTTGTAAATTTATTTGCCTTTTCCATTTAATCAAATCTATTTTAAGTGGTTTTCTTCAGATAATTTCTGTTTTTCCTTTTCCATACCTTTTTCCAAAGATCTCATTTCCTTTCACCATTTTCTTCTAACTCTCTTTTAAGGTACTTTTTGAATTCTTCCAAGAGAACCTTGTGAAATGGAAACCATTATATATCACTCTTTGAGGCTTCATCTGGAGCCGATTTGCCTTTAGGATTCTCAGGGTATAAAGTCTGTTCTTTTTCTTCATAAATGTTGTCTATAGTCAGATTTCTTTTTCTCTTTTTTACTCATTTTTTTAAAGTTTAGGTTGGCTCTTAAGGGAAAGTGACAACAACTGGTTTAGTTTGCCCTGGGACCAGTGTTGCTGATTAACTTCCAGTGCTTAGTAGGCATGTCCAGGTCCTGTTTTGGGGGGTTTAGGGGCTCATAATTTACTTTTTCTATTTGCTTTGGCATTTGCAGCTCTGTTGCTCCAATGGCTTGTAACCAGGGTAGAGTAGTGTAATGTTCTCTGGTTCAGTTTTCTTGGGGTCTCGGGAGCACTTTTTTTTTTTCAGTTCAGCAATCATGACAAGGACAGGCAGGTGTTAAAGTCCAAATGTCTTTTTTGTCTCCTTGCCTGATGCTGGGTAGCTTTCTGGAGACCCTTTCAGTCTGGCCTTGGTCTTAGTGAGGAAAGTGCAGGAGGCCAGGCCAGACACCAGGAGCCTGACTGAAGATGAAATTCTGTCTCCTTAGTTCTGAGAGCTTCTAGTGCACTTGTCTTCCCTAGCTCTCTCTGTTCTCTAGCTCTCTGAATGAATCAACCTAGCTGAGGCTCCTAGCTTATATGCTATACACTGAGTATAAATCAATCATTATATCACTAGGAAACCATTACTTGTTGTAAGATTAAATCAATCATACTGAATTTAGAGAACTACTAAGCACCATGCTAAACTACATAACCGTTGTCTCATCAATTCCACTTATACCTTTTAAGAAGTTCAGAGTTATGGCCTATAATAGAGTAGTGTAAGGGCTTCCCAGCAGATTTATAGGTGTATGGATACCACAACACCCCGATTCCCATTCCACTCCTTGCCTCTGGCCCCCTGCTCTGGGGTCTGGGCTTGGCAGCCTCTGCCTAATTGAAATAGACCTTTTCTAAAGTTCTTCCAAAGTATCTTCTTTTGGAAATTTGTTGTATTTCAAATATTTGTGGATTCTTTAACTCCAAACCAATTTAGAGCTTAATCTGCTGTTAATTCAAGGTAAGCTATGAGTAACTCAAATAGAGATCTGCCTACTTTCTGCCATCTTGGATCTGCCCTGAGCCCTTTCCAAGGATTATTATCACATCTGATCTTCCAAATAACTTTGTTAGGCAGGTCCCAGAGTCGTTATTGTTCCCATTTCTTTTGGGAAGGAAAAGAGGCTTAATGAAGTTATATGACCTGAGATTATAGGATGGCATTAGACAAAGAACTGAAACCTAATGGTTTTATAAATGTAATACTCATTATACTATCCCCCACCATTTCCAATAGAAAGAAAGACTAGCTTTAAAATTGAGGAATGGCACGTATAGGATACTGTATTATGGTCTTTTATGCTTTATCAGTCTAATGGAAATATTTATTATATATCAAAAATAAGATAATTATTATATTATTGAGATGGTTAAAATGAAAATTTTAACTAAAAGGAAAATTTATAGACTCATAAATCTAGAATAACTGCTAACATATATACCCGTATGTATATCTAGATAGATATAGATAGATAGATAGATAGATAGATAGATAGATGTTTGTCCTTGGGAGGTTAATCACTTTATTATTTTAAGATTTCTCATATGACTTGAAATATCAAAAAAGTTTGGTCTTACTATCTTGGAAGAAGAGGGAGACAAATAGGCTAAGAATTCTGAAGGTTTAGATTATGTTATGAAGTTTGATGGATCACATATAAAGTTCATTCATCATTATATAGACTATACCAAAATTATTAATGCAATTTTAAGCACTAAGAATTTTAGAGTGCAGTACTTACAATGAGACCAGAATGAAGAGGAATAAGAGGAAGAGATTAGGTTGAAATGTCAGAAAATTTTAGAGTTTGTGTTTTTGGTATAGATTGAGAGTCTGAACTCTTAAATGACTAATGATCTCTTTCAGGGGATCTTTCAATGTTTTGTAGTTTGATAAAATTAACATAATGACTTTACAAGTAAAGCAAAGCCATCTAGAGGGATTTATTATTCATACAGAATAATTCCATGACCTAGACTTTGTACTGTATCTCTTCTATCACCTTGGCAAATACTTTTGAAAAGAATCTAACATCATTAGGAAAATAATTATTTAAAAATTGAGACTTTTTAAATTACTAATTAAAAAAAAAACTTGGGATTTAAAAATCAAATGAGAGAGATTGAGGAAAAATTTTAAAAAATCAAACAATCTAAGAAAAACAAGATTATGAAAATAATGTCAACCAACTAGAAAATGAGATCCACTCTTAAAGAAGAAAATGGCTGTTTGAAAATTAGAATTTGTGATAGTCAAAGTATATGAACAAGTAATCATATTAAAAATGCTCTAAATCACTATTGATTAGATAAATGTTAATTAAGACAACTCAGATGCATCACTTCAGAATTCAGATTGAATAAGATGACAGGAAAAGATAATGATAAATTTTGGAAGGAGTGTGGAAAACTAATGCATTTTTGGAGGAGTTGTGTAAAGATCTAACAATTCTGGAGAGAAATTTGGAATTATGCCCAAAAGGCTATCAAACTGCACATATTATTTGATCCAACAATGATACTACTGAGTCTGTATCCCAAAGAGATTATCAAAGAGGGAAAAGGAGCGACATGTGCAAAAATGTTTGTAACAGCTCTTTTTGTAATGGTAAGGAATTAGAAACTAAGTGGATGTTCTTCAGTTGTGGAATGGATGAATTGCATATTATTATATTATTACATATGAATAGAATTACTACATATTCTTAGTACATATTATGTTATTATTATATTATTATATAATATAATTATATATTACATATAATTGTATATTATATATACTATAATTATATATTAATCTATAACATTAATATTATTATATTTTGTTATTATTACATATGAACAGAATATTATTGTTGTATAAGAAATGATGAGCATGCTGATTTCAGAAAAGTCTTGAAAGATCTACATGAAGTGAGAAGAAGCAGGCAAACATTGTAAATAGTATCAGCATATGGGATGATCAACTGTGATTAACTTTGCTCTTCTCAACAATGTGATGATTCAAACCACTTCCAATATATTGGAATAGAAAATGCCATCTGCATCCAGAGAGAGAGAGAGAAAGAGGATTATGGAATTGAATGTAGTTTGAAGCATAGTATTTTCACCTTTTGTTTGTCAGTTTGCTTTTCCTTTCTTATGATTTTCTATTTCTTGATCTGATTTTTTTTCCTACAATGTGATAAATATGGAAATATGTTTAAAAGAATTGTACATATTTAACTTATATCAGATTGCTTTCTGTCTTGGGGAGGGTGACAGTAAGAGAAGGAAAGAGAAACATTTGAAACACAAAGCCTTATGAAAATGAATGTTTACATTTATTTGGAAAAATAAAATCCTATTGAGAAAAAAAATAAAAAATTCTGGATACCTAAAAGAGAGACAGAGAAAGACAGAGACAGAGAGAGAAAGAGACAGACAGAGACAGACAGAGACAGAGAGACAGAGAGAGAAAAAGAGACAAAGACAGAAAGAATTAAGCAGGGAAAGTCATGTGAACTTATAAACTAACAAAAAATAAGACAAAACTAAAAGAATGAAAAAATAGGAGAATGTGAAACATAAGAAAAACAACAGATTTGGAAAAGAAATCATGAAGAGAAAACATAAGAATAATTGGACTACCTTAAAGTTCTGAGCATAAAAATGTACCTTGATACAATAATACAAGTAGTTATTGAAAAAATATCCTGATGGCAGAGAATTAGAGGGGAAAACAGAAATAGAAAAATCCACCAATCACCACCTCAAGGAGAGTCTACAAAGGAATCATACAGAAATATAATTGCAAAATCATGAAGCCCCCAGATTAAAAAAAAAAAAATCACTAGCCACCACAAACAAAACAAAAGCAATTCAAACACACTGGAGCTACAATATGAATTGCACAGGATTTATCAGCAGTGACGATAAAAGATGACAAGTCCTGGAATACTGTATATTGACAATCAAAAAGAACTAGAGTACTGACAGAAAGTATTAGATTTAGCAAATTTAAGTTTATTATTGAATGCAAGGAAATGGACATTCATTGAACTCTCAGATCTTCATGATTTTGTCAATAGCCAATTTAATATACAAGAGCCAACATTAAAGACTAATTTCAAAAGATCCAATAAGAACAAATTGTTATGTTTTATATGTAAGTGTAAACCATATGTCTAAGACCAACATTACTAACTGGGTAATCTAAAAGAAAGATTAGGGTAGGCTGAGTATGATGTGACTAAATAAAACTGTCTATCTAGGAAAATATAAAATAGTAATTATGTCCTAAAAATGAGATCCAATAGAAAGGACCAACACAAAGGAATTAAATGGGGCAGGCTGGTAGTTCTGAAACCTACTCACATAGGGAAAGTATTAAAGTAGGAGATAGATAAAGATAGATGATAGACAGGCAGATGGATAGGCATAGCACTTCTGGGATCTATAAATAATTGGGAAGGAGATAGGATTAGGGAGATTATAGAAGAATAGAAGGGCGTGTAAATCAACACAAGTGGGATTAGGTGTATAGGTTGATAGGAATGGGATAAAAAGGGAAGGAAAAGGTGGGGAGAAAAGATAAGGAAGGGGTCAATGGGGCAAAGCAATAAGAAATTTAGTTAACAGGTGGAAATAAAGCAGAAGAGTTAGTAAGGACAGGAAATAAAAAAATATACACAAACATAGTTATGATCGGAAGTAGAATTTATAAGAAATAAAAGTAGGAATAGTAATCATTGTTCTCAGATGAAGCCAAACTTTAAAAGATTCAATAATTAATCACTTGGGATGGATTATACCCTGTGTCATTGCCAGAAATACCCATATTCATAAGTTCACAAATACATTAAAGTGTTAGAGTTTACATTCCCCCCAAAGTGTGTAATAGTAAACCCTTAACATAATTATCATCATCAACAACAAACAAAGCTATAAACGTTCTGCCATTTTTAAGTATGAGGGGAAGAATAGAAGAATCATTAGTTTCCCTTATTGTCTGCTCTAAGTATAAGGAAACCCAGGAGAGAGAAAGAAGACAATAGCAGTACTCCAAAACAGCCAGGAATAGGGGCTTAAATGAACTAAATCCTGAAACATGCTCAGAGAATAAAATTCAAGGTATAAAATTATTTATATTGATGTGAGTTTCTTATACATACCCAAATGAGGAAATATGAAGAAAATTTAGTAATTTCATCTTGTGGTAGGTGCAGCTTCAATTTACAAATAACTTTCTGTTGCTTTTCTCCCTTTTTAGTAAATGAAGTAAATGCTACTATACATCATTAAGGATTTTGTTTATAAGGATTTGGGGAAAATAGGGGACATAAACTAAACATGGTGGATAATGAAAAAAGCTATAAAATAAATGACAATTCGGGTTAGAGAACTAAGATATGGATGACCTCTTGTCAGCAAATATCTTAGTTTCATATTTGGAAGCACACAAAAAGGTTCAGATTGTTTCTGTCTTGGAGACCTTATTGATTCATGGGGGGGATAACTAATAGAACCCAAGACAGTCATTCTTCTGGAATACTGCTTCTATATTAGGAAAATAAAAAGTATCTCATGTTATATGTGATTTGGAGCATAATTTCTTTAAAATGTAGAACATTTAAGATCTTAAGAGAACTATCTTTATTGACCATACCAGGGATCATAGAAATACAACTTTGGGTAGCAAAATTCTTTTGGAAAATTTGATATTAAAGTTCATTAACCTGCTATTCAAAGACAAACCATGAGAATTACTATCCTAAATGACATTGTATCATACTTGGAATTGATAATGATAACAGAAAGGGAAAATGTGTATGTTGGGTGGAAGGGACTGATTCTTATCAAAATCTATTAAAGAATTGAATGGGATAAAGACACCTATTACAGGTAATGGAGTAGAAGCAGGTTATATCAGCATTGAGCATCAGCCAGTTCCCATTCCATTTTACCTATATTTGGTGGAAGTTGAATCTGTGTCAATTTATACTTAGAAGACAATTGATCGCTAGGCTACTAAAACAGTTTGACAGTTGAAAAAAAAAAAAAAAAAGGATAGAGCTCAGGGTTATATCACAGCTGGATTTTAATTCATTGTCATTAAGCATGTTAATACTGAGCAACATATATATTTGTCCCTTGAGATCTGGACACATGAATATGAATCGAATTCTGTTCAGTGTTTGCAGAATAATGGAGGCTGTCACAATAGCTATTAGTGCATTTGTTTACAGAAAGTTCCATACCACATTTCTCCAAAAGCAACACTGTGAGCTGTCCAGCTCTCTTTGGATACTACATAATTTCCCATCTGTGCTCATTGAGCATAGCATGATGAGGATGCCATCAGGTGATATGTCTGTCTTAATAGCATTTTTTGTAATAGGAGCAATAAACATTAAGGGGCCTTAATTGTATTCATTGCAGTGGGAGTAATAAACATCCAGGGGACCTATTGTGCCCTTTCCTGAAATGTCCCCCATGTCCAATTTGGGGAGTATCTTGATATGATAGCCTACTCTAATTTCAAGTCTTTCTTCTTGTGCTATGCATTTTGAAATTGAAGGGTGAGACACAAGAACATTAAATTAGATATAAAAAATAAACATATCTATCTACTGCTTTTGATACAGCAGCCCCTATGGTTTACTTGGCCCACTGACAGGCAAAGTAAATGAAACCTTTTTTCTTCCAGGATCATAAATTTGATCTGTTTCTACTAGGATCACATAAAGGACCAAAGAATATTTTGCATTGTTTTAGCATGCTCTATAGATCACAAAAGAGCTAAAGGATCCTTTTGCCTTGTGAAATAAAATATATATTGTGAAGGTTTAATTTTTTTGTTAATTTTGTTATTTGAATGCTTTTGTTATTGTTTTAAGTAATGAATATAAAGAAAACCCATGGCCATTATCAAATCTATGCTTCACTTAGTTACATTGTGACTGATTTTTGAGTAAAATAAGAGAAAACCTCATATATTCAAGGAAAATACTACATTTTGGACCAAAAATGTTTTTTTTTTTTAATTCTAAGCAAAGATTGTTAATATCTATTTATGAGGCTAGTCATTTTTATGTTTCATTTTTCATATCTCTACATTCATATTTGAAATACATTAGGAGACAGGATTTATAGGATTTGGAAATCATAAATTTTGATTTGAAAGTTACCATTAAGTCAATCTACTCCAAAAATAACCTGAAACCCAGAGAAAGTAAATGATTTGCTTAAGTCACAAAGGTAGTAATTGGCAGAATCAATATTTGAACTCAGATCCTCTTATTCTAAACCCACTGTTTTTTGCATTGTAGCCAAAAGCCTTTCCATTTCCCCTTAAGTTAGAAAATTCTTCCTTTAAAACAGCTTTTAATATGCTTTTAAATTCCTGTTTTTAGATAATTTCTATGCCTACTAATAATAGCATGTTAAACTTGTATGTTGTCATATTATTTAGAAACCATAAGACAATAGTTCTGTTCTCTCCACTGAATATCTTCCAAGTCAGGCCTCTTCTTATTTTAGCTAAATGGAACAAGACTCATTGACTACAAAATCATCATCACATTTACCATCAAATTCTACCTGTTAAGTGCATATCTTCTTGGGGGCTTTGAACTTCTCAGAACTCAATTCCACTGGCATAAAATGCAAAGGGATAATAAGTTGTGAGGGGCTACTGTAATCTGAGTTGAATATTGATTTTAACTTCATGTCTCTGCTTTAGGCTGTGAGCAACTGGATAGGTTTTTTTTTTTAAATGTATTTAAATCAGAATTCCTGTTTCCTCCTCAAAATGGAAATGGACAGGTGGGGTAGATGTGTGAGCAGAAAAAAGAAAATAAATTCCCTGTGATTATTTTATTTAACTCTGTGGTTTTTCACATAAAGACATTTATTTTCAAAGACTTTGACTTGGCCACAGTCGTAATTGTGTGTAATATCCATTATCTTTTAATTGGAATTATCTTTTATCTGTGGCTACATTTATGTAAGGATCCCTTCAGAAAACCCACCAGAAACTCAAATTCCAATTTGTTCTCTCAGCTTGACTAATGATGAAAAGTATCAAAAACGACTATTATGTGTTTATAAATCACATCTTTTATACTGATGCAGCTCTGGGATTTTAGACTGTTAAGTATCATTTCTCTGTGGAATGTAAATGCAAAAACAACAACAAATCCAGCATAAACAATGGCACAGAATTAAAAGGAACAAAATGCTTCTTGAAAATAACATTGAAAAAATGTTAAACATAAAGAAGAAAGAAACACAGAAAAATGGAAAGGAAATATATATTTCTCATGGCTCATTTTTGTGGAATCCAAAATAGTCCTCATTTCCTCTAACATCTAAAGAGTTTTATTTGGAAAAGCATAGTGCCTGGGCTAGAAAAGCAAATAAATCTTAATTGGGCCTTCTTTCATCCACCTGCCACAATCCCTTTTTAGCCATATTGAATTTATCTTATAGCACTACACTCCTGTTGCCTTACTTTTTGCATTAGCATTTTAAAAAATCTTATGAAAAGAAATGTAGCCAATTAAATCACTAGAGATTTCTGTCACTTAGAGGTGGCCAAAAAATATCAGATCATCTCCTGCCCTAGCAATCAGCACTAACTTTTCCTAATGATTTATTCTAATGACTTTATCACCATTTCTTTGACAAATTTAAGCAATGTGATACAATTGCCATAAGAAGGAAGCAAAAAGAGCCCAGAATCCACCTCAGCCAGCAAACACTAAAATTCCTTGCCAAGCAGAGTGGCATGACAGCCAAGGGCAACAACACAGGTTTAAAGCATGAATTTATTTGCAAAACATCAGAGAGAAGATGGAAGACTAAAGTATTGTTGCTTCACATAACATAAAAAAAAAATAATTGCCAGTGACAGTAGATTTCAATTTTCTTGTAAAACAGAAAAAGTTGAATCATTTTAAATGTATTTGTAAATTTAAAGTATTATAAATGAAAAGATATAAAATTAAACATTTTGGCATTTCATTGGTGTTCTATTTTTGTTGGGCTTTATTAATGTATCTTCCATATTGGAAGGAATGTTACCTCATGGACTATGAAAGAAATAGCAATAACACCTAGACAAATTAGTGATTAAATATGTATATAAATGTGTGTAAACTCTATGTATATATATATATATATATATATATATATATATATATATATATATATATATATATATATATATATATATATATTTGTGTGTGTATACACCCACAAAATCCATTTGCCACAGAGGTGACATGATTTTATAAGTGCTGGAGGATAAGTATTCAATATAGTTCAAAGGAGAGGAAATGTAAAGTGTGTGTGTGTGTGTGTGTGTGTGTGTGTGTGTGTGTGTAAAAAGTTTTTTGTTTTAAAAAAAGGTCCTAAAAAGACATCAGCAATTGACAATTTTTTTTGTTATTTCAATATCTATTTATTTCATTAAATCCTTAAAAGGCTCTTCTTGATAACATGAGAAAAGAGTAAATTAAATATTTGCTATTGCTTATAAATAGCAGACTACATCTTTAGTCATCTCATTTCACAAAAACCAAAGAGAATTGAAGATCCCCTTGTTTCTCACTATTGCTTAATTTCAAATATGCATTGGATTCAGTAGAAGAAAAATGAAGTCTTACAGGTTCTTTTAAAACAAGGTATTATTCATCTATATATTACAAATTATAGATGACAGAGATAACACATTTCAGTGATCTTTTGAACATAATGATAAAATAAGGTGTAAAAGAGAGAGGCATATTTGGAACTAAAATGTTTATAAGTCTCATGAATTATATGCAATATAAATATATATAATAGATTTTCTTTATTAATTTTAAAATTATTTACACTATTAATTACACTATATTAATTGTATGAAACCAAGTTTTCAGATTCACATAAAAATGTGTGTGGAACACATTCTAAAGACAAAGAACATCAGAGACCATCTAACACAAACAAAACGGTCTCCACTAGAAGACCTCCAATGAGGTGAAATTCAATTTTTCCCTAAGTTTTGGATTGCTCTAATAGCTATGAAATTTTCCTTTACAGCTTCCACCTATTTCTTCTAATTCTGCACTATAGAACCTAGAAGACTAGAACCTCTTCCATATGAAGACCTTTTCAGTCTTTAACATAGCTGTCATACAAATATTTTTCTTTATTCTCCTACCCTTTTTCATGAGAATTTTCATTTTTAGTCTCAACAACACCAATTTCTTTAAGTAGTCCACCAAGGCTATGAAGTTTCAGCATCTCTGTATCATTATCGCTCATGTCTGTACCTAGAATGATAATTCTAGCATCGCTACTTAGAACTGAACATTAATCTCCATATGAGATCTCATCACAGTACAATATAGGTGTATTTCAACATTTTAGACACTTTGCCTCTTTTAATTAAGCCTAAATCTGCATTAACTTTTTGGCTTCTATATCACACTATGAATCCAGTGAGATTGCAGACAGGTGTATCTTTTTTCTAATAAAGGTACATTTAACTATATTTCTTAAGTATAAAACTATACATTTAGTTCATTTTACCAGAAGTGATTTAAAAAGCTCAACCCAATCAATAACTGGGAAGGAGACAAGGAGTATGAAAGCATTTGTAAAGAAGGTTATGATTTGAAACTGATTGAGCAACATGTTTTTGAGAAAGATGTATGTGTGTGTATATGTAGGTGTATTAATGTAAGGAAATAAAGATAGACAAAAAGAGAGCTAAAGACAGAAACAGAGAAAAAGGAAGAGTAAGAGACAGAGAACAAGAAAAAGACAGATTTGGGGGATAGGTGGAGACAGAGTTAAAATTAGAAGTCTGTCTGACACTAGGTGGTTCTTAACAATATTATAATCACAAATAGGTATTCCATTACATTACATGTTTTAATAAGTAGCAAGGAGAAAATTAGTCATTTCTATTCCCTCCCAATTTTAGCTAAATCAAGAGAAGGCTCTGACAAATTAAGCTGACTAGATTAAGGAATCAACTGTTTCTTATGAATATGCTGAGATCTTGATTCAACCTTGAGTTAAGGCCTTGAAAAAAGGGACTCTATCATTAATTTTATAGGTGGAATCATACAATATATGAGATCACTCTTCATACAACACTGAAAAAGAAAGGTAGACAGGATTAAATTCTAACAAGAAAGAAGGTAACTCAGAGTATATTATCTGAACAGACTTAAAATATTAGCAAGGGATAAAAGACAACCCTTTACTTGATTGTTTAAACAGATTTGCTCTTGAGGATATATTTCTTTTTCTTTCAATTAGTAATTCATAGCTACTTTCTTGTCCTACTATTTCCCCCCAAACATTAGGAAGTCCCGAGATTGTCCATCATCCTTATAAGCTATACAAGTGATTAGCATTGTCTCTGTCTTTCTATCTGTGTGTGTGTGTCTGTCTGTCTGTCTATCTGTTTCTCTCTACCCCCATGTGTTTTTTTTTAACTTGGAGTTGAAAAGTCTATGTATACCCAAATCACTTTTGTAAGCCCATCAATACAGGAGAGATAATACAAAATGATTCTTCTTTTTAAAAATGTTTGTGTCTCAATTATGTATAGTTATTTTTCATGAGTATTTTCTCACCTTAACAGATATCATTGTGATGATTTTCTATGCTTATCATTCAGGTAAAAAAAATGACAAACAGTCCATGTACTTGATAGTTTTCATTAAATAACCACCTCTCAGCAATATGTGTATATGTGTGTGTATTTCTTGTAGCTTGATTTGCCAAAAATCTTATTGCTCATTTACTAAAAGATTCATAAGATATAAAATACATTAGCCCTTACCAAATGTGAAGTAGAACAAATGAACAATGTACTGTGTGTGCAATTTTATAGAGGAGAACAAAAATGTGTATTGTTTTGGTGAACTCTGCCTCTTCCAAATGATGCAAAATTTCATAATATCATAATAGTATATTTTGTTACTAAACATTCTTACTGTCAAGTTGACATGGTGGTGAATCTTAGAACAACACTAAATGTAGTTTAAAACTACTTAATTAAATGTAGCCATGTTATCGATCTGGATTTTTGAATTATTGGGTTAGGTATTTCAAAACAATCTAATTTATAGCACATTCTATTTAGCCAATAATTAGTGACTTGATTTTGGAAAGTTAATGACTTAGTTGATGAAAACAGCAATTGATGGTGTTATGAAGAGATTATATATTGAAACTTTAGGGGGAGGCAAGACCAAGATTCCAGAGAGTGGACACATTTTTTTTTAATCTGAGCTTCTCCTAATGTCCCTGAGATCAACACTAGATCAAGCCTCTGAACTATTTTTGGAGTGACAGAACTCACACATATTTAGAATGTAATGAATTTTCATAAGAAGAGACTTTGGGAGAACTTCAGAAAAGATCTGTTTCAATTCGGCAGGGGGGTGAGGGAAGAAGGGGATGAAAAGGTAGCTGAGTTTGACACAGCATAAGGAGCCTGGGGCAGGGAGCCAGGGTATTATGGCATCCTCACTGGGAATCTACTTGAAGGCCCTTAGGCTATTGTGTTCTGGTTACAAACCAGTGAATCTGCAGATTAGCTGTAAGACACTCAAAGCAAAGACAAAAGGCAAATAGTGAGCCTCTGAGCCCCAGGAAAATACAAAACTTGATGAGGCCTACCAAACACCAGAAGTCAGTCAGCAGCACCATCCCCTGGGCAAACTAAAGCAACTGTCACATCTTTGCCTTAAGTGCAGATCACAACCCTTAAAAAATGAACAAAAAAGCACAAAGAACTCTAATCATAGATAGCTTTTATGGAAGAGAAAAACAGACTTAACACACTGAGGATTCTGAAGACAAATCATCTACAGATGAAGCCCCAAGGGGTGATATGAGTTGGTCTCTATTTCACAAAGTTCTCTTGGGAGAATTTAAAAAAGGATCTTGAAAGATAGTTAGAAGAAAAATGGAAAAAGGAAATAAGAACTTGGCAAGAAAAATTGGAAAAAGAAGAGAAACAAAAATTATCTGAAGAAAACTCCTGAAAAATAGATTTGATGAAATACAAAAAGCATATAACTCCTTACAAAATAGATCTGACAAAATGGAAAAAAAAAATGTAACTTCTTACAAAATAGATATAAAAAAGAACCAATTCATTGAAAAACAGAATTCATGAAATGGAAAAAATTCAATGAACAGATGCAATGAAATGCAAAAGGAGAAAAAATGCAACTGAAGAAAATTATTCACTGAAAAATTACAATTGAAGATATGGAAGTGAATGAATCAATGAGACTTTAAGAATCAGTTAAACAAAACAACAACAACAAAAAAAAATAAATAAATAGAAAAGAAGGAAGTGTAAAATACCTCACTGGAAAAACAACTGACCAGGAAAAGATATTTAAGAGCAATAATCTAAGAATTATTGGACTTCCTAAAAAATGATGAAAAAAGAGCCTAGTTTTCATTTTTCAGGAAATAATAATGGAAAATTGCTCTGATGTCTTTGAGCCAGAAGGTAAAATAGCCATTGAAAGATTTCACTGATCACCTCCTGAAAGGGATCCCAAAATGAAACTCCAAGAGACATCAAAGCAAAATTTCAGAATTATCAAATTAAGGAGAAAATATTGAAAGGAGGCAGAAGGAAATAATTCAAACATCGAGGAGCCACAATCAGGATTACCCAGGACCTAGCACCTTCCACTTTAAAATTTCAAAGGATATGGATCTAATATTCTGAAAAGTCAAAGGAACTTGGATTATAGCCCAGAATTAACAGCAAAATTGAAAATTATCTTTTAGGGGAAAAGATGGACATACAATGAAATAAGTAAATTTCATTTATTTCCAATGAAAAGACCAGAGCTAAAAAGAAAATTTGATCTTAAAATTCAGAACTCAAAAGAAGCATAAAATTTTGCAAAAAGAAAAAAAATTAATTTTCTTTTAAAAGTTAAAAAGCTTATATCCATACATGGGAAGATGATATTTTAACTTTTGAGATCTGTATCTCTGTTACGGGTATATGTAGAGGGGGTGGGTAGAATTTGATTTTATTGTGATGATATAAAAAAGAAAATAGAGAAGGAAAAATTATTCCTCTGTAACAAATAGAAAATGGATTTCAAATGGGGTAAATTGTATCCTTTGAAGAAGCAAAAAAGACCTGTTATAATTGAGGAAAAGAAGGCAAAAGGATGAGCATTGTATAAATCTTACTCTCAGTTTGGCTCTAAAAAAAGAATATCACACAAATTTAGCTTCACAGAGAAATTAGTCTCACCCTATAGGGAAGTAAGAGGGGAAAGAGGAAAGGAAAGGGGAAGACTAATAGAAGGGAAAACAGAATTAGAAAAGGGAAAAGTATAAGAAAGAGGGAGAGAGCTGTTTGAGGGAGCTGGTGATCAGAAGCAAAATACTGAGGAGAAAGGAGCAGGGGGAAAGAAAGAAAAGTATAACTTAGGGAAAATAAGATGTTGGAAAATAATCATTTAATTTTAACTGTGAATGTGAATAGGATGAACTCCTCCATAAAATGGAAGAGGATAGCACACAAGAGGATACACATGTTTATAAGAAACATATTTAAAGCAGATTGATACATTCAGAATGAAGGTAAAAGTCTGGAGCAGAATCTATTTTTCTATTTTGCTTCAGCTGACATAAAAAAAAAAGCAGGTTTAGCAATCCTGATCTCAGATCAAGCAAAAGCAAAAATAAATCTAATTAAAATAAATAAGTAAGGAAACTATTCCTGCTTAAAGGTATCATAGATATTGAAATAATATCAATACTAAATATATATGAATCAAGTGGTATAGCATCCGTATTCCTAGAAAAGAAATTAAGATAGCTGCAAGAGTTAGACAGCAAAATGATAGTAGTAGAGGATCATAATATTGCTCTTTCAGAACTAGATAAATTGAAACACAAAATAAATAAGAAAGAAGTTAAGGAGGAAAATAGAGTTCTAAAAAATTTAGGTATGGGAGACCTTTGGAGAAAATTAAATGGAGACAAAAGGAATATACTTTTTTCCCCAACAGTAATCTATACCAATCTATACCCCAATGTAATCTATACCAAAATTGAGCATACATTAGACCATAAAACTCTTAAAACCAACTGCAGAAAGTTAGAATAGTAAATGCATTTTTTTTATATCATGATGCAATAAAAATTGCATGCAATAAAAGGCCAGGGAAAAATAAATCAAAAATTAATCGGAAACTAAATAATCTAAACCTAATGAATGAATGAGTGGATGGAACAACAAATCATAGACATAAACAATAATTTTATCCAGAGAATAACAATAATGACACAACATACCCAAATTTGTGGGATGCAGCCAAAGGAGTTATTAGGGAAAATTCTACACCTCTAGATGCTTTCTTGCATAAAATAGAGAAAAAGAAGGTCAATGATTTGGATTTGCAACTAAAAAAACTAGAAAAAGAATAAATTAAAGAACTACCATTAAATACCAAATCTAAAATTCTGAAAATAAAGAGAGAGATTAATAAAATTGAAAGTAATAAATAAATAAAACTAAGAGTTGATTTTATGAAAAAAAACAACAACAACAGAATAGATAGATCTTTAATTTAATTAGAAAAAGGAAAGAAAAAATCAAATTGTTAGTTTCAAAAATGAAAAGGGAGAAGTTTCCACCAATGAAGAAGAAATTAGAGCAATAATTTGAAGTTATTTTGCCCAAATTTAGGTCAATAAATTTGATAATCTAAGTGAAAAGGACAAATACTTACAAAAATATAGATTGCCCAGATTAACAGAACAGGAAAATAATTATTTAAATAGTCCCATTTAGAAAAAGAAATAAAACAAGCTATTAATTATTAATTAAGAAAAAAATCTCAAGGCCACATAAATTTATATGTGAATTCTACCAAAAATTTAAAGAATGATAACTAATACTATGCAAACTATTTGAAAAAAAAAATAGGAAAAGAAGAAGTCCTACCAAATTCCTTTTATGATACAGATATAGTGCTGGTAACTAAACCAGGTAGGGTCAAAACAGAGAAAGAAAAATTATAGACTAATTTCCCTAATGAATATTGATACATAAATCTTCAATGAAATATTAGCAAAGAGATTACAGCAAATTACAGCACATTATTCCCAGGATAATACATCATGACCAAGTTCAATATTAGGAAACCTGTTTACATAACTGACTATAGTGATAACCAAACTAAACAAAAATCATATGATTATCTTAATAGATGCAGAAAAAGCATTTGACAAAACCCAGCACCCATTCCAATTAAAAACACTAGAGTGTATAGGAATAAATGGGGTGTTCTTTAAAATGATTAGTAGTATCAAACTATCTATAAGCATCATATATAATGAGAACAAACTACAATCTTTCCCAATAAGATCAGGAGTGAAACAAAGTTGCCCACTGTTATGGGCCAGAACTCTGAACTTGAAACAAAGGATTGAAACAAGGTGCTAAGTGAGTGATTTTGATAGAGACAATGATTATTTAGCATGGTATTTAATAGTTCTCTAGTTCAGTACATGTACTTAGTATTTAATATAGTTCCACAAGATTCACACCTTTAAGAGAGTATATATAAGCTAGGAGCCTCAACCAAGATTCAGTTGGGGAGATTCAGAAGCCAGAGCTCAAAAGCTCTCATAACCAAGATTACAGAAGGCCTCTAAGAAAGTTAACCGGGCCCCAGGAAAGGAGACAAGATTTGGAAAGAGGCAAAAAAGGATTTGGACTTTAATCCCTAGCTGCACTTGTGATTACTGAACTGAAACTAAGGATGCCTCCAGAGACCCCAAGGAAACCCCAACAAGAAAAGATTTCATTTTAGAGAAGAATATTATAGCCCACTATCAGCATTATTTAATTATCAGTACTGTTTAATACCGCATTAGAAATGTTAGCTTTACCAATAAGAGAAATAAAAAAAGATTAAAGAAATTAGAGTAGGTAATGAGGAAACCAAACTCTATCACTCTGCAAATTAAATTATGACTTAGAGAATCCTAGAAAATCAACTAAAAAGCTATGAGACAACTTGCAACTTTAACAAACTTGTAGCATACAAAATAAATTCATAAATATGTAGCATTTTATATATTAACAACAAAGTCAAGCAGCAAGACATACAAAGAGAAATTCCATTTAAGAAAAAAAAAAAAACTATGAGTAATTAAAATATTTTGGAGTCTACCTATGAAGCCAAAGTCAGGAAGCATATGAACGGAACTACAAAACACTTTCCAGGGTGAAGCCAAGATGGCGGAGAAGGCACATTAGACTTTCTGAGCTTCTCTCATACCCTCATTGTCAATGATTATACTCAGCCTCAAAAATAGTGCTGACTGATGAAATCCATGAAGATTGGAAGTGCAATAACACACCAGCTGAAAATAATATGGAAGATTGTCAGAAAAGATTTGTCCTGAATGGCAGGAAAAGACTAGTGCACACAGGGATAGAACAAGAGACTAGCAAGTGAACTGGGAGCTGGGGGGCCCTCCATGGTTGGAAGGTTACAGAGAGCTCTCTGCAGAATAATGGACCAGCAGAGAAATTAGAGCTGAGGGTAAAAGGTACTCTGAAGCACGCTAGAGCCTAACAGGATCTAGCTGTGCCCACCTCAGTGCAGACTATAAAACAGCTCTATAGTGACATTCTGCAGCTAGGGGCTTTCTTGAAATGCAGTCACAAATCTGCATGGCAGGGTGCATAGCCTGGGACAGCCTCTAATCTGCACAGTGCAGGGGTTGGCCTGGGGTAGAGAAATTTCCCCAGCTCCTCTACACTCCTCAGGCAGAGACACTTCCTGTGCTGTGTGGTTTGCTGGGCAACTGCTAATACCCAAAGCAGGCTTTTACAAGGGCAGTGATACTTTTGCTGATCAGCCTCTAGCCCTAAGGCAGTCACTAATCCTCACAGTGGGGCTCCTCACAGGGCATTTCCACAGCTCAGCCTGCAGAATAACCAGACCTAGTCACTTCTAGGTGGAGCTTCTCCCACAACACTCCTACAAGATTGGCCACTCTTTGCAGTCCATTGACAGAACAGCTATTGTACATATACCTATCCATTTGTAGAAGAAGCTGGTAACCTCCTTGCCCTGAAGGCAAAGCCTAAAGTCTTTTTAAAAAATGAATAAAAATTCAAAAGGACAATTGATAAGTTTGATAGAGAAAGACAGCAGGTTTTCAACTCCGAGGAGACTCATAGCAGACAGTTTCTAGACAATACCCCAAAGGGGGATATAACCTGGTCCCCAACACAAAAGTTTCTCATTGAAGAAACTATAAAAAAATCTTAAAAGAGAAGTAGAAGAAAATGGGGAAAGGAAAGAGAAGCTATGTAAGAGAATAACAACTTCCTGAAATGTGAATTGGAAAAAAGTAAAGAACTTTCAGGAAGTGCAGGGAAACAGAATTTGTGAATTGAAAAGGGTAAAGAACTCCCAAGAAAGTAGGGTTTCTGAATTGGAAAATGAAAATAACTCAGTAAAGAAAAAAATTAGTGAAATGGAAAAAATAATCCATAGAGCAAAACAACTCATTTAAAAAACTCAATTGGACATATACAAAAAGAAGTTTAAAAAAACTAATGAAGAAAATAAGTCATTAAAAATCAGAACTGAACAAATAGAAAGGAATGATTCATTGAGACATCAAGAATCAGTCAAGCAAAACCAAAAAAATGAAAAACTAAAAAAATGTTAAATATCTACATTGAAAAACAACAGACCTGGAAAATAGATCTAGGAGAGATAATTTGAGGATCATTGGACTTCCTGAAAATTGTGATGAAAAAAAGAACCTAGATCCTATTTTACAGGAAATCATCTAACTGCCCAGATGTAATAGAATCAGAAGGTAAAATAGACATTGAAAGAATTCATTGAACACCTTTTGAAAAAGGCCCTAAAATAAAAACTCCATGGAATATTGTGGCTAAATTTCAGAAGAATCAAAACTAAGGAAAAAATATTACAAGAAGCCAAAGAAAAGCAATTCAAATAAAGAGGTGCCACAATAAGGATCACTCAAGATCTGGCTGCTTCCACATTAAAAGATTGAAGTGCTTAGAATCTGATATTCTGAAATGCAAAAAAAAAACTTGGAATGCAGCCAAGAGTAAACTACCCAGCTAAGCTGAGCATTTTCTTCCATGGAGGAAGATGGTCATTTAATGATGAATGCCATTTGTGTGTAAGGAAAAAAAAAAAACAGATTTAAACAAAAAACAAAAAAATTGATCTCCAATCATAGGGCTCAAGAGAAGCAGAAAAAGGTAAAAAGAACTCTTGAGAACTATATTTCTATTGTGCACATACATAAAGAGTACATGTATAATTTGATTTTACTGCTATAACATAAAAAAGGAAAGTTGAAAGGGGATAGTGTCAGAAAAAAGGGAAAAGGGGAGGTAAAAAGAGGGAAAATGTATCCTACAAACAGGCAAAGGAAACCTCTCATACATGAGGGAATTTAGAGAGGTGGAGGAACATTGTGTGAATCTTACTCTCATCAGAGTTGGTTCAAAGAGAAAATAATTAACATATTTGTTTTACAGAGAAACTTATCTTACCACATTAAAAGTGGGAGAGAAAAGGGGAAAAGGAAAAGAGTAATAAGGGAAGGGTAAAAGAAAGAGGAAGGAATTCAAAGGGGGGAGGGAAGAATCCTAAAAAGGGAGAGCTGTGTGATGCAAGTGGTGCCTATAAGTTTAATACTGCAAAAGGGTGGTAAGGGGTGGGGCAAGAAAAAGAAAAGCATAATCTGAGGATAATAAGATAGCAGGAAATACAGAATTATTAATTTAAACCATAAATGTGAATGGGATGAATGCTCCCATAAAGTGGAGGCAGATTACAGACTGCATCAAAAGTCAGAATGCTACAATATGTTGTTCACAGGAAACACATTTAAAGCAGGGTGATACGCACAGAGTAAATGTAAAAGACTGGAACAGAATCTATTATACTTCAGATGAAGTCAAAAAAGCAGGGGTAGCTATCTTTATCTCAAATCAAGAAAAAGCAAAAATTGATCTAATTAAAATAGATAAGGAAGGAAACTATATCCTGCTAAAGGGTAGCATAGACAATGAAGCAATATCAATACTAAACATATATGCACCAAGTGGTATAGCATATAACTTCCTAAAGGAGAAGTAAAGAGAGTTGCAAGAAGTAATAGACACCAAAACTATAATAGAGGGATATTTCAACCTTGCATTGTCAGAATTAGATAAATCAAACTGCAAAACAAATAAGAAAGAAATTAAAGACTTAAATAGGATATTAGAAAAATTTGGTATGATAGACTTTGGAGAAAACTGAATGGAGACAGAAAGGAGTAACTTTCTTCTCAGCAGTTCATGGAACCTATACAAAAATTGACCATATATTAGGACACAAAGACCTAAAAATTAAATGCAGGAAGGCAGATATAGTAAATGCTTTCTTTTCAGATCATGATGCAATAAAAACTACATTCAACAAAAAGTTAGGGGTAAATAGAACAAAAAGTAATTGGCAGCTAAATAATCTCATCTTAAAGAATGATTGGGGGAAACAGCAAATTATAGACACAATTAATAATTTCACTCAAAATAATGACAATGATGAGACATCATACCAAAATTTGTGGGATATAGCCAAAGTAGTAATAACGGGAAAATTTATACCTTTAGAGGCTTACTTCAATAAAGTAGAGAAAGAGAAGATCAATGAATTGGGCTTGCAACTTAAAAAGTTAGAAAAAGACCAAATTAAAAACTCCCAATCAAATATTAAACTTGAAATTCTAAAATTAAAAGGAGAAATTAATAATATTAAAAGTAAAAAAAAAAAACTATTGAATTAGTAAATACAACAAAGAGTTGGTTATATTAAAAAAAGACAACCAACAAAATAGATAAACCTTTGGTTCTGATTAAAAAAAGGAAAGAGGAAAATCAAATTGTTAGTCTTAAAAATGAAAAGTGAGAACTTCCCACCAATGAAGAAAAAATTAGAGCAATAATAAGGAGTTATTTTGCTGAACTTTATGCCAATAAATTTGATAACTTAAGGAAAATGGATGACTACCATCAAAAATATAGCTTCCCAGATTAACAGAGGAGGAAGTAAATTGCTTAAATAGTCCCATTTCAGAAAAAGAAATTGAACAAGCTATTAATCAACTCCCTAAGAAAAAATCCCCAGGACCGGATGGATTTACATGTGATTTCTACCAAACATTTAAAGAACAATTAGCCCCAATGTTATATAAACTATTTGAAAAAATAGGGAATGAAAGAATCCTACTAAATTCCTTTTATGACACAGACATGGTACTGATACCTAAACTAGGTAGGTTGAAAACAGAGAAAGAAAAATATCAGCCAATCTCCCTAATGGATACTGATGCTAAAATCTTAAATAAGATATTAGCAAAAAGAGTACAGAATATCATCCCCAGGATAATACACCATAATCAAGTAGGATTTATACCAGGAATGTAGGGCTGGTTCAATATTAGAAAAACTATTACTATAAATTGATCATATCAATGACCAAATTAATAAAAACTGTATTATCATCTTAATAGATGCAGAAAAAGCATTTGATAAAATTCAACATTAATTCCTATTAAAAATACTTGAGAGTATAAGAAATAAATGGACTTTACCTTAAAATAATCACTATCTTCTATGTAAAACCATCAGTAAGCATCATCTCTTTTTTTGAATTAATTAATTAATTTATTTATTTTTAATTTTTATAATTATAACATTTTATTTGATAGTACATATGCATAGGTAATTTTTTTTACAACATTATCCCTTGTACTCCCTTCTGTTCTGAATTTTCCCCCTCCTTCCCTCCTCCCCTTCCCCTAGATGGCAGGCATTCCCATACATATTAAATATCTTATAGTATACCCTAAGTACAATATATATGTGCAGAACCAAATTTTGTTGTTGTTGCAAAGGAAGGATTGTATTCAGAAGGTAAAAATAATCTGGGAAGAAAAACAAAACAAAACAAAACAAAACAAACAAAAAAAATTAATTCTCACAGTTTACACTCATTTCCCAGTGTTCCTTTTCTAGATGTAGCTGATTCTGTCCATCACTTATCAATTGGAATTAAATTATTTCTTCTCTATGTTGAAGATGTCCACTTCCATCAGAATACATTCTCATACAGTATCATTGTTGAAGTGTATAATGTTCCCCTAGTTCTGCTCATTTCACTCAGTATCAGTTGATGTAAGTCCCTCCAAACTTCTCTGTATTCCTCCTGTTTGTCATTTCTTACAGAACAATAATATTCCATAACATTCATATACCATAAATTACCCAACCATTCTCCAATTGATGGACATCCATTCATTTTCCAGTTTCTAGCCACTATGAAAAGGGCTGCCACAAACATTTTGGCACATTCAGGTCCCTTTCCCTTTTTTAGTATTTCCTTGTGATATAAGCCCAGTAGTAGCACTGCTGGGTGAAAGGGTATGCACATTTTGATAACTTTTTGGGCATAATTCCAGATTGCTCTCCCGAATGGTTGGATTCTTAAACAACTCCACCAACAATGCATCAGTGACCCAGTTTTCTCACAGATTCTCCAATATTCATCATTATTTGTTCCTGTCATCTTAGCCAATCTGACAGGTGTGCAATGATATCTCAGAGTTGTCTTAATTTGCATTTCTCTGATCAATAGTTATTTGGAACACTCTTTCTTATTAGTGGAAATAGTTTTAATTTCATCATCTGAAAATTGTCTGTTCATATCCTTTGACCATTTTTCAATTGGAGAATGGCTTGATTTCTTATAAATTAAAATCAATTCTCTGTATATTTTGGAGACGAGGCCTTTATCAGAACCTTTAACTGTAAAAATGTTTTCCCAATTTGTTACTTCCCTTCTAATCTTGTTTGCATTAGTTTTGTTTGTGCAGAAACTTTTTAATTTGGTGTAATCAAAATGTTCTATTTTGTGATCAAAAATGGTCTCTAGTTCTCCCTTGGACATAAACTCCGTTCTCCTCCACAAGGCTGAGAGGTAAACCATCCCATATTCCTCCAATTTATTTATGATCTTGTTGTTTATCCCTAAATCTTGGACCCATTTTGATCTTATCTTACTATGTGGTGTTAAATGTGGGTCCATGCCTAGTTTCTGCCATACTAATTTCCAGTTTTCCCAGCAGTTTTTGTCAAATTGTCTTTCCTGGATCTGTTTTCCAGGTCTGTTGTCTTTCTAATAAGGTACTTGACATTCTTTTCAATTGTTTCATCTCTCTGGTTTTGCTTGACTACCTCTTGGTTTCTCCTTGAGTCATTCATTCCTACTTGTTCGAGTCTAATTTTCAATGATGTATTTTCTTCACTCACTTTTTTTATATCTTTTTGTAATTGTCCAATTGTGTTTTTAAGTGAGTTTTTTTTTCTTCTATGGAATTTTTTCCCATTTTATCCATTTTATTTTTTAGTGAGCTGATTTCTTTATCCAGCTCACTAATCCTGTTTTCCTTGGAGTTGTTTACTTTTTCCAGCTCACTAATCATGTTTTCCTTGGAGTTGTTTACCTTTTTCAGCTCACTAATCCTGTTTTCCTTGGAGTTGTTTGCCTTTTCTAATTCACTAATTTTATTTCTGAATGATTTGATCTCTTTATCCACTCTGGATAACTTCTCCAGGCTCTCTTTCCAATCTTCCCATTCCTTTACACATTTCTTTTCTAGATCTCTCATGAGAGCCTTTTTGATTTCCTCTATGAGATTCTTTTGTATTGAGGAACACCTCATATCACCCTTAGGGGATTCCTCTGGGGACAGTCTGTTTTTAGTCTCCTCAGTATTTGAAGTCTGCTCTCTCTATATACAGAAGCTGTCAATGGTTAGAGCCCTTTTGAATTTTTTGTTCATTTTGTCAAGAGCGGAATCAAAGAAAACAAATTGACAAGAGAAACAATTGGTCTGTTTTTGGGGGGATGGGGCTGGATGGTGTTAATGGGCTTCCTCTACAGACTGGGGAGGAGGGCAGCAGGGAGCCACAAACAGAACAGTGATGGCTGAGCCCAGTGAGTGTCTGGGCTCTGAGGCTCTGAGAACTCAGAGTTACTCCAGGTGGGGGTTGGGGGTGGCTGGGTTCCGAGAGACGCTGGCTTTCCAGGGTTTTATTCTACACCTCTGGTGTTTACACCCTCCTCACTGCTCCTGGCTTGCTGCCAAGATGGAATATCCACACTGGGATAAAAGTCTTTTTGCAGAAATAGCAGAATTCGTACCCCTCCCCCATCTGGTCTGAACTGTGTGAGCTGTCTGTCTTGCTCTGGCTTGCCTGCCCTCAGTCTGTGCCCAGTCTGTTCGACCATCCCCCAAGCAAATACAGACGTTCTCTGGTGAATTTCAAGGATGTCGTCTCTTGGTGATTATTTGTGGGTTTCTTTTCCGGTCAAGCATTAACTCTGAGGCTTGTCATGAAGTAAGTCCTGAGAGAAAACACAGAGCTTAAGCAGCTGTCTGCCTCCATGCTGCCATCTTGGCCTGAAGTCTGATTATAGTAAGTTAACTTTTTTTTTTTTTTTTGTATAAACAGAAGCAAGATTAGAAAGGAAGCAATAAACTGTGAATTTTTTTTTTTTACATTCAAGCATTATGAAAAAAACTTCATTTCTAAAATATATAGAAAATTGACTCAAATTTATAAGAATTTAAGCCATTCTCCAGTTCATAAATGTTCAAAAGATATGCACAGACATTATTCAGATGATGAAATTGGAACCATTTCTAGTCATATGAAAAAGTGCTCTAAATAACTATTGAGGAAAGAAATGCAAATTAAGACAACTCTGAGTTACCACTGCACTCCTCTTATATTGGCTAATGATGAATGTTGGAGGGGATGTGGGAAAACTGGGGCACTAATACATTGTTGGTGGAGATCTGAATTGATTCAATCATTCCGGAGAGTTATTTGGAACTATGCCCAAAGGGCTTTAAAAATGTGCATATCCTTTCCTCCAACAATTCTTCGGAGCTTATATCCCAAAGAGATCATAAAGGAAGGAAAGAGATCTACATGTGCAAAAATGTTGTTGTTTTTTTTGCACGAAAATGAAAATGAGTGGCTGCCCATCCAATGAAGAATGAATGAATAATTTATGGTATATGAATGTTATAGAATATTATTCTATAACAAATGATCAGCTGGAAGATTTCAGAGAGCCTGGAGAGACTTACATGAATTGATTCTAAGTGAAGTTAACAGAACCAGGAGATCATTGTATAAAATAACAATTAGATTATATGATGGTCATTTCTGATGGATGTGACTCTTTTCAAAAATGAAATGATTGAAGCTAGTTCCAGTGATCTTGTGGTAAAAAGCACCATCCATATCTAGAGAGACAATTGTGGGATCTAAGTGTGGATCACAACACAGCATTTTCACTCTTTTTGTTGTTGTTTGCTTGCATTTTGCTTTCTTTATCATTTTTTCCTTTTTGATATGATTTTTGTCATGCAGCAAAATAATTGTGTAAATATGTATATATAAATTGGATTTAACATATATTTTACCACGTTTTACATATATTGGATTACTGACCAGGTGGTCCTGGAGGTGGGGGGCAAGGGAGTGGGAATTTGGAACACAAGGTTTTGTAAGGGTCAGTGTTGACAAATTATTCATTCATATGTTTTGACACTAAAAAGCTCTAATAAATAGACAAATAATTGAAAAATATAAATAAACTCTGGTGATGAAGATGGTCATATGATTAACTTTTCATTTCCTTGAATCTGTTCTTTAAATGAAATTTTTGTTAACCAAAAATAAAAGTAGAAGACACAAGTCACTGAGACTTGTACGGCAACTGAATAGTCATTTGATATTCAATATAAAAAAGTTCACAATCCAAGCAGAAGCTTGCATATTTATGTGTTGTGAAGCAATGAATGGCAATCCTCTCCTAAATGGAAGTGGCATGGAAGGAGGAAGGGATCAGAAGAAATGGGGAAAGAATTAATTTCTTCTAGAAGGGAATAAGGGTAAAGAAAATGAAGATGAATAAGCAGAATAGCAAAAGGAGCATTGTCCCCTCAGGAACTGCTAAATTATGAAGCTATGATGGTCTGCTTATCTACAAATATCTGAGATACACAAAATTACTCAGTCTGGTATAGACTAGTACCTGTCTTATAGTTGGTTTGACTTGCAAGGACACAGGAATTCCAGCTTGGGATGAAAATATCAAATTATGTTAACTCCAGTGGCTCTTCTTCAAACTCTTCTGCATAACCTGGGACCAATTTGTCAGAAAAATACAACAACTCAATAAGACAGCTTAAGATGGCTTCAAGGCAACAGCTTTATCAGTGCTTATGACCAAAAAAGTAATGAGTGAACAGAAATTTCCTCAACAATATTGATTTAGATGAATCAGATGGAATTATTATGATAAATAGCATTGTTTTTTACATTTGAAGTCAATTAATCTCAATGAACTTTTTTTCATGTACTCTATGCAATGTAAAAGAAAAACTTTGTCCTCAACTTATATTCTAATGGAGGAGAAACATTTTCAATAAATAGGAATATGCAAGACATTTAAAGAGCAGAAATTAGGTAATTTGACAGAAAGTTGATTATGGATTGAAGAAGGAAGACCATCTGCAGAAGAAAGGTTTTGGAGTTCTGAAGGAAGTTAGTGAAGTCAAATGGTCAAGGTAAAAAAGCATTATAAAAATTAAGTGCAGATAGTTTAAAGATAAGGTGTAAGAAATGGATTATTGTCCAAGTCAACCTTTATCTATAAATTAGAAAGTGAATAAAGGAGAGTATGTGTGAGGAGCCTGAAAATACAGAAAGAAGTCACATTGTAAAAAGCCATTGATGTTGAACTAGGGAGTTTAGATGTGAGCCTGGAGGTAATAGCAGTTAGTGTCGTCTATTGAACACTAAGATTGACATGGTCAGATGTGTTCTTTAAGGAAATCATTTTTAGTATCTGTGTACTGTTCAAAGGCTATCACAACTTCATGAAACTTACATGAAAACTTAGGGTTATTCCAAGAGAAATAAATATGCATGTGGAACTCTAAGCAAGTGCAATAAGTTCACAATCCAAACAAAATTTCCCACATTCATGTAATTGTGATAATAAGATAAGGAGAAACAGAAAGCTAAATAGAAGTAATAGGAAAGGATAAATCATAAATAATTAAGATGGAAAAACAGCATTCTTTCTCTTTGGGGACTGCAAGACTATGAAGATAGATTTGTTTGCTTATTTACAAGGATCCCAACTATGAAAATAGTTTGCTCCATCTGGTACAGACTGATTGACCCTTGTGTTAACTGCTAAGGACACACATGGAATCCAAATTGGAATGCAAAAAAACAAATTATGCCAGTTCAAATAGGTGATAGGGGATACTCCATCATTGACTTATTCAGGGCATATTCACAATTCTTGCATAGTACAAGGCTATTGTTTTTGGAAAATACAGCAACTAAAAATGATAAGTTCAGGAGACCCTTTAACTTTCCTTAGCAGTAGAAGATAGATTTGTTTGGTTAGAAACTTGAAGCCTAGAAACCAGTTAGACAGACATAATGAAAATGTGACCAATGATATTGGCTTTCTAAGTAGAGAGAAATTAATTCATATAGGGGATTTTTTTAAGGTCAAATGGCAGAATTAAGCAATCGGTTGGATATACAGGGATAGGGCAAGAGTTGAATTAATGATGATCTTGATGTTTTAAATTTGTATGACAAAGAATAATACAGTCTTTGATATTAATGAGAAAGTTTATGAAAGGGAATATTTTTGGGAAAAGATGAATAGGTACACTACATATAAAAGGCCTAGAGGACATCCAATTTGACATATCCAAGACATAGTTTGGGATATGATTTTGGAATTTAGAAGAGATACTAGGATTAAATGATAGAGCTGGGAAATAAAATTGCATTGCAACAGTAATTGAAACTATGAAAGCTGAAAATATCAACAAGAATAAAGAGGGGGGCAGAGCCAAGATGGCAGAGAAGATACATGCAAATTTCTAAGCTCTCCCTTACCCTCAATACCAATTATATAATTCAGCCTCACAAATAACGCTGGACTGGTAAAAATCACAAAAAGTAGAGACACAACAACTTACCAGTTGAAGAGAATCTGGAACATCATCAGAAAATGTCTGTAATGAAAGGAGGGGGAAAAGGACCAGCACAGATGGAGAGAGCTGAAAGGCTAGCTTTCTGTGCCAGTCGGGCTGGAGAGGTCCCTGGGGATTCGAATAGCTACCAAATCGGGGTATGCCTTCTGCTGTCCAAAGGCTTTTCCTTGGGGCACTTAAGAACATGAAAGGCAATGGGGGAGACACAGCCTAGGGCAGCCTCTAATCCCATAGAGGGAAGCAAGGCCTGAGGCAGTGAAACTCCCACAACAGTGACTGTGCTTCCTGGGACAGAGATACTTCCGGCCTGTGTGCCAGGGCTATTTGCCGGTCAGTTGCTAATATCCACAGCCCTATGGAAGCTTTGGCCTGGGGTTGTGACGCTTTCACTGTTCAGCCTCTAGCCTCAGGGAAGTCATTAGGCTACAGAGCAGGGGTCTTTCACTGGGCACACCCACACCCACAGCCCAACTCTAAACCACTTCCAGAGGAGAAGGAGGGAACTCTCTACCAGAGCACTCTCATACCTTTTCCACCTGGTTCACAAGATAGCTGCCTTTCATATCTCTGTTCTGTAGAGGAAGCTGGGAACCCATTAATCACAAAGCAGACCCCACAAATTATAAAACATGAGTAAGAAATTGAAGAGAATGATTGACAGCTTCTGTATAGAAAAAGAGCAGATCTCTAACCCTGTGGAGGCTAACAGCAGATGGTCTCTAGATAATGCCCTGAAGGGGAATGTTACCTGGCCCCCATCACATAACTCTGTTCCAGAAGAGACTATTAAAGACCTGAAAAGAGAGTTAGAAGATAAATTGGCAAAGGAAAGAGAAGCTATGCTAGAGAGTAACAATGTCCAGAAATTTGAATTGGAAAAGATAAAGAATTCACAGGAAATACAGGGAAAGAAAATTTGTGAATTGGAAACTGTTAAAAAAAAAATCACAGGAAAGTCGGATTTTTGAATTGGAAAATATAAAGAACTCTCAAGAAAGTAGGATTTGTGAATTGGAAAAAGAAAATAACTCAATGAAAAAAAAATAGTGAAATGGAAAAAAGTTCCACAGAGCAAAATAATTCATTTAAAAACTCAATTGGACATATACAAAAAGAACTAAAAATGTGAATGAAAAAAATAAATCATTGAAAATCAGGACGGAACAAATAGAAATAAATGCTTGATTGAGAAGCAGTTAGACAAATTCGAAAAAATAAAAAGCTGGAGAATAACATCAAATATTTATTGGGAAAATGCATAGACCTGGAAAATAGATCCAGGAGAGATAATTTGAGGATCATTGGACTTCCCAAAAATTATGATGAAAAAAAAGAGCCTACATTCTATTTTACAGGAAATCATCAAAGAGAATTGACCAGAGATAATAGAAACAGAAGGGAAAATAGGCATTGAAAGAATTCATCAAACACCTTCTGGAAAAGACCCTAAAAAAAAAGTCCATGGAATATTGTGGCTAAGCTGCAGAACTATCAAACTAAAGAAAAAATATTGCAAGAAGCCAGGATAAAACAATTCAGATATCAAGGTGCCACAATAAGAGTCACTAAAAACCTGGCTGCATCCATATTAAAGGATCAAAGGGCCTGGAATCTGATATTCTGAAAGGCAAAAGAACTTGGAATGCAGCCAAGAATAAACTATCCAGCTAAGTTTAGCATTTTCTTTCATGGAAGAAGATAGACATTTAATGAAACAGAGGAATTTCATTTGTTTCTAAGGAAAAAAAAAAAACAGACTTAAACAAAAAATTTGATCTCCATCCACAACATTCAAGAGAAGAGAAAAAGGTAAAAAGAACTCTTGAGAACTGTATTTCTGTTGTGGATATACAGAAAGTCACATGGATAATTTGATTTTAATGATATAATATAAAAAAGGGAAGTAGAAAGGGAAAGGTGATAGTATCAGAAAACAGGTAAAAAGGAGGTAAAAACAGGGAAAATACATCTCATGAAGAGGCATAGACAATTTATCATATTAGAGGGAATTCAGAGAGCGGGAGGAACATTGTGTGAATCTTACTCTCGTCAGAGTAGGTTCAAAGAGTAAATAATTGACATATTTGTTTTTCAGAAAATTCTCTCTCACTTCATTAAAAGGGGGGAGAGGAAAAGGAAAAAGGAAAAGAGTAATAAGGGAAGGGCACAAGAAAGGGAAAGGGATTTAAAAGGAGGGGGCAGGGATTCTAAAAAGGGAGGGCTGCATTACACAAGTGGGGCCCACAAGTTTAATACTGGGAAAATGGTTCAGGGGGGACAAGGAGAAAAAAAGCATAATCTGGGGATAATATGATGGTAGGAAATACATAATTAGTAATTTTAACTATAAATGTGAATGGGATGAGGCAGATAGCAGACTGGATCAAAAGTCAGAATCCTACATTATGTTGCTTATAGGAAACACATTTAAAGCAGGGAGATACTTACAGATTAAAGGTAAAAGCAGAATCTATTATGCTTCAAGAGAAGTCAAAAAAGCAGGGGTGGCCATCCTTATCACAGATCAAGCAAAAGTAGAAATTGATCTAATTAAAAGAGATAAGGAAGGAAACTATATCCTGCTAAAGGGTAGCATAGACAATGAAGCCATATCAATACTAAACATATATGCACCAAGTGGTATAGCATATAACTTCCTAAAGGAGAAATTAAGAGAGTTGCAAGAAGAAATAGACAGAAAACTATAATAGAGGGAGATCTCAACCTTGCTCTCAGAACTAGATAAATCAAGCCACAAAACAAATAAAAAAGAAATTAAGGAGGTAAATAGAACATTAGAAAAATTAGGTATGATATATCTTTGGAGAAAACAGAATGGTGATAGAAAGTAGTATACATTCTTCTCAGCAGTAAATGGAATCTATACAAAAATTGACTATATATTGGGACATAAAGATCTCAAAATTAAATGCAGGAATGCAGAAATAGTAAATGCTTTCTTCTTATATCACAATGCAGTAAAAACTACATTCAACAAAAAGTTAGGGGTAAATAGACCAAAAAGTAATTGGAAACTAAATAATCTCATCTTAAAGAATGATTGGGTGAAGCAGCAAATTATAGAAACTATTAATAATTTCACCCAAGATAATGACAATACCAAAATTTGTGGGATGAAGCTAAAGCAGTAATAAGGGGAAATTTTATATCTTTAGAGGCTTACTTGAATAAAATAGAGAAAAAGAAGATCATTGAATTGGGCCTGCAACTTAAAAAGCTAGAAAAAGACCAAATTCAAAACCCCCAACCAAATACTAAACTTGGAATTCTAAAATTAAAAGAAATTAATAATATTGAAAATAAAAAAAACTATTGAATTAATAAATAAAACAAAGAATTGGTTTTATGAAAAAGCCAATAAAAGACAAACCAGATGGATTTACATCTGAATTCTACCAAACATTTAAAGAAAAATTAGCTCCAATGTTATATAACCTATTTGAAAAAATAGGGGATGAAGGAGTCCTATCAAACTCCTTTTATGACACAGACATGGTACTAATACCTAAACCAGGTAGGGTGAAAACCAAGAAAGAAAACTATAGACCAATCTCCTTAATGAATATTGATGCTAAAATCTTAAATAAGATATTATCAAAAAGACTTCAGAAAATCATCCCCAGGATAATACACTATGATCAAGTAGGATTTATACCAGGGATGCAGGACTGGTTTAATATTAGGAAAATGATTTGTATAATTGACCATATTAATATTCAAATTAACAAAAAACATATGATCATCTCAATAGATGCAGAAAAAGGATTTGATAAAATACAACATTCATTCCAACTAAAAACACTTGAGAGTATAGGAATAAATGGACTATTCTTTAAAATAGTCAGGAGCATATATTTAAAACCCTCAGTAAGCATCATATGTAATGGGGATAAACTGGAACTTTTCCCAGTAAGATCATAAGTGTAATAAGGTTGCCCAATATCACCGTTACTATACAATATTGTATTAGAAATGCTAGCCTTGGCAATAACAGTTGATAAAGAGATTAAAGGAATAAGAGTAGGTAATGAGGAAATCGAATTATCACTCTTTGCAGATGATATAATGGTATACTTAGAGAACCCCAGAGATTCTGATAAAAAGTTATTAGAAATAAACCACAACTTTAGCAAAGTTTTTGGATATAAAATAAATCCACATAAATCCTCAGCATTTTTATACATCACCAGCAACATGCAACAGCAAGAGATACAAAGAGAAATTCCATTCCAAACAAATGTTGAGAGTATAAAGTATTTTGGAATCCATCTACCAAAGAAAAGTCGGGAATTATATGAGCAAAATTACAAAACACTTGCTACAAAAATAAAGCCAGATTTAAATAACTGGAAAGACATTAAGTGCTCATGGATATGCTGAGCGAATATAATAGAGATGACAGTACTCCTTAAACTAATCTATTTATTTAGTGCTATACCAATCAGACTCCCAAGAAACTATTTTAATGACCTAGAAAAAATAACAACAAAATTCATATGGAAGAATAAAAGTTCAAGAATTTCAAGGGAATTAATGAAGAAAAACATCAGATGAAGGTGGTCTAGCTTTACCTGATGTAAAGCTGTATTTTAAAGCAGCAGTCACCAAAATCATTTGGTAATGGCTACGAAATACACTAGTTGATCAGTGGAAAAGATTAGGTTTACAGGACAAAATATTGTACAATTGTAATAATCTTGTGTTTGACAAACTCAAAGATACCAACTTTTGGAATAAGAATTCATTATTTGAAAAAAAAAAACTGTTGGGAAAACTGGAAATTAGTATGGCAGAACACTGAACACCATATATCAAGAAAAGATCAAGATGAGTCCATGATTTAGGCATAAAGAATGAGATCATAAATAGATTAGAGGAACATAGGATAGTTTACCTCTCAGTCCCATTATTTTCAAATTATCTCTCCTGGATCTGTTTTACAGGTCTGTTGTCTTTCCAATGAGGTACTTGACATTCTTTTCAATTGTTTTGTTTTTCTGGTTTTGCTTGACTACTTCTTGGTTTCTCCTTGAGTCATTCATTTCTACTCATTTTTTTTTTTTATCTCAAAGAAAATGATTTTATTCCTTATCCTAGTTTTTTAAAAAAGCATATAAAGAAATATAAACATGTATATATATTCAGGTATATAACAGATCCATTTTGAGAGTTCTCAAATCTTCTGATAATTGTCAAGCAATATCTGGAATATTTCAGAATATTTTCTACACAATAGACTAAGTTACCATTTAAAGCTAAAAAAAAAGAGAATAGGATACTTTAATTAAATAAACCACAGAGCCAAAAAAAGAATAATTTTAGAATGAAACTCTTGGTTTTACATCCACGGACTTGTATATTCCATAAAAATAATTTAAATTATTTTTATATATAATATAAATCCACTTAAGTGGCAAATTGTGGCTATAATTGAATTATTTCTAGTAGCTTTTTAGCAGAGTCTTTGGGGTTCTCTAAGTATACCATCATGTCATCTGCAAAAAGTGATAGTTTGATTTCCCCATTTCCTACTCTAATTCCTTGAATCTCTTTCTTGGCTCTTATTGCCGAGGCTAGAGTTTCTAGTACTATATTGAATAGTAATGGTGATAGTGGGCAACCTTGTTTCACTCCTGATCTTACTGGGAAAGGTTGCAGTTTATTTCTATTGCATATTATGCTTACTGAAGGTCTTAAATATATGCTCCTGATTGTTCTAAGGAATAGTCCATTTATTCCTATACTTTCAAGAGCTTTTAGTAGGAATGGATGTTGGATTTTGTCAAATCCTTTTTCTGCATCTATTGAGATGATCATATGGTTCTTATTAATTTGATTATTAATATGGTCAATTATATTAATAGTTTTCCTAATATTAAACCAGCCCTGCATTCCTGGAATAAATCCTACTTGATCATAGTGTATTATCCTGGAGATGATTTTCTGAAGTCTTTTTGCTAATATCTTATTTAAGGTTTTAGCATCAATATTCATTAAGGAGATTGGTCTATAATTTTCTTTCTCAGTTTTCGATCTACCTGGTTTAGGTATCAGTACCATGTCTGTGTCATAAAAGGAGTTTGGTAGGACTCCTTCATTCCCTATTTTTTCAAATAATTTATATAACATTGGGGCTAATTGTTCTTTAAATGTTTGGTAGAATTCACATGTGAATCCATCTGGCCCTGGGGATTTTTTCCTGGGGAGTTGATTAATAGCTTGTTCTATTTCTTTTTCTGAAATGGGACTACTTAAGCAATTTATCTCCTCCTCTGTTAATCTAGGGAGCCCACATTTTTGGAGGAACTCATCCATTTCACTTAAGTTATCAAATTTATTGGCATAAAGTTGGGCAAAGTAACTCCTTATTATTTCTCTAATTTCCTCTTCATTGGTGGAAAGATCCCCCTTTTCATTTGTAAGACTATCAATTTGATTTTCCTCTTTCTTTTTTCTGATCAAATTTACCAAAGGTTTATCTATTTTATTGGCTTTTTCATAAAACCAACTCTTGGTTTTATTTATTAATTCAATAGTTTTTTTACTTTCAATATTATTGATTTCTCCTTTTATTTTTTGTATTTCAAGTTTAATTTTTGGTTGGGGGTTTATAATTTGGTCTTTTTCTAGCCTTTTAAGTTGTAAGCCCAATTCGTTAATCTTCTCTTTCTCTATTTTCTTCAAATAAGCCTCTAAAGATATAAAATTTCCCCTTATTACTGTTTTAGCTGCATCCCAAAGATTTTGGTATGATGTCTCATCATTGTCATTATCTTGGGTGAAATTATTAATTGTTTCTATAATTTGCTCTTTCACCCAGTCATTCTTTAAGATGAGATTATTCAGTTTCCAATTACTTTTTGGTCTATTTACCCCTAACTTTTTACTGAATGTAGCTTTTATTGCATTGTGATCTGAGAAGAAGGCATTTATTATTTCTGCCTTCCTACATTTAATTTTGAGATCTTTATGTCCTAATATATGGTCTATTTTTGTATAGGATCCATGAACTGCTGAGAAGAAAGTATATTCCTTTCTATTGCCATTCAGTTTTCTCCAAAGGTCTATCATACCTAGTTTTTCTAATGTTCTATTTACTTTTTTAATTTCTTTCTTGTTTGTTTTGTGGTTTGATTTGTCTAAATCTGAGAGTGCAAGGTTGAGATCTCCCACTATTATAGTTTTACTGTCTATTTCTTCTTGCAATTCTCTTAACTTTTCCTTTAGAAAGTTAGATGCTATACCACTTGGTGCATATATGTTTAGTATTGATATGGCTTCATTATTTATGCTACCTTTCAGCAGGATATAGTTTCCTTCCTTATCTTTTTTAACGAGATCTACTTCTGCTTTTGCTTGATCTGAGATAAGGATAGCTACCCCTGCTTTTTTGGCTTTACCTGAAGCATAATAGGATCTGTTCCAACCTTTTACCTTTACTCTGTTTGTATCTCCCTGCTTTAAGTGTGTTTCCTGTAAACAACATATTGTAGGGTTCTGATTTTTGATCCAATCTGCTATCCATCTCTGTTTGATGGGATCGTTCATCCCATTTACATTTACAGTTAAAATTACTAATTCTGTATTTCCTGCCATCATATTATCCCCAGATTATGCTTTTTCCCTTGACCCCCCTGATCCCCCTCCCCGATATTTAATTTACAGACCCCCCTTGTGATGCGCAACCCTCCCTTTTTTTTTTTTTTTTTAGTATCCCTCCCCCCTCCCTCCAAGTCCCTGGAAGTGTCTGCCAGAAACCACAGTCCCTAGTTCAAAGGTTCTGCTTCTCTGGGACTTCCTGGAGCTGAGTTCCACTCTCTCCAGCTAAATTAGGCAGTGTGTGTTGCCTTGGGCCGTATCCACCCACTTGTCAATCTCTTAACTATTCTCAGGAGGTAACTGAGGCCACGCCCCCTGGTGCCGAGATCTGCTAAGTCACCTCCAGGGTCCAGGGAAAATCTAATCTATCTGAATTTTTAAGGTATTTTAGCTTTCTCTTCTGAACTGCTATATAATAAGCAGAGAAGAGCTAACAGCCTGTGCCAGATTCCTTTATCTCAGTGGTTTCTCTGATCCCAGAGCCCTTCCCAACTCGATGGGCGCAGTATGCTAGCACCCAGCCGTCTGTGCTGGCCTCTCTTCTTCCTCCCCTGGGAACTGACCTTTTCTGTTGAAACTCCAGATTTTCTTCAGCTCGTAAGTCGTGCTTCCAGTCCTTGTGGTATCTATGAGTCCAGGGCTTTTTCTGAGGCTTAATTTATCTAATTGGTTGTGAGGGAGTGAGGACGTTCATAGAGTCGTGTGTTTCTTCTCCGCCATCTTCCATTTCTACTTATTTGATTCTAATTTTCATTGATGTATTTTCTCTACTCACTTTTTTATATCTTTTTATAATTTTCCAATCGAATTTCTATCTTCTATGGATTTTTTTTTCCATTTCATCAATTTTATTTTTTAGTGAGCTGTTTTCTTTATCCAACTCACTAATTTTATTTCTCAAAGATTTGTTTTCTTTATCCACTCTGTCTTTAAATGTGTGGGATAACTTCTCCAGGCTCTCTTGCATTCCCTTTCCTTTTCCCATTTCTCTTCTAGCTCTCTTGTGAGAGCCTTTTTGATTTCCTCTATGAGAGTTTTATGTATTGAGGAGCAGATCATATCCCCCTTAGGGGATTCATCTGGAGACAGTCTGCTTTTAGTCTCCTGAGGGTTTGGAGTCTGCTCTCTATCCATACAGAAGCTGTCAATGGTTAGAGACCTTTTAAATTTTTTGTTCATTTTGTGAGAGCGGGAATCAAAGAAAACAAATTGACAAGAGAAACAATTGGTCTGTTTCTAGTGGGGCACAGGGCTGGATGGTGTTACCAGGCTTCCTCTACAGACTGTGGGAGACAGCAGTGAGGCACTAACAGGAGAGTGATAATTGTGCTACATCTGTACTCTGAGGCTCTAAGAACCTGCTGAGTCACCCCAAGTGGGGTTGGGGTTGGCCGGGTCCAGAGAAGCTAGCTTTCCGTGGTTTTATTCTTTACCTCCAGTGTTTACACCTTCCCTGCTGATCCTGGCTTGCTGCCAAGATGGAATATCCACACTGGGTTAAAGGTCATTTTGCAGAAATGGAAGAAATTGTACTCTTTCCCCCTGGGGTCTGAGCAGTGTGAGCTGCGTGCCTCACTCTGGCTGCTTGTCCTCAGTCTGTGCCCAATCTGTTCATTCTCTCCCCTGGCCAAACTCAAGGATGTCTTCTGTTGGTGATTATCTGTGGGTTTCTTTTCCGGTCAAGCATTAATTCTGAGGCTTGTCATGAAGTAAATTCAGAGAGAAAATGCAGAGCTCAAGAAGCTGTCTGCCTCTTTGTTGCCATCTTGGCCAGAACTGGGAAAATATTTTTTATAGTTAAAGGTTCTGATAAAGGCCTCATTTCTAAAATATATAGAGAACGTATTCTAATTTATAAGAAATCAAACCATTCTCCAATTGATATATGGTCAAAGGATATGAACAGACAATTTTCAGATGATGCAATTGAAACTATTGTCACTCATATGAAAGAGTGTTCCAAATTACTACTGATCAGAGAAATATAAATTAAGACAATCCTGAGATACCACTACACTCCTGGCAGATTGGCTAAGATGACAGGAAAAAATAATGATAAATGTTGGAGGGGATGTGGCAAAACTGGGACACTGATGCATTGTTGGTGGAGTTGTGAAAGAATCCAGCCATTCTGGAGAGCAATTTGGAACTACCCCCAAAAAGTTATCAACCTGTGCATACCTTTGATCCAGCAGTGTTACTACTGGGCTTATATTCTAAAGAAATACTAAAGATGGGAAAGGGACCTGAATGTGCCAAAATGTTTGTGGCATCTCTTTTTGTAGTGGCTCAAAACTGGAAAATGAATGGATGCCCATCAATTGGAGAATGGTTGGGTAAATTACGGTATATGAATGTTATGAATATTATTGCTCTGTAAGAAATGACCAGCAAGATGAATACAGAGAGGTTTGGAGAGATTTACATGAACTGATGCTGAGTGAAATGAGCAGAACCAGAAGATCACTATACACTTCAATGATACTGTATGAAGATATATTCTGGTGGAAATGGATATCTTCAACATAAAGAACATCTAATTCACTTCCAGTTGATCAATGATGAACAGAAACAGTTATACCCAGAGAAGGAATACTGGGAATTGAATGTAAACTGTTTGCACTACTGTCTTTCTACCCAGGTTACTTATACCTTTGGAATCCAATTCTTACCGTGCAACAAGAAATTTGGTTTTACACAGATATATTGTATCTAGGTTATATTTTAAAATATTTAATATATATGGGATTGCCTGTCATCTAGGGGAGGGAGTAGAGAGAGGGAGGTGAAAATTTGGAAAAATGAATACAAGGGATAATGTTGTAAAAAAAATTACTCATGCATATGTACTGTCAAAAATTATAATTATAAAATTAATAAAAAAGAAAGAATATGGAAAAAAGAATAAAGGGAGAACGAAAAAGAGTCTATGACAGAGACTTTAGAGAAACATAAAAGGAATATAGAAAAGATAAAGACCCTGAAAAAGATGCTATGAGGAATGAGAGAGGGAGAGAAAGAGAGACAAGGAGAAAGAGGTGAGACAGAGACAGTTGGGATACACACAGAAAAAAAATAGAGACATATAGAGAGACAGAAACAAAGGCAGAAAGAGAGATGGAGATATAAAGAGAAGAAACAGAGAAAAATAGACAACAACAAAGAGACAGAGAAAGACAGACTTACAGAAAGACAGACTGAAACAGATAAAAGCAGAAATAAAAACAAGGAAACAGGAACAGAGAGAATCACAAAACCCAGAGAAAAGAATATATTCAGTCAAGGTTAACCAATAGTGTGAAAAACTACAAAGTGTTAAAGAATTCAAAGAAAAAAATGTAGAAAAGTTATTAGATTTAGTAGTTAATGTTACCCATGTGTGTATGGAGAGGGGGATGGGGGAAAGGAATATATGAAGAAGAAAGAAATTGATGTCTACCTGAATGCTTCAATGAGAATCTGTTTGTTTGGAATGCCTAAGAAAAAGGATCTAGAACTAGGGAAGATTGAATTAAGTACATGTTTATTGCAATTAATATTTACCTTGTACTAGGATAAGTCTGCCTGTAACATGCTACCCAGGAATATCTCTGATCCCCTACTTCTTATTCCCCCTACACCTATTGCACATTCTTTCTTAACCTTCTCAATAGTTTGTAGATATTAGACTCAATTTATTTGATCTAACAAATACAGCCTAAAAATTCTTGAATAAAACTTTCCTTTTCTATTAAGTTGTTTAGCATTTGTTGAAATGAGATGAGTACACTATAGATAAATATGTTTCTTGTAGTTATTCAATTTGTTACTACTTGCTTGGCAATTATTTATAAGCCTACCAGTTCTTAACCTTCCTCTAGCAATGTGATTTAACAAATACATGGTTAATTGATTAATGTAAAAAGGAATAGAATAGATGTCTCAGTTATTAAAAGTTATCCCATCTTGCTCCCTACTGTAACGTGCTCTCCTGGCAGTTACAATTACTAGTCTGTCCTAGACTCACCAGAGTACCTTTGACCACTGTCCTTTGCAGTGTGAGCTCTACCCGGCTCGCCTCCTCTGAGGCCTTCTAAGGTCTCTGGCCACAATCTCTTGAATCTATAGCTTAGTAACCGGTAGCGCACTCAAGAACAACCACATGTAATTTTAAAAGCCTTTATTATACCTACTCACATAATGCCCTAACTGATGCCCTGACTTGTTGGTTCCCTGGTGAACACCTGGTCAGAAGACCCATGTGTTCACTACCAAAACCCTTACCTCTTTTGGCTACCCATCTTGGCTTGGCCACCCAGGCTAGGGAGCCAGAGTGAACAGCAGGAGGTTAAAGAGGGCGGTTGCTGCCTGCAGTGGGCTTACATAGGGCCTGTGAGGTCACATACACAGCCAATCAGTGAGAGAGTCACCCATTAAGAAACTATCTCAATATGGCCAGGATCCCGCCCAAGGGCAGTCCTAATATCCACAGAAATTATTTCTGGGCCTCAATCTCCCGATGCACTGTGTCCACCCATTTAAAGGGCCCTTACAATTCCCTTTCTCTTGTTTTGCGGGAACCGCACATCTCACCAAGCTAAACTTTTAGCACCAGCTATAGTTCACTTGATCCATGAGATGACAGAGTGTTATGCCCAAGGAGGTACAAAGCAGCAGATCAGTAAACAGAAGTATGACCATAAGAACCAGGCTCAACAGTGGCCCAAATGTTCAACCCATTCATCAAAGTCATACTCGAGATAAGCCAAAGAGGTTGGATGCCAATGAGGTAGGATATCAACACTGAGGTGGGAAGTCAACAAGGTAAAACATCACAATTCTAGTTAACAAATATCAGTATGTAGGTTGTCACAATTCTAGTTACATTTATCACAGTTCTAGACCAATTCTAGTTTCTTACAATTTTCTGTTGCACTTTTCACACTCCTAGAACAATTCTAGCTTATCACAATTCTCAATTGCACTTTTCACACTCCTAGAACAATTCTAGTTTATCACAATTCTCAATTGCACTTTTCACAATTCTAGAGCAATTCTAGCTTATCACAATTCTCTATTGCACTTTTCACAATTCTAGAACAATTCTAGTTTCACAGGTGCACATAAGCAAAGTCATGTCCAGTAACATTGTCTCAATAACAATGGCAGGTGGGTGTGTTGGTTTTTCACCCACTAATTTAAAAGCATAGTCCTTCAATAGAAAGCATAGGGCAAAGCCTCTTCCCAGGCCACCATATGGCAAGTGGCCACGGGAGAAGCAAGCAGGCCCATTGTCCATTTACAGTCTTTATATTGCGTATCACCCAAAACAGTCCATTTCAGCTGCAACATTGGAACTGTGTCTGGTGTCTCTGGTGTCACGGTCAGGAGGGGCATCGCTGCCATCAGCGTCTGAAGGGCTGCGGACATCTGGCTGGTCTCTCTGGACTGTTGTCTGGTCCTTCTCTTGGATCCCCAGGTTACAAATGTCTCTCGTGGGGATGAACTCTGCTGCTGGATCTGCACCTAGGAAGGAATGTCCCCGGGGCCCAACTTGGGCCTTTCCAAATGCCATCCAGGCCTTTCCACATCACAGTAGAAACAAAGTTGTTGTCAAAAAGATTAACAAGTCAGACAAAAGTCAGTCTGTCACTTAGCTGCACTTTCTGTGTATGCCCGAAGTGCATTGCTAAGGTAAAATGCAAAGAATTTAAAAATGTAAAACCAAAATAATTTAAAAGTGTAAAACCGAAATAGATTAAAAATATAAAACCAAAATAACTTTAAAATGTAAAATCAAAATACTTTGAAGATGTAAAATCAAAAATGTTTAAAAATGTAAAATCAAAATTTAAAAATTGTAAGCAATCACATATCCCAAAATTCCCTTCTCTTGTTTAGAAGAGATCTTGGGGATAGTCTGTGCAGTAATGACTTTACTAGAACACTCGGCTATATCCCTGAATTCTTTTGCCTAAAAATCAAAGTTTGAGTTTCTGATACCGAATTGTACTCCAGGAGTGTGAATCAATAAATCTGATATTACTTTTCCTCCTGGGTCAAAGATCACACACTGTCTATTTATTCTAGAGATTAAAACAACAATTTTCCAACCCATTCTAGACATAAACACTGTTTTATAAGTACCCGTAGGGGGTTGGGAAATCAAGCTCACCTGTGGAAGTGGAAAATCCATGAGGTAAGAAAAGAGGAGTTTCAACTCTCCAAAGACGATCCTAGCAGTTTTACAAGTATAAAACTCCACTCTCTCTAACTGCAAGGTCTTATCCCTGTAAGGTTTCTTAGAAATTAACTGAACTGTATTTTTAAAACTTTTCTGATTATACTCAATACCCCACAATTCCTTTATGCCTTGGGCCATAAAGCCTACTCCAGTCCTTTGAAATGAAGACACCGGAGTTTTGAATGGATTAATGGGCAGTGCTGATGGTATTATCGCCCTTCCTTTTCCTCCTCCCCCTTCTCCCTTGGCCCAAGAAGGTGAGGCAGAGGGAAGAAGAATTGGAAAATTCCCCAAAGGCTGATTTAAAATCAAACCTGAGCTTTGCACATAAAAAGAACTAAACTTCTTCTCAATGAAAGAGTAATCAATAAATTCCTTAAAACAACAATGCACAAGGTAAACCAACAAAACGCTAAGAAGAATTTCTACAACTGAAGTCCATGTGATTCGTTTATTTCCTTCCTTAGTTTCAGCCACTGGTTTGAACTCTTCCTGTTCTATCTGTAGTAACTTAGCTTTTTCTTCTTTCTCTATCTCCATCTGTAGTTTAACCTGCAATTCCAGCAACTCTTGCTGTGGCATTTTATACTCTCTACTGTCATACAATCGCATTAGCTCTAGGTTGCTCCCTCTCCTAGCTCTATTTACTGGGTGTGGGGATAGCCTTTGTAGAGCTTGATTACAAGCTTCCAGCTGTTCTTCAGTGGTGATCTTTGTTAAAAGATCTTCCATCTGGCTCTTTAACCTCTTGATATAAGCATTATGTTCAGCTGTGTCCTTGAGTCTGATCCCAGAGTTACCTAGGTCCATATTGCTTCTCTGTCTTCCCTCCTAAGTGGCGTTTCTACCGGATCTTTCAGAATCTTAATTCTGAATATTAAATATTTTCAAAACCTGATAATTCCTGATGCGTCCACATTGGGCGCCATATGCTGGAACTCTATCTTTCCAGAAATCAGCAAGAGTCAGGATCACTAAACGTCTTTATTCTAGATCTTTACCGTCGCCTCCAACGCCAGGTCACGAGTGCAAGTGAGCGTGAGTTCCACCACCCAAGTTTCTCTTGCTCCTCCCACACAAGTCACTTCCCTCTCTTTGTCTCACCAATCAAGTCAGCACAGAACAGCTGGGGAGGGTCAACCTTAAACAAGTTAATAGGGAACCGTCCAATTGGCAATTAATCTCACGTGCTTCATCATCCAAGTGCATTGCTCAGTTCTAGCCCTTTACACCCTACAGTGATTGTATTATAGGGAGGCAGTGTGGAAGTGGTAAAAGCACTGTTTCTGAAGCCAGAAAACCTAAATTCAAATTTCACTTTTGATGCTTACTATCTTTTTTTTTTTTTTTTACCTTGGACAAGTTGTTTAAATTGTTCAGCTTGGGTTTATTTATTGGTAAAATTGGGAAATTGGGGTGGTAAATTAAGGGATTTTTGATATTCCTTCCCATTCCAGATTTAATACCTTATGATATGAAAATAAAGTTCCATTCTGTTCTAAACAGACATTACCTCAAAAACGAAAGAGCAGGTAAAATTCCCAACCTTATCCTCTCTCCTTAACTCAGTTTTAACATCACATATTAAAGTCAACAAAACAGAATACATTAACTTTTCTCTTAAAATATATTATTTATTACAGACTTCCCTAGTACTGTCAAGGTTATTACCATATTTCTAGTCACCATGGTTTGCAAATTAGGTACTATTCTTGATTCTTCAATCCCTTTTAGTCTCTATATACGACCTAGTACCAACTTCCATCAGTTCTAACTCTATTACCTCTCTTATAGTGCCCTTTGCTTCCATAATACTACTACTACTACCATGATCTAGGCCTTCATCTCACATCTGGATTATTGCAATAGCCTATTAATTGGCTTCATTGCCATCTAGCCCATTCTTCATTCTTCATTCCTCTATCAAAAGACATATTCCTAAAGTATAGATCTCATTATGTTACTCCTTTTTCAAAAAATTACAGTGGCTCCTTTTTCTTACCAGGTTTAAATATAAAATCATCTAGGTTTTAAAGGCCTTTATAAGTTGTCTCATTCATACTTTCCCAGACTTCTTACATTTTTCTTCCTCCCACAAATTCTACAGTCTAGTGACACTATCCTTCTTTTATCTTATACAAGATATTTTGTTTCCTAACTTCTTGCATTCTCCATGGCTTTTGCATTCTTGTAATTCTCTTCTTCATTAACTCTACTTCCTAGCTTCTCTTATTTCCTTTCAGTCTCAGCTGAACTCTTAGAGTCCACGAGAAATCTGATGCACCTTAATACCAATGTTTTATATTATTATATTATGTTCAATTTATTGTGTATATATAAAACTGTTATATGTGTGTAATAACTTGATCATCTATATAACTTGTGTTATACATATATATATATATACATACAAATGTATATATATATATATATATATATATACACAGAGATATATACATATAAAAGTATTCTCTTTCTCTCTTTTTCTCAGTCTCTTTCTCTCAGCATATGTTTATGTGTATGCACTTACTTTATGTATATATAGTTATTGGTATGTTGTTTCCACCATTAGATTGTGAGTTTCTTGAGGACACAGATAGGTTTTGCCTTTGAATCCTCAATATATAGCACAGTGTTTGACAGGTTTTGATTAATAATAGTTTTGATTAATTGACTGACTTACATATAGAGAACAGGAAAGTTAATTTGAGCCCACTTGGATATAGCTTTCATGCTAAGGTATATCACTGGTAGATAAATTCAGGTTAAAGGGAAGCTGCTTTTCTGTTAGTTGCCCTGCATGAGATGTAGGACAAAGACTTCTTATACATGCTGGCAAAGCTGCTAATGCTGACACTCTTCAATGGAAATCTTACCTGGGGCAGTATGGGACCTGGAACATTGATGCTCTCATCCTTGCTGTTTTTGTGGTTGGCAAAGTGACAGAATCCTCAGGCTGTGTACACGTTCCTGCTGAGGAGAATTTCCCCTCCAGAGAATGGAGCAATATGGGTTTTTTGAAGGTGAAATAGAAATGTTAATAATGTAGAATAATCTACATGTAGTAGTTTAACTCCAATTTCAAGTGACAACATGGAAAGAAAGTTGGCTGCTAAGTAAGGAATTAATCAATCAATAAGCAATTACTAAGTATGGACTCTAGAGGGTGGAGCCATGATGGCAGAGAAAAGACAGGCCTTTCCAGAAAAGGTATGTTTCAATCAGGCTGGAGGTGGGGGGCAGGCTGCCAACCACAGCAGCAGGAGATACCCAGGGCAGAGTAGTCTCTGCACTCCTGCAGAATCTACTGGGAGGCTCTTAGCCAAAATATAGCAGTATTGCTACTCTGTCCTGCTTTAGAAGCCAATGGATTAGCAGACTAGCTGGAGACTATTTGGAGACATCCAACACAACCACAAAAGGCAAATAGTGAGCCCCTGAATCCCAGAATAATGTAGGACTTGGCCACATTTACTCAAAAGAGGAAGAAAATCAACAGCCACAGGGCAGTATGAAGCTGCTATCCCTTGGAAAGGAAGGTTGGGACAATCTCCACTTTGCCTTAAGAAGAGACTTCAACCTTCAAAAATGAGCAAAAATGCAAAAAAAAAATAATCCATGCATAGGTAGCTTTTATGGAGACAAAAAAGAACAGACCTCAAGATGGAGCCTCAAAATGGTGATATGAGTTAGTCTACATCTCACAAGGCTGTCTTGGAAGAATTCAAAAGGATCTTAAAAGAGAGAAAGAAGAAAAATGGAGAAAGGAAATGAGAACTTTACAGGAGAGTTTTGAAAAGGAAATACAGAAATTATCTGAAGAAAACTTTAAAAATAGATATAGAGCAATGGAAAATTATATAACTCCTCATAAAGAAGATTTCATGAAATGAAACCAACTCATTGAAAAACACAATTTGTGAAATGGAAAATAATAATGAACAAAACCACTCATTTAAAAGTTTCAACTGGGCAAATGCAAAAATGAGGAAAAAAAACAACTAACTGAATAAAATAATTCACTAAAAGTGAGAATTAAATTGGACTTAAAAAATCAGTCCAACAAAATCCCAAGACAATTAAAAAGAAGAAGAAGAAGAACAAGAAGAAGAAGAAGAAGAAGAAGAAGAAGAAGAAGAAGAAGAAGAAGAAGAAGAAGAAGAAGAAGAAGAAGAAGAAGAAGAAGAAGAAGAAGAAGAAGAAAATGGGAAATACTGCAATGGAAAAACAACTGATCTGAAATATAGATCTAGGAGACATAATCTAAGAATTATGGCATTTCCTGAAAGCCATGATGAGAAAAAGAGACTATCCAAAAGCTTTCAAGAAATCACAAGGAAAACTGCCCTGATATTTTTGAATCACAGGGTAGAATTGCTTTTGAAAGAATTCACTGATCAGCTCCTGAAATCGACCCTCAAACAAAAATTCCAAGGAATATCATAGCTAAATTTCAGAATTGTTAGATAGAGGAGTAAATATTAAAAGCAGGCAGAAAGAAACAATTCCAATATCAAGGAGCAACAAGCAGGATTACCAAGGATCTAGCTTCTAGTTTAAAGGATGAAAGAATCTGAAATATGATTGTCTGAAATGTAAAGGAATATGGATTGGAGCCAAGATTCCATTATCCAGCAAAATTAAGCATTATTTTTCAGGGAAAAAGATCGACATTGAAAGAAACAGGTGAACATCATTTATTTCTGACAAAAAGTGAAAAAAATAGAAGAAAATATAAAATACCTCATTGGGGAAAAAATTTGAAAATAGATCTAGGAAAGACAATTTAAGAATTACCTGAAAACCAAAAAATAAAAATAAAGAGCCGATACATCATCTTTCAGGAAATCATACAGGAAAATTGCCCTGATATCCCAGAGCCAAAGGGTAAAATAACCATTAAAAGAATTCACCATTCATCTCTTGAAAGAGACCCCAAAATGAAAACTGCAAGGAATATTTAGCTAAAATTCAGAATTATCAGATTAAGGAGAAAATATTGCAAGCAAACATAAAGAAACAATCCAAATATTGAGGAGCAACAATCAGGATTACCAATGACATAGAGGCTTCCATGTTAAATGATTGAATGTCCTGGAATATATAATATTCTGAAGGGCAAAGGCACTTGTATTGCAGCCAAAAATTAACTATCCAGCAGAAAATTAACCTTCATCTTTTAAGGAAAAAGATGGATATTCAATGAAATAAGTAAATTGCATTTATTTTTCATGAAAAGACCAGATCTGGAAAATTTTATCTTCGAATACAGAACTTAAGAGAAGAATAAAAAGGTAAAAAGGAAAGGAAAAAAAAAAACTATATTTCTTTTAAAAGTTAAAAATGTATCTCTGTTAGGGGTATACTTGGAGGGTGTATGTAAAATTTGACTTCATTGTGATGATATGAAAAAGAAACTAGAGATGAAAAAGGGATTATACTGAAAGAAGAAGAAAGGGAAGGTAAAATGGTGTAAATGAAATCTCATGAAGAAACAAAAAAGACCTATTATAATTGAGAGAAAGAAGGCAGGGGATGAGCATTGTGTGAATCTTAATATCAGACATGTTAATTTCATAGAGAAACTTTTATCACCCTATAGAGAAATAGGAGAGGAAATAGGAAATAAAAGAAAGAGGCTAATGGAAGGGTGAACAGAGGTAGAAGGGGACAAGAATAAGAAAGAGGGGAGGCCTGTTTGATGTATGTGGTAGTCAGAGACAATACACTGGAAAGGAGAGAGACAAAAAGTATAACTTGGGAAAAATATGATGATGGGAAACACAGAGTTAGTAATTTTAATTGCGAATGTGAATGAAATGAATTCTCCCATAAGATGGAAGCAGAAAATAGACTGGATTGAAAGCCAGAATCCCACACGGTGTTGTTCAAAAGAAACAGATTTAAAGCAGAGTGATACATAGAAAGTAAAGGAAAAAAAAACTGGAGCAGAATCTATTATGGTTCATTTGAAGTTTAAAAAAAAAATCTATAGGATGCAGCAAAGCACTTCTTGGGTGAAGTTTTATATCTCTATATGCTTACTTACATACAATGGAGAAAGAGAAAACCAGTGAATTGGGCATGAAACTTAAAAGGCTAGAAAAGGAACAAATTTTAAAAATCCCAATTAAATAACAAATTTGAAATTCTGAAAAAAGTAAGAAAATTATTGGAGTAATGAACAAAACTAAAAGTTAGTTTTATGAAAAAAAACAACACCAAAATAGATAAACCTTTAGTTAATTTGCTTAGAAAAAGTAAAGAAGAAAATCAAATTGTTAGTATCAAAAATCAAAATGGTTAGATTTCCAGAAATGAAGAGAAAATTAAAGCAAGAATTAGGACCTATTTTCCCCAACTTTATGCCAATACATTTTATAACTCAGTGAAATGGATGAATACTTACAAAAATAGAGATTGTTGAGATTAACAGAGGAGGAAATAAATTACTTAAATAGTCTCATTTTAGAAAAAAATAAATCGAATAACTATTACCAACTCCTGAAGAAAAGAACTCCAAGGCCAGATTCAAATGAATTCTACCTCACATTTAAAGAACAATGAATTCCAATACTGTGCAAACTATTTGGAAAAATAGGGAAAGGAGTCATACCCAGATCCTTTTATGACATAGATATGGTGCTGATACATAAACCAGGTAGATTTAAAACAGAAATTGTATGATTATCTCAATAGATGAAGAAAAAGCATTTGACAAAATCCAACATCCATTCCTACTAAAACATGAGAGACTATAGGAATAAATTGAATTTTACTTAAAATGATCATGAGTACCTATTTAAAACCACCAGCAAGCATCATATATAATGGGGATAAACTAGAACCATTCCCAATGATCTAGTTTGAAACAAGGTTCCCCACTGCTACCATTACTACTCAATATTGTATTAGAAATGTTAGCTTTGGCAATAAGAAAAGAGAAATAAATTAAGTCAATCAGAGCAGGTAATAAGGAAACCAAACTATTATTCTTTATAGATATGATGGTAAACTTAGAGAATGCCAGAGAATCAGCTAAAATACTACCAGAAACAATTCACATCATTGGGAAAGTTGCAGAATACAAAATAAATCCACATAAATCATTCTATGTTACCAACAAAGTACAGCAGCAAGAGATACAAAGAAAAATTCCATTTAAAATAACTGTGGGTAATATAAAATATTTGGAACTGTACTTGCCAAGACAACATTAGGAACTGTATGAATACAATTACAAAACACTTTCTACACAAATAAAGTCATATTTAATGAATTGGAAAAATACCAACTCCTCATGGGTAGGCTAACCTGATATAATAAAAATGACAACACTACATAAAATAATCTACTTATCCATTGGCATACTGATCAAACTCTCAGGAAACTATTTTACAGAGCTAGAAAAAAATAACAAAATTCATTTAGAAGAACAAAAAGTCAAGAATTTCAAGGTGAAAAGAACACAAATAAAGGTCGCCTAATTGTACCAGACCTAATGCTATATTATAAATCAGGGATTATCAAAATCATTTTGTACTGGTTAAGGTTTATATGACCCAATAATCAATGATTATAGTAATCTAGTGTATGACAAATCCAAAGACTCCAAATTTTGGGATAAGGACTCACTATTTGACAAAAATTGCTGAGGATATTGGAAATTAGTATGGCAGAAACTAGGCACTGACCAACATCTAACATCCTTTATCAAAAAAAGGTCAAATTGGGTTCATCATTGAAACATAAAGAGTGATAGTATAAGCAAATTAGAAAATCAAAGGATAGTGTACCTCTAAGATCTGTGAAGAAGAAAGGAATTTGTGCCCAAAAAACAGCTGGAGTATATTATGGAATGCAAAAATGAACAATTTTGATTATAGTTAAGTTAAAATGTTTTTGTTAAACAGAACCAATGAAGACAAAATTAGAAGGGAAACAGTAAACTGGTAAACACTTTTTATATCCAAGCATTCTGGTAAAGGGTTTGTTTCTATAATATATGGAGAACTAACTCAAACTTATGAGAATACCAACAATTTTCCAATTGACAAATGATCAAAGGATATGAAAAGATGAGATGTTTTTCAGATGGAGAAATTGAAACCATTTCTAGTCATATGAAAAAATTCTCTAAATCACTATTAATCAGAGAATTTTGCAAAGTAAGACAACTGAGAGCTATCATTGCACAACCCCAGATTGGCTAACATGAAAGAAAAAGGTAATGATGAATGTTGGAGGGAATGTGGAAGAACTGGGACACTGATACATTGTTCATGGATTGTGAACAAATCTAACCATTTTGGAGAGCAATTTGAAACTATATTCAAAACGTTATCAAACTGTGCATACCCATTGATCCACGAGTGTTTCTATTGGGCCTATATCCCAAAGAGGTCTTAAAGGAAGGAAAAGGACCTACTTGTGCAAAAATGTTTGTAGAAGCTCTTTTTGTGGTAGGAGGGAATTGGAACCTGAGCAAATATCCATCAGCTGGAGAATGGCTGAATTAATTATGGTATATCAATATTATGGAATATTATTGTTCTATAAGAAATGATCTGCAGGTTGATTTTAGAGAGGCCTAGAGATACATGAACTGATGATAAGTGAAGTGAGTAAAACCAAGAGAACATTGTACACAACATCAAGATTATATGATGATTAATTCTGTTGGATGTAGCTCTTTTGAAGAGCAAGGAGATTTAGTTTAATTCCAATGGTCTTATGATGAAGAGAATCATTTGCACCTAGAGAGAGGACTTTGGGGATTGAGTGTGTATCATAACATATCATTTTCACTTTTTTATTGTTGAATTTTGTTTGTGCTTTGTTTTCTCTTTCATTTTTCCTTCTTTTCATCTGATTTTTCTTGTTCAGCATGATAATTGTGGAACTATATATAGAAGAATTGCACATGTTTACTTATATTGGATAACTTGCAGGCTAGGGTAGGATGTGGGGGGGAGGAGGAAAAAAAAAAGGAATATAAGGTTTTGCAAGGGTAATTGTTGAAAACTATGCATGTGTTTTGAAAATAAAAAAAGCTTTATTAAAAAGTATGGACTCCAAAATAGTCACTATGCTATATAATATAAATATAAATATTCCAATAAAAGTACTGCTTGTGCTTTCAAAGTATTGATGTTCTTTGTTAGGGTTGAGAATGGCATGAGACAAAATGTTTAACATGTACATGGGTCATGTAGGTACATATTAGATACAAGGTAATCTTCAAAAACAGGAAGAGTACTATTATGGGGGAGGACTCTACAAGAGCAGTCTTGTAAAAGTTAAGATGTTAGTTGAGTTGAAAATAACTAGAAACTCCAAGTGTTGGAATTGAGGAGGGATGGAAGAGGCACATTGACTAGGGAAAAGGCATATAAAGGCAAAAATAAGTGTTGTTATGTGAGAATCAGCAAGTAGGCCAGGTTAGAATGGTGTATGATATAATGACCATGGAAAAGTTGCTCGAAAGAGCTCTGAATACCTACAGATTAGAATCTATTTTATTCTGGCTTTGATAAGAAAATGATATAGTTTTTTGATTGCTACTGAAGTGGTTAATATAATCATAATTTAAAATTTACATCTGGTTGGCAACATGGATAGGGTGCCAGGCCTGAAGTCAGAAAGGGTCATTTTTCTGACTAGCTATGCTTTCTTTGGCAAGACAACCGCAGTTGCTTCAGTTTATCAGTTCTAAAATTTTCTGGAGAAATGGCAAATGATTCTCATATCTTTGCCAAGAAAATCCCAAGTAAGGTCACAAAAAGTTACTCATGACTGAAAAATTACTAACCACCAAATGTTTTAGGAAATTATTTTGGCATATATGTGGAGGATGCTTTGAATTTGGGAGAGAATTTTGGCAAGGAATTTTATTTGGAGACAATGGTTGAGGGAAAGTGGGATGCCAAGTAAGGAATTATTCAATCAATAATAATTTCTTAAGTGCAGCATCTAAGACAGATACTGTGCTATGTGTTATAGATAAAAAATATTTTTTAAAAAATATGCATTGTAGGAGGGAAAACAAAGATATGAAATCAAAATTATTAACTTGAATAACTGAAAGAATGGAGATGGTCTGACAAAAATAAGCAAGTTTGGAAGAGGATAGGTTTGGATGATAATAACTTTTCTTTGGGGCATGTTGAGCTTGAGAAAGCCAATTAAAATGAAGGCTAGATTTTAGGTGAGAAATTGCTAACCGAATATGTAGATCTGATATTTTATCAAAACTACATAGAAGGAAAATAGAGTTCTGCTACATATTAGCATATAATTATTAAGCAAGTCAAAAATCTCTTAGTTATTTTAAAAAACTAGCCAAGAAAATGTATTGCTGCTTTGTATAGTTTGTTACCCCAATGAAACTATGATGTAAGCCAAAACAAAACCAAAACTAAAATAAATTTTTACAAACATTTAAAAATAACCCCTCAAAATCTTTATATTATCTGAAATTGAATTGTTTAAATTGAATTGTTTAACTTTCTATTTCCTAGCTTTTCATTTATGTGGAAAACTTCAAAGTATTTGAACAGTCTATGTGCATATATAAATGTAAAAAATTTGCATAATGGATTTATAGATGGTCTTGGGGTCAGGAAAACCTAGATCTAGCTCCTACATATGATAATATTATCTCTAAACCTGGGCATTTAACTCGGCCATGCCCATCTGCATCTCTGGAGGGAATTTCCATTTGGGGAATATGTCTACAACTATGAAATCACAAATCTGGGCCCTTCAGAGTCATTGCTTCCCTCAAAAAGATACACAAACAGTATTTTAGATTTCTTTTTCCTTCCATTCTACATTATGTGTCCATAATTTCTATTGAATTTATTACATTTTATTTATAATAGAGTTATTTGACTATGTCAGAATATGTAAACAAAAATTGATCATTTGTTTTCCCCCAGCCCTTGTCTTGCTAGTATGAATAGATTGTGAAACAAGAAACTTTAAATAGGAGCTGGCCACGGCCCTTGTTTTAATGGGGGATTTCTAAAATCTTGTCCTGATGGTTTTTTTTTTTTGTTTTTGTTTTTGTTTTTTTTTTTTTTTTTTTTTTTTTTTCTGATACTGATCTTTCTTGTGCACCTTGTTGTTTCATTCCTTAGGATCATTGGAACATAGAGTCTGATCTAGAAGGTATCTTTGAGGGTATGTATTGCATTATCTTTATTTTATAGATAAGGAAATTGAGTTCTGGAGAGATAAAGTTAATTGTTCAAGTTTATACAGGTGACAGATATGGGATTTGAACACATCATATGATTGTAATCTTTTTCAATTATGTTGTGTCGATAACATCATCTTAATACAAAAATAATAAAAAGAAATAATGAAAACAATAATATTAATAAGTGGTAATAACATCAGGAACCACTAATTCTTCTAGCAGCAGAACCCCAAATTTCTAAATATTTGAGCAAAATAATATTTGTTTATATAGTCCAACAAATTCTACATTCATGTGGGTCTTTCATATCCGTCTTCTCTGTGTTTTAAATGGTGCAATTGAAAAGCATTCTCAGAGGTGCTGCATTCTTGAAAATATTCCACTTGGATTTGTAAGATTAATTTTCTACTTGGGAGAGAAAGGTTTAGTAGTTTTAGTCACTTTTTTTATTTTTTTGATAGTGGGGAATCAACCTATTTCATTGATTTATCGTTATAATTTTTGTAACAAGGTGTACGATGTGAAATAAGTGGTTTGTAAGCTATTCCACTCTCTCAGCATGATTCTTACCCAGCAAGAGAGCTGCACTGAAAAAAAGTAGTGAGGACCAATTGCCCAATTTGCAGAAATATAAATTATGAGGAAAAGATTGAAAGGTGGGAGAGTACTTTAGCTGAAGAAATGAATATGATTTATATTGTAAGAGATATGTGTTGCCTAAGATAAAATAGTAATCTCAAGTTGATATAACATATAAACTTAGAGAAAGCTTAAACTTTTTCTGAAAAGGTTTCTGATACAAAATATGTGTTTCTATAAGAAATGAGCAAGATGGAGGGGAAGAGGAAGCCTTAAGTGCTCTGTGATTGTCCTCTTAAAACTATATTCAAACTTCTTAGAGAGTGAATAAACTAATTTTTTTTTAATTTTACAGAGGAGGAAACAATTCTGGAGAGAAAAAGTTAATTGATTTTCTGTTAGCACTGACCTCATAAAATTATGTCTTCTACCCTTCACTCATCCATACACACAGAGATATACATATACAAAGATGCTCCCACTCACACATACACATATACTTGTGAACAGTGACCTAAAAGGGCAGTAATAGCAAAGTCAGTTTAACTACTAATAGAAAATTATTATGCAGAAATCAAATATTCTTGAGATCCTCAGAAGACTTGATTGGAGAGTGAAAGTATAATATTCATAGACACCTGATTCTTTTGACTTCTTTGTCCGAGCCACTCAAGCTTCTTATTAATTTTTCATCAATTCTGGATGTTTCATCATCTCTCTGTGTGAAATATGTATGCAGCCTAAAGTAAAATATCTATGGAAAGTTTATCTTTACACTTTTGCCCAGAAAACACATTGTTGTTTTTTTGTTTGTTTGTTTGTTTGTTTGTTTGCTTGTTTTTAGGAGCCTTTGTTCTAGTATAGACTTATTTCTTAATTTGGAGTGATGTACTCTTACTTGATATATTTTATTCCCAGATATAATAGGCAGTGTCTTCAAAGTTCTTGTTCTAGACTGAATTAGTGTTACCTTTAGCTGTGAATGTAGAAATTCATTTGATGGATTAGTATTTGATTAATGTATTTCATTCCCCTTTTGGTAACAGCATTGGGGCAGATGTACTAATGTATCTTGTCTTCAAACAAAGAACTGAGTTGTAGTTGAATTTGACTCATTTTCAAGTGCCAATTGAAGTAACTTCCTTTGGTAAACTACTTTTCTCTTTTGATTTTTGCTATTTTTTATTAATATTGTTAAACAATATATACAAGTTTCAACATGCATAAATCTCTCTGTTTTTCTTCAACTCTGTCTCTCTTATTTTGTTTTTCTCTCTCCACAAGTACACATATACATAGACACATATGATTATATATATATAATATTTATATTTCATAAAAAAGAGATATAAATATAGATGTAGATTTGTAAACTACTTGACTTTTGACAATAAATTTACCTAATAAAATTTTAAATGACATTTAACTAGAAATCTACTCTCATTTAGTGAACAAATAAATGATGGTTAATACTTTAGATCCAGAGATTATTGTTCTGGGCAATGATCTCCAAAGGGAAAGAAATAAGGTCAGTAGCAAACTTCCTATTATATTAACTTGTAATTTCTATTTCATGTTAGATTGGTTTACTCATCATGCACTTCTCATTGCCCAGTGCTTCATTCACATCTACACTCCCTCATAGCTCCACTCCATACATGTTTTTCTCTCTCATTTCAGAAGCTAAGGTTATTATGCCGTAGGGCAGGAAACCAAGTGCTAATGAGGTTTCCAACTGGTCAAACCTTCAAAGCATGTTTTATGTATCATGCTTCATTAAATTCTAAGTTATGCACCCCCAAAAGATCTATGAAGCTAGCAACTGAACTATTTCTCCTGTCTTCATGTGATGATTATTCCCTATTGGTAAACCTCATTTAATGGAATCATTCTATTTTTAAAAATATTAAGAAGCATTTATTAAGCTCCTATCATTTTTGAGGTACTGTTGTAATTATAGGAGGTATAAATATATCTAAGTTTTGTTAATTTCATATAAATACATAAGAACATATCCAATTTAAAGGATTGCTAATGTGACACTTAAAAAAAGTAATGAGCAAGCATTTTTGATGTGTATTTTTCATATTTTTTATTAGTATGTGAATTTGGAATAAGATTTTACACTTTTCAATTGAGTTCACATTTACAACTGTGTAATTTTAGTCCCACAGAAATTCCTGGTTGTTGATTCAAAATATGAAATGATATTTTCGTGTCTCCTATCATGAAAATATTTTATTACTCCATTCAATTATATTGAGCAGCTTCTTCCATATTTCCTATCTTTAAAGTCAGTCTTCCAAAATTAATTTCAAATGCCACATTCTCTGTGTAGCACTTCCCAACCAAATTTGATATGATATAAATTTGATTTGTAAGGGAGAATTTTTTTAAGTATGTATTTTTTTAAGAAACAATTGCTTATTGGTTTTCATCTCTCTTTGGACTTAGAAAAACTGAGGCTCATATCTCATCTCTGATACATACTCATTGTGAGACCCTGGGCAAGTCTTTCAACTTTTATGTTCTAGACAAATTCCCATACTAGAAGCTGCCAAGAAATTGCAGATTTTTAGCTATTTCTTACATCAATAAAATCACACATATGCGATATCAATTCTTGATTTGATTAACCCAGTGTTCTGTGAAGAACAGTGTAGTAGGCAGTCAGAGAGATAAAATTCTACATAACACAAAGTTAGTTCCAGCTCTCAGAGAATTTACAGCCTATGAGAGAGAACAAAACAAAACAAACATAGAGTAGTATAAAACAAGACAGAGTATGGGGTTTTGGGGGAGTACTAGCAGCTCTAATGTGAGGAATTTTTAAGCTCATCTATCTTTGGTGTTTACCTGTCACTGAACTCTTATTTCTGACTTCAAGAAGCTGCAGCATGCACAGCAGTCACACCCTGATGAAACTATCTCAGGAAGTATACTAAAGTAAGTTGAAGGTAATTGGTAAACCTCAAAACTATTGGTGAATTAGTAGAATGTGTATCCTAATTATGTGAAGATCTTCCTGACACCCCCCCATTGGATTGAGCATATGAGAACAGTTTGTTCCACTGGTCACAAAGGGAGCTCAAGTAAGCATTGTAGAATCCTTAAAGCATGGTCAGATATCAAAGATGCCAAAGGTATCTATTGAACCCAGGCCACTATCAGTTATCTTCACTCCTGCTATGGAATTTTGATGATTTCAGAAGAACAAATGAGGCTCATAACTTTATGCAACTCTGCCTCAATTAAACCCAATTCACATGAAAGTCAAGGTATCATCCATCATCTACTATTTTTTTACCTAAACATCATGATGTGATTTTTCTTTTTTGAAAATGAGGTATGTAGGGGGCAGCTAGGTGGTGCAGTGGATAGAGCACTGAATTCAAGAGGACCCAAGTTCAAATCTGGTCTCAGACACTTAACACTTCCTACCTGTGTGTGACGCTGGGCAAGTCGTTTAACCCCAGCCTCAAAAAAAAAAAAAAAAAAAAAAAAATGAGGGATGTAAAAAAAGAAAAAGAAAGAAAAAAGGAAAATGAAAGATGAACAACAATGATGCAAGATAAAGCAGAATTAGTTCATTAGCCATATGAAAGTTAAGTATACCATGAAAACAAAGAGAAAAAGATTGCTTTTATGTATGGAAACAGTAAAGCTCTCTCTCTCTCTCTCTCTCTCTCTCTCTCTCTCTTTCTCTCTCCCTCTCTCTCTCTCTCTCTCTCTCTCTGTATATATATATATATATATATATATATATATATATATATATATTGTGTCAAAATATAGTTTTCATTATTGTTTTATTAGAAAGAGCAGGGATTTAGCAAGGGAAATTAGTTTTTCTTATGCACGTGTATGTTAGTAACACTTTCATATCTTTTGCAACCCTAAATTTTCATTTTAAAAAATTGATCTTTTTTTAAACCACAATGATTTGAAAAACTAATAGAAATCTGAATATTCTCTGTATAGAATCATGATTCTTTAGCTAGAAAACATGGATCTGAGCAATTTTTTTTTATTTTATGAGTAATTTTTTTATAACATTATCCCTTGTAATCATTTTTCCAAATTATCCCCTCCCTCCCTCGACTCCCTCCCCTAGATGACAGGAAATCCCATACATTTTACATGTGTTACATATAACCTAGATACAATATATGCGTGTAAATACAATTTTCTTGCTGCACTTTAAGTATTAGATTCCTAAGGGATAAGTAACCTGTGTAGATAGACAGTAGTGCTAACAATTTACATTCATTTCCCAGTGTTCCTTCTCTGGGTGTAGTTGTTTCTGTCCATCATTGATCAATTGGAAGTGGATTGGATCTGCTTTATGTTGAAGATATCCACTTCCATCAGAATACATCTTCATACAGCATTGTTGTTGAAGTGAACAGCAATCTTCTGGTGCTGTTCATTTCACTCAGCATCAGTTCATGTAAGTCTCTCCAAACCTTTCTGAATTCATCCTGCTGGTTATTTCTTACAGTGCAATAATATTCCATAACCTTCATATACCATGATTTACCCAACCATTCTCCAAATGATAGACATCCATTCATCTTCCAGTTTCTAGCCACTACGAAAAGGGCTGCCACAAACATTTTGGCACATACAGGTCCCTTTCCCTTCTTTAGTATTTCTTTGGGATATAAGCCCAATAACAGCAATGCTGGGTCAAAGGATATGCAAACTTTGATAACTTTTTGAGCATAGTTCCAAATTGCTCTCCAGAATAGCTGGATTCTTTCACAGCTCCACCAACAATGTATCAGTGTCCCAGTTTTCCCACATCCCCTCCAACATTCATCATTATTTGTTCCTGTCATCTTAGCCAATCTGACAGGTGTGTAGTGTTGTCTCAGAGTTGTTTTAATTTGCATTTCTCTGATCAATAGTGATTTGGAACACTCTTTCATATGAGTGGATATAATTTAAGTTTCATCATCTGAGAATTGTCTGTTCATATCATTTGACCATTTATTAATTGGAGGATGGTTTGATTTCTTATAAATTAGGGTCAGTTCTCTATATATTTTGGAAATGAGACCTTTATCAGAACCTTTAACTATCAAAATATTTTCCCAATTTGTTACTTTCCTTCTAATCTTTTTTTGCATTAGTATTGTTTGTATAGAAACTATTTAGTTTGATGTAATCAAAATCTTCTATTTTGTGATCAATAATGATCTCTAGTTCTCCTCTGGTCATAAATTCCTTTCTCCTCCACAGGCCTGAGAGGTAGACAATTCTCTGTTCCTCTAATCTATTTATGATCTCATTATTTATGCCTAAATCATGGACCCATTTTGATCTTATCTTGGTATGTGGTGTTAAATGTAGGCCCATGCCTAATTTCTGCCATACTAATTTCCAGTTTTCCCAACAGTTTTTTTCAAATAATGAATTTTTATCCCAAAATGTTGGTATCTTTGGGTTTGTCAAACACTAGATTGCTATAGATGTACCCTTTTTTGTCCTTTGTACCTAATCTGTTCCACTAATCAACTGGTCTATTTCTTAGCCAATACCAAAAGGTTTTGGTGACTGTTGCTAGATAATATAGCTTTAGATCAAGTACACCTAGACCACCTTCTTCTGACTTTTTTTTCATTAGTTCCCTTGAAATTCTCGACCTTTTATTCTTCCTTATGAATTTTGTTATTATTATTTCTAGGTTATTAAAATAGTTTCTTGGGAGTCTGATTGGTATAGCACTAAATATATAGATTAGTTTGGGGAGTATTTTCATCTTTATTATATTCACTTGGCCTATCCACGAACACTGAATGTCTTTCCAATTATTTAAATCTGGCTTTATTTTTGTGGCAAGTGTTTTGTAATTTTGCTCATATAATTCCTGACTTTTCTTTGGTAGATGGATTCCCAAATATTTTATACTCTCAACATTTGTTTGGAATGGAAGTTCTCTTTGTATCTCTTGCTGTTGCATTTTGTTGGTGATGTATAAAAATGCTGAAGATTTATGTGGATTTATTTTGTATTCAGCCACTTTGCTGAAGTTGTGAATTATTTCTAATAACTTTTTATTAGAATCTCTAAAGTTCTCTAAGTATACTATCATATCCTCTGCAAAGAGTGACAGCTTGATTTCCTCATTACCTACTCTTATTCCTTTAATCTCTCGACTCTTATTGCCGAGGCTAACATTTCTAATACAATATTGAATAGTAATGGTGATAGTGGGCAATCTTGTTTCACTCCTGATCTTACTGGGAAAGGTTCCTGTTTATCTCCATTACATATTATGCTTACTGATGGTAGTAAATATATGCTCCTGCTTATTCTAAGGAATAGTCCATTTATTCCTATACTCTCAAGCATTTTTAGTAGAAATGGATGTTGGATTTTATCAAATGCTTTTTCTGCATCTATTGAGATGATCATATGGTTTTTATTAATTTGATTATTAATATGGTCAATTATACTAATAGTTTTCCTAATATTAAACCAGCCCTGCATTCCTGGTATGAATCCTACTTGATCATACTGTATTATATTGGGGATAATTTTCTGAAGACTTTTTTCTAATATCTTATTTAAGATTTTAGCATCAATAATCATTAAGGAGATTGGTCTATAGTTTTCTTTCTCAGTTTTTGATCTACCTGGTTTAGTTATCAGTACCATGTCTATGTCATAAAAGGAGTTTGGTAGGACTCCTTCATCCCCTATTTTTTCAAATAGTTTATATAACATTGGGGCTAATTGTTCTTTAAATGTTTGGTAGAATTCACATATAAATCCATCTGGTCCTGGAGATTTATTCCTGGGGTGTTGATTAATAGCTTGTTCTATTTCTTTTTCTGAAATGGAACTATTTAAGCAATTTATCTCCTCCTCTGTTAATCTAGGAAGCCTATATTTTTGGAGGAAGTCATCCATTTCACTTAAGTTATCAAATTTATTGGCATAAAGTTGGGCAAAGTAACTCCTTATTATTTTTCTAATTTCCTCTTCATTGGTGGGCTTACATTTCATTTGTAAGACTAACAATTTGATTTTCCTCTTTCCTTTTTCTGATCAGATTTACCAAAGGTTTATCTATTTTATTGTTTTTTTCATAAAACAAACTCTTGGTTTTATTTATTAATTCAATAGATTTTTTTTTACTTTCAATATTATTGATTTCTCCTTTTAATTTTAGTATTTCAAGTTTGATTTTTGGTTGGGGGTTTTTAATTTGATCTTTTTCTAGCTTTTTAAGTTGCAAGCCCAATTCTTTATTCTTCCCTTTCGTTATTTTGTTCAAATAAGCCTCTAAAAATATAAAATTTCCCCTTATTACCATTTTAGCTGCATCCCACAGATTTTGGTATGATGTCTCATCATTGTCATTATTTTGGGTGAAATTATTAATTGTTTCTTTAATTTGCTTTTTCACCCAGTCATTCTTTAAGATTATATTATTCAGTTTCCAATTACTTTTTGGTCTATTTACCCCCTAACTTCTTATTTAATGTAGCTTTTATTGCATTGTGATCTGAGAAGAAATCATATACTATTTCTGCCTTCCTACATTTAATTTTGAAATGTTTATGTCCTAATATATGGTCAATTTTTGTATAGGATCCATGAATTGCTAAGAAGAAAGTATATTCCTTTCTATCACCATTCAGTTTTCTCCAAAGGTCTACCATACCTAGTTTTTCTAATGTTTGATTTATTTTTTAATTTCTTTTTTATTTGTTTTGTGGTTTGATTTGTCTAAATCTGAGAGTGCAAGGTTGAGATCTCCCACTATTATAGTTTTACTGTCTATTTCTTCTTGAAACTCTCTTGACTTTTCCTTTAGAAAGTTAGATGTGATACAACTTGGTGCATATGTGTTTAGTATTGATATGGCTTCATCATTTATGCTACCTTTTAGCAAGATATATTTTCCTTCCTTATCTCTTTTAATTAGATCAATTTCTCTTTTTGCTTGATCTGAGATAAGGATGGCTACCTCTGCTTTTTTGGCTTCATCTGAAGCATAATAGATTCTGCTCCAACCTTTTACCTTTACTGTGTATGTATCTCCCTGCTTGAAGTGTGTTTCCTATAAACAACATATTGTAGGGTTCTGACTTTTGATCCAGTCTGCTGTCTCCATTTGATGGGATAGTTCATCCCATTCACATTTACAGTTAAAATTACTAATTCTGTATTTCCTGCCATCATATTATACCCAGATTATGTTTTTTTCCCTTGACCCCTCTGAATTGCTTCCCCAATATTTAATTTATAGACCCCACTTGTGAAGCTCAGCCCTCCCCTTTTAGTATCCCTCCCCCCTCTTTCCAAGTCCCTTCCCATTTCTTGTATCTTTACCTTATTCCCCTTTTCCTTTTCCCTTTTCCTCTCCCCTTTTTTAATGAGGTGCGAGAGAATTCTCTGAAAAACAAATATGTCAATTATTTACTCTTTGAGCCTACTGTGATGAGAGTAAGATTCACACAATGTTTCTCCCCCTCTCTAAATTGTCTCAGATGTGCTAGATTTTCTATGCTTCTTCCTTTGATGTAGTTTCCCTCTTTTTATCACTCCTTCCACTTTTCTGATACTACCCCCTTCTTTTCTCTTCCCCCTTTTTTTTTAATCAGTAAAATCAAATTATGCATGTGGACTTTATATATATCCACAGCAGAGATACATTTCTCAAGAGTTGTTTTACCTTTTTCTGTTTCTCTTCAGTCTTGAGGATGTAGATCAAAATTTTTGTTTAAGTCTGTTTGTTTGTTTTTTCATAGAAACAAATGGAATTCCTCTATTTCATTAAATGACCATCTTCTTTCATGGAATAAAATGCTAAACTTAGCTGGGTAGTTTATTCTTGGTTGCAATTTTTGATCTTTTGCCTTTTGGAATGTCAGGTTCCAGGCCCTTTGAACTTTTAATGTGGAGGCAGCCAGATCTTGAGTGACCCTTATTGTGGCACCTTGATATTTAAAATTTTTTTTTTTCTAGCTGCTTTCAATATTTTTTCCTTTGTTTGGTAGTTCTGCAGCTTAGCCACAATGTTCCATGGTGTTCTTTTTTTAGGGTCTTTTTCAGAAGGTTTTTGATGAATTCTTTCAATGCCTATTTTCCTTTCTGTTTCTATTATCTCTGGATAATTCTCTTTGATGATTTCCTGTAAAATAGAATCTAGGCTTTTTTTGTTCATAGTTTTTGGGAAGTCCAATGATCCTGAGATTATCTCTCCTAGATCTATTTTCCAGGTCTATAGATTTTCACAGTAAGTATTTGATGTTATTCTCCAGCTTTTCAGGTTTTTTTTTTTTTTTTTTTTTTTTTTTTTTGTTTTGTTTTGTTTTGTTTTTGTTTTGTTTTGTTTGACTGATTCTTGGGATCTCAATGAATCATTCATTTCTATTTGTTCCATTCTGATTTTTAATGAGTTATTTTCTTCATTCATATGTTTAGTTCTTTTTGTATATGCCCAATTGAGTTTTTAAATGAATTATTTTGCTCTATTGAATTTTTTTCCATTTCCCTAATTTTTTTAGAGAGTTATTTTCTTTTTCCAATTCAGAAATCCTACTTTTAAAAGACTTTTTTATCTTTTCCAAATCAGAAATCCTACTTTCTGGAGAATTTTTCATCTTTTCCAATTCAGAAATCCTAATTTCCTGTGGTTTTTTAACCTTTTCTAATTTACAAATTTTGTTTCCCTGTATCTCCTGTGAATTCTTTATTTTTTCCAACGCAAATATCAGGACATTGTTATTCTCTTTACTTTCCCCATTTTTCTTCAAACTCCCTTAACTTTTAATAGCCTCTCCTAGGAAAGAGTTATGTGATGGGGGGGGGCAGGTATCATTCCCCTTTAGGCTGTTATCTGCTGACTCTCTGCTGTTAACTTCCTCGGGGTTTGATACCCACTCTTTCTCTGTGTAGAAGGATATTGATAGTTCTCTTCAGCTTTTTACTCATTGTTAAAAATCTGTTGGGGTCTGCCCTTGGTGTAAGAAGTTTATTTATTAATTTATTTATTTGCCAGCTTCCTCCCAGACCAAATGGAGGTAGTGGCTCCTGTGCCTGAGCTAAGAGAGAGCTCTGGGAGAGACTTTCCCTCCCCCTTCCCAGAAATGCCTCAGAGATGCTTAGCACGGCTGCTCTGTGAGGGTTGCCCTGTGAAGGACCCCGCTATGTGTCCTATGGACTGCCCTGAAGTTTAAGACTGAACAGTAAAAGCAACACAAAGCCCAGCCACTGTGTCCCGTGCGGCGTGGATATCAGCAGCTGATGTGAAAAGCTCCTGCACTCAAACTGGAGGTGTCTGCCTGGAAACCACAGTCCCTATTTCAAAGGTTCCACTTCTCTGAGAATTCCGTGGCTGCTAGAGTTCCACAGCCTCAGGCTAAGCCCAGTACTGTGGGGATTAGATGTTGCCTCTAGCTGTGTCCCTGCTGTTCAGGCTCTTAATACACCAAGGTGAAACCCTGGAGAGCAGAAGGCAGCTTCTGTGATCTGTTAGGTCACTTCCAGATTGGGGTGGTTCTAGGATCTGGCTTTATGTTTTAAAGTGGCTTGATTTCTCTTCAGAACTGCTGTTTTATAAGCAGAGAAGAGCTAACAGCCTGTGCCAGATTCCTCTATCTCAGTGGCTTCTCTGATCCTAGAGTTCTCCCCAGCCCAATTGACACAGTGTGCTAGCACCCAACCATCTGTGCTGGCCTTTTTTTCTTCCTCCCCTTGGAACTGACCTTTTCTGTTGAAACTCCAGATTCTCTTCAGCTGGGAAGTTGTGCTTTTAATCCTTGTGGTTTTTATCAGTCCAGCATTATTTTTGAGGCTGATTTGACTAATTGGTAATGAGGGAAGAAGGGAGCTTACAAATTTGCGTGTATCTTCTCCGCCATCTTGGCTCCAACCCCTGAGCAAATTTTTAAAAGTCCTCAAAATTGATAGAGAAAAAAAAAAAACAATAAAAATATTCATCCTCTAACTAGAATTTTAAAGTATTTAGCATATTGACTGACACATATGAGGCATGAGGCAGTTAATAAATTCTAGTTGCCTCTCTATTACCCTACTTATATTATTTTAAGACATGATTCTGAGTTTTCCAAAGGCTTCACCAAAATTCTGCAGAGATCTATGACATATGGACAAGCAAACAAACAAAAACAACTTTTGATATAGATTATTTCTGGCTATTTGTTAATCAAAAGTTGTTATGGGAAAAATTTTATTGTGATTCTGTTCTTTTTAGATATAATTTGTGGCTCTGTTGCATACTAATACTAATTTGAAGGTTCATCAGTGACTTTATCATTTGCATAAACAAAAATAATTCAAAATATACGTAATATAATATATAGAACTATTATTAAGGAAGATGAAAAGCATTCTGATACTGGTGAAAGAAGTTATCATAGTACAAAATATTAATAAGGTAATATCTCTGCTTAAAACTACTTGTCTGCCTTCTTCAATACATGGGTAGGTATGTGCATTTAATATTTGTGCTCATGTTTTATTTGTGTGGTTTACATTTCAAAGATTCATACATATTTACAAATATATGTAACGAGCTGTCGTCTTCAGAAGCTGCTGGATCACTCTCTGGGAAGAGATCTGCTGTGTCTACTCAAATCTCTCCGACAGATTCTTCTTCCTGTAACGAACCGTTGTCTCCAGGCAGTTGCTGTTAACTCTTGTCCAAAGAAGTGACTTCCCTTCCTGCAGAGAGCCCCGTCAGGCCTGATGTAATGCAGCGAGTCTTCTTCTATCTCTGAGAGTCCTCTTTTATTCTCCCAGAGAATGGGCGTGGGATAATGCAAGGGCTTCTGGGAAGAACCACCCCAGCCAATGAGCTTGCCCCCTCTATCAAGTCAACCTGAGTTCTCACCTTGTAATTGTCCAGAACACCTCAGTTCTCACTTAGTAATCCTAACATCTCCCCCTTTCTTTTGATTTAGAACATAGGACAGTCATGACCTTGAAACATAAATCCATCAATATGGGAAGTATTACAGATAATTACATAAATGACCTTGAAACATAAATCCATCAATATGGGAAGTATTACAGATAATTACATAAATTACATAAGCACATAGTAACATAGTAACGTAACACATGCTAGAAGTATATAACATAATCATAAATTGAAAATTTATAAATGTCCATAAGTCCATTGTCCATTAGTCTCATCTTGTGTGAGGAAGTCCAATGATTCCTGCTGGTTTTAAAGTTCTTTAACAGTCTTCTTATTATCCATGCTCTTTCAGTGTCAGATGTTTCTTAGATCTTCTCCTTTATTTTGAGGTCTTTCTCTTTTTCTGTCTCTCTCTGATGGACAAGGCGAATATGACTTGTTGGCACCCATCTGATTCCTTCTCCTGCTGAAGAAATACAAGCAAACCCTCTCCCCCAGGCAGTTAACCTATCTGGTCCCTTCCATTCACCACTTTCTGGATCTCTCCACATCACCTGGCGATTATCTAAGGACAGTGGAGATGCTCTCACTGGACACTGCCCTTCTGGTGGGTTATAAAACCTGTCTGCTGGAGCCAGCGCATCTTTGTCAAAAATTAGAAAATTAATGGTATAGAGAACTAAATTTAGAAGTTCCCTAGGGCTACCTGTGGCTCCCCCTTTCTTTTGTTTTTGGAGGAGTGTCTTAATATCTCTGTTTCTTCTCTCTACTATTGCCTGCCCTTGAGGATTAAAGGGTATGCCCGTGGTATGTAAAATCTTATACTGTGCACAAAAGTGTGTAAAATGTTTGGACGTATATGCAGGTCCATTGTCTGTTTTTATTGCTTGTGGCACACCCATAATTGCAAAAGCCTGTATAAGGAATTCAGTGACCACTCGGGCTGTCTCTTTTGCTGCTGGCATTGCAAATGTGAATCCTGAAAAGGTGTCTACCACAACATGAATAAAAGATAGACGACCAAAAGATTTATAATGGGTCACATCCATTTGCCAGATTTCATTGGGTCTCAAACCACGAGGATTCTTCCCTGGAGGGAGTGTAGGAGCGTGGAAAGGAAGACAAGCTGTACAGCTTTTTACTATGCTCCTAGCTTCCTCTCTTGTGATTCCAAATTGTAAACGTAAAGCTCGAGCAGCCTGATGATATTTAGAATGAGATTCTTGTGCTTCCTGAAATAAAGGACTACTGGCTAACATGGTTAGAAGGCTATCTGCCTTTGAATTTCCATCAAAAATGGGACCTGGAAGTCCACTATGTGAGTGGACATGCAAGATATAAATCTTGCCTGGATGTTTTCTCACTTGCTCTTGAAGTTCCTTAAAGAGCTGATAAATATTGGAGGCTGCAAATTTTATTTGGGCTGTGGCAATTCTTTGTACTACACCTACTGAATAGGCTGAATCAGTAATTATATTTACGTCTCCTGGGTAATAAGTGAGAGCTAGCATGATAGCAAATAATTCATTCTGTTGAGTGGATTGAAAAGGAGTCCTGATTACTCTCTTTATGGTTAAATCATGAGAGTATATGGCACAAATATTTTCTTTGGAGGCATCTGTAAAGATTGTTGGTCCTTTAAGAGGAACCTTAGAAACCTTTTCTTCAAAAATCCATCGCCAATTATGTAGTAGCCGGGTAATCTTTAATGGAGATCCATGTGCAAAATTTGGAGCGGTGGCTAATAAAATTTGCCATTCTGGGATGGTCTCACAGCATACATTAATCTGTGCGTTAGTATAGAATGTGTATATTTTTTCAGGACTTATCCCAGATAATTGTGTTACTCTCTTAATAGCCTTTAATAAAATCCTAGCCACAAGCACTGGGTAAGGTGTAAGGCTTTGTTCTGGTTGTGCTGGGAGGTTCACCCACTCAATCACTCTGTCTCCTTGGTGAAGGACTGCTGTGGGTGCCTCTTTTGTAGCAAAAACTGATATTTCCAAGGGTTTTTGAGTGACTCTTTCAACCACATTGGATAAAGCCAGTTCAACTTCTCTCAAAGCCTTTTGTGCTTCTTTTGTAAGCTGGCGTGGTGAATTTAAAGCACTGTCTCCCCTTAAAATGTCATATAGTGGTTGTAGTTGATTGGTAGTTAAGCCTAACACTGGACGCATCCATTGGATATCTCCTATTAATTTTTGAAAGTCATTTAAGGTGTTCAACTTCTCTGTTCTTAAAGAAAGCTTTTGTACTGTGAGTGTCTTAGGATATACTTCATATCCTAAATATTGAAAAGGAGCATGTCTTTGAATTTTTTCTGTAGCTATATGCAGTTTGTAGTACTTTAATGTTTCCATGGTCCTTTGTAGACATGCCTCTAACATTTGTTCCTCAGGTGCACATCCCAAAATATCATCCATATAATGTAACAATATTACTTTTGGAAAGGCTTTTCTTACTGGAGCAAGAGCAGCTGCAACATACATTTGGCACATAGTAGGGCTGTTTTTCATTCCCTGTGGCAAAACTGTCCATTCATATCTTTTATAAGGCTCAGCCAAATTAACACTAGGCACTGAAAAAGCAAATCTTTTCATATCCTCCTTATCTAGAGGAATAGAATAGAAACAATCCTTAATGTCTATAACCCATAGAGGCCATTCTCTTGGCAACTGAGTAGGAGATGGAAGTCCAGGCTGAAGAGTTCCCATAGTTTCCATCTGTTCATTTACTCTTCTTAGATCAGTTATCATCCTCCATTTTCCAGATTTCTTTTTCACCACAAATACTGGGGAATTCCAAGGACTTAGAGAAGGCCGCAAGTGTCCTTGGTCAAGTTGTTCTTGCACTATGTCTAATAAGGCCTGAATTTTATCACTTCTTAAGGGCCACTGTTCTACCCACACTGGTGAATCAGTCTTCCACTGAATAGGAACTGGTGAAAGTGCAGGTAGGCCTTCAACAGCAGCCCTGCCTAAAAAGCCGAAGTGCTTATTTGTAATCCTATCTGCTGTAAAATGTCTCTTCCCCACAGATTGATGGGGATTTTTTCAACCACAAAAGGAGTAAAAGCTCCTGTTTCTCCTTCAAATACCCATCTCAAAGGTCTAGCACTAACTTCTGCTGCTATTGATCCTCCCACCCCAGACATATAGGTGTCTGCTTTAATCTTTGGCCAGTGAACGGGCCAATTGTCACCTCTAATAACTGTACGATCTGCACCCGTGTCTACCAATCCTTCAAATGGTATTCCGTTTATATAAATAGTAAGCATAGGTCGGTCAGCTGTCACAGCTGCTGTCCAATATATTCCTGGATTTTGTTCATTGGAGTCAAAATCTAGGCGACTATCACTAGGTTGCTTATTAGGGGTCCGTAACAATAAGCCTGATGCTACTACTTCTCCTGGTTGATAAATCACACGTTGTCTGCTTGTGTTAGTGACTGGGATATTAGATACACGTTCTCCAGTCTCCCACATCAGTGTATGGATGGACACTGTTTTGTAGGCACTCTCAGAAGGTGAAATGGTCAAGCCTACTGTGCCTGGAGGCAAAGGATCCATAGGCTCAACAGGAACAGATTTCACTTCTCCAGGGAGTATCTCGGTAGTCTCTACTGCACACAACTCTATTTTTCCTAATTTCAATCCCTTTCTTCCATCTGATTGCCTTTTGGCTGATTGATCGTGTCTTAAAATTCTCTGGATGTAACCTCGGCTGCCATCATGCCCCACTTGGGAGGCTGAAGCTGGGTCCCACCTGTCATTTCCCTGGGTCAATCTACATTCGGAGGCCCAGTGGAGGCCCTTGTGACATTTTGGACATGGAGTTTTAGGTCTTCTCTCACCCTGTCTTCTCACTGTATCTCCATATCTACACTGAGCTCTTAGATGCCCAATTTTTCCACATTGAAAACATCGCCGAGTTTCTCTAGAAGTCCCTTGCCAGGAGGGACCCTGCCTTTCCACATTCATCATAGTCCGGGTGTAAAAAGCATTTGTTCCCACTGTAGCACAGCGTCTTATGATCTCCTCTAAAGGAGCATCTTTGTCTAATCCCCATATAATTCTTTTGCAAATCTCATTGGCATTTTCCTTAGCCAGATGTCTGGTCATTATTTCTGTAGCTGAATTTTCTCCAATAGTTCTTTTGACAGCAGTTTGCAAACGTCCCACAAAATCTGCAAAAGGTTCATTGGGACCTTGCTGTATTTTAGTGAAAGCCTCTCCACGATCTTTCTGTCCAGGAAGGACACCCCAAGCTTTTATTGCAGCCTTAGCAATTTGCTCATATATTGTCATGGTATAATTAATCTGTTCCGAATTCTCTCCATACTGACCTTCACCAGCTAAGTGCTCAAAAGTGAATTGTGTGTTAACTCCTATTTCCAAATTGCATCTGACTTGAATTTTACATAATTCATGAAATTCCGCAAGCCATAATAAATTTTCTCCAGGTTCCAGACATGTCCTTGCTATGGATTTCCAATCATTCGGGGTTAGGACTTCATAAGACAAACCATCTAGTAACATTTTGACATAAGCTGATGTAGCCCCATAAAGGGTACAACCTTTTTTCAAATCCTTAATTGTATTCAAATCTAAAGGTGCATATCTTCTCCTTTTTTTACCTACAGAGTCAGTATTTTCAATCACAGGATATGCATGTATAAAATCACTTATATCCTGTCCTTCTCTCTTAGCTTTAACCAATGCTTTTTCTAATCTTGTCATAGGCTTAGGCTTCTTCACAGGCAATTCTGTTTGTGTTTCTGCCTCTTCCCCTCTTTCTTCCTCCATCTCTGAAGGTGGGGTTGATGTGGGCCTGTCAATAATCTGTTCTCTAGGCAGGGTTGAAGCTTCTTCAAGAGAATCATACCATAATTCCTCATTTAAATCCTCTTGCTCTAGGGAAAGATCTTGATCTTTCCTTTTTTCCTCACACTTCCTCCTCTGTTCATTTTTAGAACTTTTCCTTCTCCTACAACTTGCTTGATAGTTTAAGGCTAATTGAACTATGTTGTAGATATAAAATACTTCTGCAGAAATTGAACGAGGCCCATTTTTTGCTTGAAATTCTTTCATTTCATATCCCACTAGCTTCCATTTATCTACATCTATCTTTTCTTCCTCTAAGAACCAAGGGGATGTGCGTCTTAATGCAGCCAAGAGTTTAGCAATCTGTACCCAGGTTACAAGTAAACTCTGCTCCTCAATTATCTTGATTATACTCTCTATAGTACCACTCCTGAATGGAGCTGAGGTTGCGTCTGGGGCTGAGGTTGAGTCGGCTGAGGTCCAGGGATTGAATATAGCTAACATCTGCCCCATTTCAGCTATAAGAGATTCCTGGTTTAGCCCTTCACAAGTTAAGTTCCTTATTTATCTATTAGCACGCTCACTTAATCTTTAACAAAGTTTCCTCGTTACTCACGGTTCTGGGTCAGAGAGACTGAGATCTAGATTGGAAGCTTTTCCACTGGAATCAGGACTGTGTCTGTCCCTGTTCGGGCGCCAAATTGCAAAGGTCTGGTCTAGCTCCTCTTGTCAGGATAAGTAAAAGTCCTTGCCCCACGTTGGGCGCCAATTGTAACGAGCTGTCGTCTTCAGAAGCTGCTGGATCACTCTCTGGGAAGAGATCTGCTGTGTCTACTCAAATCTCTCCGACAGATTCTTCTTCCTGTAACGAACCGTTGTCTCCAGGCAGTTGCTGTTAACTCTTGTCCAAAGAAGTGACTTCCCTTCCTGCAGAGAGCCCCGTCAGGCCTGATGTAATGCAGCGAGTCTTCTTCTATCTCTGAGAGTCCTCTTTTATTCTCCCAGAGAATGGGCGTGGGATAATGCAAGGGCTTCTGGGAAGAACCACCCCAGCCAATGAGCTTGCCCCCTCTATCAAGTCAACCTGAGTTCTCACCTTGTAATTGTCCAGAACACCTCAGTTCTCACTTAGTAATCCTAACAAATATACATATACATATTTTTGTATATACATATATACATACATATATATGATGTGTGTATTTATGGATATATATAAATATATAAATATATATATATATATATATATAATATATATATATATATATATATATATATATGTATGCACATGTATGTACAGAAAGTAAAAACAAAAACAAACACACCATAAACATACACCACTAAATCCCTCCATGCCTTCAAGAAGGTAACACACATACAATTATGTACATGTACTATACATAAAGAGTAGATTGAAGACAATCACTGAGGAAATGAACAAGAATTGGCTGAGACTGGGAAAAAAAACTTTTTGAAGATGGTAGAATTTGAGTTGAATTTTAAATTCTTAAAATAAATAGAGAAGTAGAGAAGAAGGAGAGCTTTACAAATATGAGGGTGGAGAAATGAAGAGAAATAACTGGGAGAGGGTTCATAAGTAAAGAATATGAGAAAGGCAAGCATTGCTGGATTACAAAGTGTAAAGAGGGAAGTGAAGTTTAAGAAGATATGAGAAATAGGAAAGGAAAGGGTGTAAAGGACTTAAGATGCTAAGTATTTCTTAGTTTATTTTATTCTGGAAGCAACACGACACTACTGCAATTACTGAATAGGAGTCTGGAGGAATGGGGAACAATATAATTAGATATGTGCTTGAGGAAAAAAAATAATTTCAACAGCTGACTGTAGGCTGAAGGAGAAGGAACAGACTACAAGCTTAGAGACCAATTAGAATGTGTTTTTTTTTTTTTTTTTAATATAGGGCAGCTATAAGATGAGATCTTTCAAAAAGGTGATGGATGTGTGAATGGAGAGAAGGGAATGAATACAAGTAATATTTTAAAGGTGAAAATGAAAAGTGACAAGACAGGACAAAAGAATGTATATGTGGAGTGAGTGTGAGATTGGAGTTGAGTATAATACAGAGCTTGCAAGCTAAGATGATTGAAAGCATAGTGATGTCAATAGTAATACAGATGTTGAAAAGAGGAGGATTTGAAGTAGAAATAATAAGATCTGTTTGAGATATATTGAGTTTGAAATACAAATGGGAAATTCTGTTTCAGATCTCCAAAGACAGTTGGTGATCCCAGAGAAAAGTCAAGAGAGAAAGATTACATCAATGGTAGAAATACATGGTGGGAAACTTTCAGTACGGCAGCTCCTTTCATCAGACATGACCTAGGAATGTCTTAGTTTAGGCCAAAGGAGCTATCTCACTATTGCTAGTCAATATCAGAAGTAAAATTTGAAGCAAGTTCTTGATTCCAAGTTCAGCAATGTAGTCATTTTGTATTTTTTCTCTGAATCTGCATATATGACATGAATATGTGTGTATATGGTATGTACTGATATAAAATTTTATTATTTTAAGAATTATGATAGAAATATGGGATTGTTAAATAAGAATTAAATTTCAAATTTAAATGTTTATGTTTGGAAAAATCATAATTCCACCTGTTATATGGTAAGAATGGTGACAATTTTCAAAATCAAATGTATTACAATAACTTCGAATCTGATATCAAATTTTCATACAGAAGTTGATTTCCCTGTTGTTTTTTACTTAAAATGCTGACTGAAATTTGGATATGTGTAATGTAAAATTACAAGCTGTTATGGTCTAGTTGGACTATATTTTATTCAAATCAATCCACAATAATTTCGCCAGCATTTAGCACCATGGAATTGGCTAGCAGCTTGACTGACTTACTAATTGGGATGGTTGATTTGTTTGTGTGGGTAGCTACAGGTAATGAGGTAGAGTTGCTTAGAGTTATAAGCTCAGGGAATAGAAATTTAAGCTATATGTCTTTTTGCAAACAGAATAGTAAGCTATGAAGTTATTAATATTAAAACTTTCAATATGCTGGGGACCAGATCTCCCCAGTATATCTGCATATTATTATATCTTAGTTGTTTTCTTCATGACAAAGGGAGAATTAAATTCCTCAATATGGTTTTCATGACTGGCAAAATGGATAAGATGAAATGTCTAGAGAGGGAAGGTCATGTTTCTCAGATGATGAAATTGAAACTATTTCCACTCATATGAAAGAGTGTTCCAAATCACTACTGATCAGAGAAATGCAAATTAAGACAACTCTGAGATATCATTACACACCTGTCAGATTGGCTAAGATGACAGGAACAAATAATGAAGAATGTTGGAGGGGCTGTGGGAAAACTGGGACACTGATGCATTGTTAGTGGAGTTGTGAAAGAATCCAACCATTCTGGAGAGCAATCTGGAATTATGCCCCAAAAGTTATCAAAATGTGCATACCCTTTGACCCAGCAGTGCTACTCCTGGGCTTATATCCCAAGGAAATACTAAAGAAGGGAAAGGGACCTGTATGTGCCACAATGTTTGTGGCAGTCCTTTTTGTAGTGGCTAGAAACTGGAAAATGAATGAATGTCCATCAATTGGAGAATGGTTGGGTAAATTATGGTATATGAATGTTATGGAATATTACTGTTCTGTAAGAAATGACCAACAGGAGGAATACAGAGAGGCTTGGAGAGACTTACATCAATTGATACTAAGTGAAGCGAGCAGAACCAGGAGACCATTATACACTTCAACAATGATATGAGAATGTATTCTGATGGAAGTGGATATCTTCAACATAGAGAAGAGCTAATCCAATTCTAATTGATCAATGATGGACAGAATCAGCTACATCCAGAAAAGGAACACTGGGAAATGAGTATAAACTGTGAACACTGTTTTGTTTTGTTTTGTTTTGTTTTTCTTCCCAGATTATTTTTAGCTTCTGAATACAATCCTTCCTTTGCAACAGCAACAACAACAAAATTCAGTTCTGCACATATATATTGTACCTAGGATATACTATAAGATATTTAATATGTATGGGAATGCCTGCCATCTAGGGGTAGGGGTGGAGGGAAGGAGGGGAAAAATTTGGAACAGAAGGGAGTACAAGGGATAATGTTGTAAAAAAATTATCTATGAATATGTACTGTCAAAGAAAATGTTATAATTATAAAAATTAATAAAAAATAATAAAAATAAGTTCTGTCCAAAACAAAAAAAATAAAATAAAATAAAAAATAAAATCTAAGATTTAAGTGATTTTTCAAGGAAATAGAATATGCATTCACTATGAAATTTAAGACTTCAGAGTGATCTTATACCCATTCTTCCAATTGACAATGCTTTATTGGAGGAAAAAAAAAAGATTAATAAATTCAGAATGATTAAATCTAAATTTCAGAGTTTTCATCACTATGACCACCATCACCAAAACATTTATATATTACTTATTATATGCCAAGCAGTAAGCTAAGTGATTTAGAACTATGTAACTCTAATACTTTGTGAAAAAATGAAGATTATAGAAGAATTAGAATATTTCAAACAGGATGTAATTAATTATGGAATTACAAAATTTAGAGACATAAAGGAATTTAGCACTCATCTCATCCAACTTATTCCTGAAATAATTCCACTTTATTATTCTAAGTGATCATTCAGCTTCTTCTTGAAGACCTCCAAGAATAAGCAACCCACCACCTCTCAAGGCAACTTATTTTAATTTTAGATAGCTCCATTTGTTAGCAAGTCATCATTGTTATTGTTTCTATTTTCTTTTCTCAACAATAGTAATAATTTCTCTCTTTACAACATCCATTTACTATCAAAGGGCAGTTCTTTTTCATTGAACCATATAGAACAAGTCTAACCCTTCTTCCATATAATAGTTCATCATAAACATGTCCACCACCAACTTCCCTATTTTATCTTTTCAATCTAAATATTCAATCTTAGAGAGAATTTTGGTAGAACAAGAATTCTAGGTCTTACTTATGTCAAAACTACTTTCAACCCATAAAAACAATCATTTTAATCTCAAAACTGTAGAGAATTATCCTGTAACACAACAATATGTGATAAAAATAAATCATATTTTGTACTCCCTTGATTTCCATGTCTTCTGTCTATCTTCTTTTCTCTAATTTTAAAAAGCAATAGAATAAAATTATTTATCCTGAATATCCCTCACTTCTATTTATTATAGTCATTCTTCTAGTCTTGGGGAAAATGTTAGTGTCTTGTCTTCTCAATCATCTTTGGCAATACTGTAAGTTTCAATTGATAACTCATTGCCTCTTTTGTACTTTTTAGTATTTTGAATTGTATGTGCAATGGGGTAGAGTTGGGCATGATTTGGCTCTTGGTAAAACAAAAGATTTCTGAAAAAAAGGTGATAGCATTGCCATAGGCTTGTGTGAAAGGAGACTATTTTTTATTAATGGAGTTGAAATATTTTGATAAAAATGAAATTGTCCCTTTTTCTCATATAAAAGGATATGATGTCACCATTCCTTTGCTATTTACTTCACTATATAGTGAAGTATCCATATCCATATCAATTATCCATAGTAATTAAAATGTACAAAATGAAATTAACCTCTAGTTCAAGGGATGCTGAGCAGTAAGTGAGAGAAACTTTTAAAATAAAAGTGGTTTCAAATTATTTGTCCAAAGAGAAGTTGTATGAAAAATATATGGATTTCCTGTCAACCAGCATTTATTAATGAACCTCTGTGTTCCAGGCCATATGCTAAGCACTGGGCACACAAAGAAAGGGATCCCTGATCTCAAGGAGCTCATAGTCAAATGAAGTAAACAACATGTAAACAATGATGAATAAACGAGTTATAAGCAACAAAATGTTGCTTGTCTTGGAGAGCAGTACTAAGTACTAGCATATTAAGGAAAGGCTTTTTGTGTAATATGAGTCTTTAGCTGATAACTTGAAAAAACCTCCAAAACTATAGCGGCAATATAGAGGAAAAGTGTTCCATGCAAAGGGAACAGTTTTTTATTTCTTCCAGGAAGGTAAAAAGAGCAAAGACAAGAATTTTTTTCACCTCAACATTTCTTCCTTTCTCTCTCTCCATGATTTTAGGCAGAGAAGTTCATGCATTCTTAAATCAAAGTAAGACTTAACTAGGCTAATGTAATCTAATCTATCAAGTTTATAGTAATACTTATATTTTGTATAAGGTTTCTATTTATGAGATTTTTTTTTACAATTTACATATTTTTTTCCTGAAATAATCCTTACCTGAAAAGTCTTGCTAGTCCTAATTTATTTTTTTTTGGTGGGGGGGGAGGAGGAGGAGAGGTTCATTTGGCTAAGTATTTATTATCCACTTTTTAATGATTCTAAAAAATAAAATATCTGGGAAGTCTGACGTATTTCATTTGTTCCCCAGAAATAAACATAATAATTTTTTTGCTTAATGTTTGTTGACTGGTTGACTTACAAGACCATTTCTAAAAGAAAAATAAAAAACAATAAATTTATATAGATTAATAATATTAAATGAAGTAGAAGTATATATAAGAATAAGAATAAGCAAGTTAATTTCTATCTAGAAAAGAAGAAAATAAAATGTATAAGATGATAGTTGGCTGTTTGTATTAAATATATATTTTACTAATGAAAAATAATTTTAGTATTTAATGTTTTTTAATAGGACAAATTACATTTTCTAGGTTATTTCTAAAGCCAATTATTTTATCTAATGATAAACTGATAACAGAAGAAAAATTCTCTAGTCTGAAGGTCATGTAATTGATTTTTTAAAATGTTTAAATTAAAATGTAGGCACACATGAAAAAGAAAATAGGCTTATTCTTTCTCTTAATTTTTTTACCAGTTAGATAAAAATGACAGGTAAACATGGTCAATTTTTTTTTAAATCATAAAAATGTATAAAAAGACTTAATGCATGGTGACATCTAATTCTATGTAGTCTTGTAACCTTAGTCAATCATGCATACTGAGATCATAGTATTTGCCTTTGTCCATTTTTTGGGGGGGGTTACATTCAATTTAGGATTTATAAGATTTTTAATGGATTATTTTCTTTCGATGGTTAGACTAATACACTGTATACAAAAGGTATCAATAAGATACCACTTGGAAACACAAAACATTTCATTGGCACTAAGTCCTCTAAAGAGGAATGCATTAAAAATCAGATATATTTCATGGCCTGCTACGTTTTTTCCTAAGTGCTCTAAGCTGAAATTAATGTATTACACAAAGGATTTGCTTGTATTTGTGAAAATCACCTTTAGTGCATTAGTGATGCAGTTAATTAAGTAATGGTATTTTCATATTTCTAATAAGTATAACCTCAAAACCATACTTTAGAGCAGTGGTCCTCAAACTTTTTAAATATGGGGCCAGTTCACTGTCCCTCAGACTGTTGGAGGGCTGGATTATAGCAAAAACAAAAACTCACACTCTGTCTCCACCCCTAGCCCATTTGCCATAACCCGGAGGGCCGCATAAACATCCTCAGCAGGCCACATCTGGCTTCCCTCTTTTATCTTCTCTTTTCTGGATTTGTAGTTACTGGTTCATTAGATCCAATATAATCAATATACTTGGCAGAAGTCTATTGAACTGTAAATTGTCAATAGATAGCAGGAGATCAGTGGCTTCCCATGTGCTCAAACTAGTGGAATACCACTGGACACTTAGAGAGTATCTTTTTTTCTTTCCTGCCAGGTAAAGATGAAAAATGTTATTAGATTTGTTTCTTTTTTTCTCATCCCCATTCAACAAAAATTGTGTTGTTTAAGACTAATGCTTCCTATTTTAAAGCGACAGTAATCAGAATCATTTGGTACTGACTAAAAGATAAAGTAGTGAGTTATTGGAATAGACTACATGCACATAACACTATAATCAAAGCATATATTAACCTAGTATTTGATAAACTTCCTAACTCCAGATACTAGATTAAGAATTAACTATTTGAAAAAAATTGCTGAGAAAACTGAAAAATAATATGTCAGAAACTTGGCATAGACTTACATTTCACATCCCATACCAAAATTAGGTCAAAATGGGTCCATAAATTGGGAATAAAGGATGATACCTTAAATAAATTAGGAAAGCAAGAGATAATTTACTTATTAGATTTGGGTAAGGGGGGAATTTGTGACCAAGAAGAACTAGAGAACATTATGAAAGACAAAATAGTCAACTTTGATTAGATTAAATTAAAAAGATTTTGCACAAACAAAACCAAGAGAAACAAGGTTAAAAAGGAAACAAAAACTGGAAAAAATCTTTATAGCCAATGCTTCTTATAAAGGTTTTATTTCTAAGATATATACAGAACTGTGTCAAATTTATAAGAATATAAATCATTACATAAGTGATAAATGGTCAAAGGATGTGAACAGACAATTTTCAGATGATAAAATTAAAGTTACCTATAGTCATATAAAATGCTCTAAAATAATATTAATTATAAAAATGCAAATTAAAACAATTCTGAGGTACCATCTCACACCTCTATGATTGGCTAATATGGCACAAAAAGATAAGATTAAATGTTGGAGGGATTGTGGGAAAATTGGGACATTGATGCATTTTTTTGTGGAGTTGTGAAATGTTGAAACCATTCTGGAGAGCAATCTGGAGCTATGTCCAAAAACTGTGCATGCCCTTTGACCCAGCAGTGCCACTACTAGGGCTTTATCCCAAGGAAATTATAAAGAAGGGGAGGGGGCAGAGGCAAGAGGGGGAAGAGCCAAGATGGTGGAGAAGCCACACACAACTTTCTAAGCTCTCTCTTAACCTCACTACCAACTATTTAATTCAGCCTCAAAAATAGCGCTTGACTGGCAAAACCCATAAAGATTAGAAGTACAACAACTTACCAGCTGAAGATAATCTGGAATTTTGTCAGATAAGGTCTGTCCTGAGGGGTGGGGAAAAAAAAAAACCTGTCAGTGGACAGTGAGAGAACTAGGCTAGCACATTGTGCAGATCGGGCTGAGGTGGACTCTGAGTTTAGAAAAGCTACAGAGACAGATGACTCTGGTATAGGCTGATTCCTCTACTCTGCTTTCAAAACAGCAGATCAGCAGAGAAATCAAAGCCACTTTAAAAAACCACCAGAACCTATAGTCTGCCTATAGCTACCCCAAACCGGAAGTGACTCAGCACCAGCACAGATCACAGCATATCTGTGTAGCTGTCTTCTGCTGTACAGGGTTTTTTCCTTGGGGCAGTTAACAACCTGCATAGCAGGGGGATACAGCCTGGGGCAGCCTCTAATCTGTACAGTATGGGGCTCGGCTGGAGGCAGTGGAACTTCCACAGCAGCAAAATTTCTGTAGCAGCAACTGTGCATCCCGGGGCAGAGACACTTCTTGTCTGTGCACTGGGGCTATTTGCTGGTCAGTTGCTAATATCCACAGCTCCACAGGGGGCTTTGGCCTGAGGTTGTGACACTTTCACTGTTCAGCCTCTAATCTTAGGGCAGTTGCTAGGCCACACAGTGGGGGTACTTCACTGGGCACTTCTGCAGCCTGGCCCATGCTAACCAGCTCTGAATCACTTCCGGTGTGTGTGTGGGACTTTCTTCCAGATCACCCTCATATCTTTACAGGCTGTTCACGTGACCTATCCCTGTTCTGCAGAGGAAGATGGTAACCTCCTTGCCCTGAAGGCAGACCCTATAGGCTTTTTAAAATGAATAAAAAAATGAAGATAATGATCGATAGCTTCTATACAGAAGGAGAGCAGGTTTGCAACCCAGAGAACACTAATAGCAAACAGTCTTCAGATAATATTCTGAAGAGGACTGTTACCTGGCCCCCATCACATAACTCTCTCCTAGAAGAGACTATTAAAAACCTCATAAGAGAGTTAGAAGAAAAATGGGGAAAGGAAAGAGAAGCTATGCAAGAGTAACAACCTCCTGAAATTTGAATTAGAAAAGATAAAGAATTCACAGGAAGTGCAGGGAAACAAAATTTGTGAATTGGAAAAGGTTAAAAAATCCATGGAAAGTAGGATTTGTGAACTGGAAAAGATAAAGAATTACCAAGAAAGTAGGATTTGTGAATTGGAAAAAGAAAAAACTCACTAAAAAAATAGTGAAATGGAAAAAAAATTCCATAGAGCAAAACTAGTCATTTAAAAACTCAATTGGACATATACAAAAAGAAGTAAAAAAAAAGTGAATGAAGAAAATAACATTAAAAATCAGGACTGAACAAATAGAAATGGATGATTCATTGAGACACCAAGAATCAGTCAAGCAAAATAAAAAAAAATAAAAAAAAAAATGAAAAACTGGGAAAAATGTCAAATATTTACTTGGAAAATCGACAGACCCGGAAAATAGATCTAGGAGAGATAATTGGACTTCTTAAAAATTATGATGAAAAAAAGAGCCTAGATTCTATTTTACAGGAAATCATCAAAGAGAACTGCCCAGAAGTACTAGAACCAGAATGTGAAATAGGCATTGAAACAATTCATCTAACGCCTTCTGAAAAAGACCCTAAAAGCAAAACAAAACAAAACAAAACAAAACAAAAACAAACAAAAAAAAAAAAAAAAAAAAACACTCCAGGGAATATTGTGGCCAAACTTCAGAACTATTAGACTAAGGAAACAATATTGCAAACAGCCAGGGAAAAAACAATTCAAATACTGTGGTGTCACAATAAGGGTCACTCAAGATCTGGCTGCCTCCACATTAAAGGATTGCAGGGCCTGGAATCTGATATCCTGAAAGGCAAAAGAACTTGAAATGCAGCCAAGAATAAACTACCCACCTAAGTTGAACATTTTCTTCCATGGAAGAAGATGGACATTTAATAAAACAGAAGAATTCCATTTGTTTCTAAGGAAAAAAACAAACAAACAAACAAACAAAAAACAAACAGATCTAAACAAAAAATTCGATCTCCAACCACAGGACTCAAGAGAAGTAGAAAATGGTAAAAAAAAAAAAAAAAAAAAAAAAAAAAAAAAAAAAAAGGAACTCTTGAGAACTGTATTTCTGTTGTGGATATACAGAAATTCCACATGTATAATTTGATTTTACTGATATAGCATAAAAAAGGGATATAGAAATGGAAAGGGGATATTGTCAGAAAACTGGAAAAGTGGTGATAAAAAGAGTTAACTACATCCCAGAAGAGGCAAAGAAAACTTATCATATCTGAGGGAATTTAGAAAGGAAGAGGAATATTGTGTCAATCATACTCTCATCAGAATTGGCTCAAAGAGAAAATAATTGACATTTGTTTTTACAGAGAATTCTCTCTGACCTCATTAAAAAGGGGAAGAGGAAAAGGAAAAAGGAAAAGAGTAATAAGGGAAGGGTACAAGAAAGGGTAAGGGATTTAAAAGGAGGGGACAGGGATACTAAAAAGGGAGGGCTGCATGATGCAAGTGGGGCCCATAAGTTTAATAATGGAAGGGATTTGGGGGAGGCAAGGAAAAAAAGCAAAATCTGGTGATAATATGATGACAGCAAATTATAGAAACAATTAATAATTTCACTCAAGATAATGACAACGATGAGACATCATACCAAAATTTGTGAGATGCAACTAAAGTGGTAATAAGGGGAAATTTAATAGGTTTAGAGGCTTACTTGAATAAAATCAAGAAAGAGAAGATCAATGAATTGGGCTTGAAACTTAAAAAGCTGTAAAAAGACCAAATTAAAAACCCCCAATAAAATACTAAACTTGAAATTCTAAAATTAAAAGGAGAAATTAATAATATTGAAAGTAAAACAAAAAACTATTGAATTAATAAATAAAACTAAGAGTTGCTTTTATGAAAAAAAAAAACAATAAAATAGATAAAACTTGCGTAAATCTAATCAGAAAAAGGAAAGAGGAAAATCAAATTGTTATTCTTAAAAATGAAAATGGGGAACTATCCACCAATAAAGAAGAAATTAGAGCAAAAATAAGGAGTTATTTTGTCGAACTTTATGCCAATAAATTTGATGACCTAAGTGAAATGGATGACTACCTCCAAAAATATAGGCTTCTCAGATTAACAGAGGAGGAAGTAAATTTCTTAAATAATCCCATTTCAGAAAAAGAAATTGAACAAGCTATTAATCAACTCCCTAAAAAAAACTCCCCAGGACCAGATGGATTTACATGTGAATTCTACCAAACATTTAAAGAACAATTAGCCCCAATGTTATATGAACTATTTGAAAAAATAGGGAATGAAGAAGCCCTACAAAATTCCTTTTATGACACAGACATGGTACTGATACCTAAACAAGGTAGGTTGAAAACTGAGAAAGAAAACTATAGGTTGAGACCCTGGATCTTTTAGAATCAGCCCAAGTTAGGATAATTAAAAGTCTTTATTCTTGGTCTTTTGGTGTTGTGGTCAGGGGATTAGATCTAGCAATCTCCACACTTCCTTCCTCTCTCTCCACAGCAAGGAGAATAAAACAATTTCCTCCTCTTACTCCACCCACTCAGGTCACTTTCCCTTCTTTGTCCACACCCATCAATCAAGCCAGCACAGAATAGTTGGGGAGGGTCATCCTCCAAATATGTGGCAATAGAGAATTGTCCAATTGGTGTTTTTAGCCTTATGTGCTAGATTAACTTGCATCTCTTCAGTTGTAGCCCTCTACATCTCCTGCTTTCTTTTGTTTTAAAACACAGGTGGTCACACCATTCCTGACCTCTCAGGGAGGTGAGAACCCCAAAAATGAGATGATTACACTCTCCCTGACTTCTCAGGAATGGAGGTGAAAACACCAAAAAGGAGGTGATCATGTCCCCCCCAACTTCTCAGGAAGGGAGATGAAAGCACTAAAAAGGAGATAATCACACCCTCCTTGACATCTCAGGAAGGGAGATGAAAAGCACCAAAGGGAAGTGCGGATTGCTTAGCGGGTTTCTGGGCTGAAGGATATTATTAGAGTCAAGTATGCATTAGAGTCAAGTATGCACAAACCCATCAGCATAGGAGGTATTACACAAGCACATAGCAATAATGCACAGGCTATTAGTGATGACTCTCCCTACAGTCAGTGCAGGCTCGATGAGATGTAACAAGCATGAATTGTACATGCAAGTAGTGATATAACAAACAATATAAATCAACATGGTCTTGTAAAAGTTTTCCAGAAGTCCTAGAAGAAGGGTATGTAAACATCAGTCACACATTCACCTTCTTCAGCAACCAAGAGATAGTCCAAAACCAATCTATTGTCCATTGCTTCACGTGTCAGGGAATCCAAAGATCCCCACAAGTTTTTGAAGTCCTGCAACAGGCTTTTTATATGTTAGAGAATCCAATGATTCCTACAAGATTTGAAGTCCTGCAACAGTCTTATGATGCTTCAGAGAATCCAATGATTCCTGAGGACTTTAAAGTCCTACAATTGTCTTATCACGTCTCAGAGAATCCAATGATTCCTGAGGGTTTTCAAGTCCAACAATTTTTGTGTCCATGAGCCAAACGCCATAACTGCCAGGCTCTTTCAGTGGTGGGCACAGTCAGCAACAGAACCACCCAATGTTTCTTGGGTCTTTGTCATTTTAGGGGTCTACCTCTATCTCCCTCCAATGGACAAGGCAAATACGGCTCATTGGCACAAATCTGATTCCTTCTCCATCTGTTGAGATAGATGCAAACCCTCTCCCCCAAGCAGTTAACCTATCTGGTCCCTTCCATTCACCACTTTCTGGGTCTCTCCACATGACCTGGTGATTATCTAAAGACAGTGGTGCTGCTCACACTGGACACTGTCCTTCTGGTAGGTTATAAAACCTGTCTGCTGGAGCCAGTGCTTTTTGTCAAAAATTTAAAAAAAATAATGGTATAGAGAACTAAATTTGAAGTTCTATAGAGTTACCCATGGGTCCCCCTTTCTTTTGTTTTTGGAGGAGTGTCTTAATATCTCTGTTTCTTCTCTCTACTATTGCCTGCCCTTGAGAATTAAAAGGTATGCCAGTGGTATATAAAATCTTATACTGTGCACAAAAGTGTGCAAAATGTTGACATATCTGCAGGTGTATTGTCTGTTTTTATTGCTTGTGGCACACCCATAATTGCAAATGTTTGTATAAGGAATTCAGTGACCACCTGGGCTGTCTCTTTTGCTGCTGGCATTGAAAAAGTGAATCCTGAAAAGGTGTTTACCACAACGTGGATAAAAGATAGATGACCAAAAGATTTATAATGGATCACATCCATTTGCCAAATTTCATCAGGTCTCAAACCATGAGGGTTCTAACCTGGAGGGAGTGTAGGAACATGGAAAGGAAGGCAAGATGTACAGGCTTTTACTATGTTCCTAGCTTCTTCTCTTGTTATTACAAATTGTAAATGTAAAGCTCAGGCAGCCTAATGATATTTAGAATGAGATTCTTGTGATTCTTGAAATAAAGGAGTATTGGCCAACATGGTTAGAATGCTATTTGCCTTTGAATTACCATCAAAAATAGGACCTGGAAGTCCACTATGGGATGGACATGCAAAATATAAATCTTACCTGGATGCTTTCTTACTCGCTCTTGAAGTTCTGTTAAGAGCTGATATATATTGGAGGCTACAAATTTTATTCTTTGTACCACATATACTGAATAGGCTGAATCAGATATTATATTTATGAGTCCTGGATAATAAGCAAGAGCTAGAATGATTGCATACAATTCATTCTGCTGAATGGACTAAAAAAGGAGTTCTAATTACTCTCTTTATAGTTAAGTCACAAGAATATACAGCACAAATATTATGTTTGGATGCATCTGTAAAGATGTTGATCCTTTAAGAGGAACTTGAGAAACCTTTTCTTCAAGAATCTATCACCAATTATGTAACTGTCTGGTTGTCTTTAATGGAGACCCGTGTGTAATATTTGAAGCCATGGCTAATAAAATTTGCCACTCTGGGATGCTTTCACAACACACATTAACTTGTGCATGAGTATAAAATGTGTATATCTTGTCAGGTCTTATCCCAGATAATTGTATTGCTCACTTAATGGCCTTTAATAAAATTCTAGCCACAAGCACTGGGTAAGGAACAAGGTTTTGTTCTGGTTGTGCTGGGAGGTTCACCCACTCTATCACACTGTCTCCTTGATGAAGGACTGCTGTGGATACCTCTTGTGTAGCAAAAACTGATATTTCCAAGGGTTTTTGAGTGACTCTTTCAAGCACATTGGATAAAGCCAGTTCAAATTGTCTCAAAGCCTCTTGAGCTTCTTTTGTAAGCTGGCATGGTGAATTTAAAGCACTGTCTCCACTTAAAATGTCATAGAATGGTTGCAATTGACAGGTAGTCAAGCCTAGCATGGGATGCATTCATTGGATATCTCCTATCAATTTTTGGAAGTCATTTAAGGTATTTAGCTTCTCTGTTCTTAAGGATAGTTTTTGTACTATAAGCACCTTAGGATATACTTAATATACTAAATATTGAAAAGGTGCATGTCTTTGGATTTTTTCTGGAGCTATGTGCAATTTTTAATTCCTTAGTGTTTCTATGTTTTTTTGGTAGACATGCTTCTAGCATTTGTTATCCATGTAATGTAATAACATTACTTTTGGAAATGCTTTTCTTTCTGTGGCAAGAGAAGCAGCAACATACATTTGACACATAGTAGGGCTATTTTTCATTCCCTGTGGCAAAACTGTCCATTTATATCTTTTATAAGGCTCAGCTAAGTTAATGCTGGGCACTGAGAAGACAAATCTATTCATATCCTCCTTATCTAGAGGGATAGAATAGAAACAATCCTTAATGTCTATAACCCAAAGAGGCCATTCTCTAGGCAATTGAGTAGGAGATGGAAGTACAGGTTGAAGAGTTCCCATAGTTTCCATCTGTTCATTTACCTTTCTTAAATCAGTCAACATCCTCCATTTTCCAGATTTATTTTTTACAATAAATAGTGGGGAATTATAGGGACTTAGAGAAGGTTGTAAGCATCCTTGGTCAAGTTGTTCCTGTAGTATGTCTAATAAGGCCTGAATTTTATTGCTACCTAAGGGCCACTGTTCTATCCACACAGGTTTATCAGTTTTCCATTGGATAGGAACAGGTGAAAGTGTTGGCAGGCCTTCAACAGCAGCCCTGCCTAAAAAAAATGAAGTATTAATTTTTAACCCTAATTGTTATAAAATGTCATTTTTAACCCTAATTGTTGTAAAATGTCGTGGTCAGGGTATTAGATCTAGTAATCTCCATACCTCCTTCCTCTCTCTCCACAGCCAGGAGAATGAATCAATTTCCTCCTCCTATTCCACCCACTCAGGTCACTTCCCCTTCTTTGTCCACACCCACTAATCAAGCCAGCACAGAATATTTGGTCAGGGTCATCCTCCAAACATGTGACAATAGAGAATTGGTGTTTAGCCTCATGTGCTAGATTACCTTGCATCTGCTCAGTTCTAGCCCTCTACAACTATAGACCAATCTTCTTAATGAATATTGATGCTAAAATCTTAAATAAGATATTAGCAAAAAGACTGCAGAAAATCATCCCCAGTATAATACACCATGATCAAGTAAGATTTATACCAGGAATGCAGGGCTGGTTTAATATTAGGAAAACCATTAATATAATTGACCATATTAAAAACCAAATGAACAAAAACCATATGATCATCTCAATAGATGGAGAAAAAAGCATTTGATAAAACCCAACATCCGTTTCTACTAAAAACACTTGAGGGTATAGGAATAAATGGACTATTCCTTAAAATAGTCAGGAGCATATATTTAAAATGGTCAGTAAGCATCATATATAATCAGGATAAACTGGAACCTTTCCCAGTAAGATCAGGAGTGAAACAAGATTGCCCACTATCATCATTACTATTCAATATTGTATTAGAAATGCTAGCCTCAGCAATAATAGTCGAGAAAGAGACTAATGGAATTAGAGTAGGTAATGAACAAATCAAACTATCACTCTTTGCAGATATGATAGTATACTTAGAGAACTTTAGAGATTATTTAGAGATTATTAGAAATAATTCACAACTTTAGTAAAGTTGCAGGATACAAAATAAATCCACATAAATCTTTAGCATTTTTATACATCACCAACAAAATCCAATAGCAAGAAACACAAAGAAAAATTCTATTCAAAATAACTGTCAATAGTATAAAATATTTGGGAATCTATCTACCAAAAGATAGTCAGGAATTATTTGAGCAAAATTACAAAACACTTGCCATAAAAATAAAGTCAGATTTAAATAATTGGGAAGACATTAAGTGCTCTTGGATAGGCCAAGTGAATATAATAAAGATGACAATACTCCCTAAACTAATCTATTTATTTAGTGCTATGCCAATCAGATTCCCAAGAAACTATTTTAATGACCTAGAAAAAATAACAACAAAATTAATATGGAAGAATAAAAGGTCGATAATTTCAAGGGAATTAATGAAAAAAAAAAGTCAGATGAAGGTGGTCTAGCTGTACCTGATCTAAAACTATATTATAAATCAGTAGTCACCAAAACCATTTGGTATTGGCTCAGAAATAGACTAGTCAATCAGTGGAACAGATTAGATACACAGGACAAATAGGGTACAATTATAGCAATCTAGTGTTTGACAAACCCAAAGATACCAACATTTGGGATAAGAATTCATTATTTGAATAAAAAAGTGTTGGGAAAACTGGAAATTAGTATGACAGAAATTAGATATGGACCCACAAGTTTACCTCTTAGACTTGCGGAGGAGGAAGAAATTTGCGACCAAAAGAAAACTAGAGATCATTATTGATCACAAAATAGAAACTTTTGATTAAATCAAATTAAAAAGCTTTTGTACAAACAAACTAATGCAAACAATATTAGAAGGGAAGTAACAAATTGGGAAAATATTTTTACAGTTAAAGATTCTGATAAAGGCCTCATTTCCAAAATATGTAGACAACTGACTCTAATTTATAATAAATCAAGCCATTCTCTAATTGATAAATGGTCAAAGGATATGAACAGACAATTTTCAGATGATGAAATTGAACCTATTTCCACTCACATGAAAGAGTGTTCCAAATAACTATTGATCAGAGAAATGCAAATTAAGACAACTCTGAGATACCACTACATACCTGTCAGATTGGCTAAGATTACAGGAAATAATATTGATGAATGCTGGAGGGGCTGTGGGAAAACTGGTACACTGATACATTATTGGTGGAGTTTTGAAAGAATCCAACCATTCTGGAGAGCAATTTGGAATTATGCCCAAAAAGTTATCAAACTATGCATATCCTTTGATCCAACAGTGCTACTACTGAGCTTGTGTCCCGTAGAAATATTAAAGAAGGGAAAGGGACCTGTATGTGCTATTTGTGATTGTGGATGATGACAGAATTTTGAGAATGTACACATATTTCCTCTTCAAATGAGAGTGTAAAAAGTTTGTCTTAGTTTACTTTCTTATGGTTGTTCTTTTACGTTTATTTCCTTATGTTTCTCTTGATTCCTGTACATGAATTTTCAACTTTCTGTACCATTCTAAGCAGTATTAAGCAGTAATTCTTGCAAGTCTTTAATTAAAGATTCATTTTATCTGCTATAAAGATTGGTACTTATTCATAGTAACTTTTTTTTCTTGGTAACTTATTCGTGTTTATAATTTTGTATATTTTTTTTAACTTCTTGATCCCCACTTTTTATGATAATGACTGCATAGTCATATATTATAATGTGGTTCTTGAATATGTAAATTATTTCTTCATAGCGGATTATAATTTTTTTCTTTAAACCAGAAGTTATGGATTTTAGTTACTTTATTCATGTGAAATTTTCATTTCATTTCTCTAATAGGTGATAGATAGATTCTTTCCTTTCTACATTAGACTTTATTTAAAAGCAATTTGGCTGAAAGAAGAAAGTGGAGGCAGATCAGGTAGAAGAGAAAAAGGAGAAGGAGAAAAAGAAGAAGATGAAAATGAAGATGTTGATGATAAGAACATTTTCTAGTTTGAATTGGCAGCTTGGGTCACCGAGAGAAATTGTTACATCTTACAGATTTTATTTTTCCTTCCATGTAATTTTAAAAAAATTAATTATTTCATTTTTTTCTTGAGAACATGTATATTAACTTTTAAAAATACACATTTTTTAATAAATCATGTTGGGAAAGAAAAATCAGAACAAAAGGGAAAAATGACAAGAGCAAAATAAAGAGAACAAGAAGGGAATATAGGAAGATTTACATTCAATCTCCATAATTCTCTTTCTGAAGGTGGATGGTATTTTCTTTCCAAATTTGTTAGAATTGTCTTGGATCACTGAACTGCTGAGAAGAACCAAATCTTTCATAGTTGATTATCACACAACCTTGCTGTTATTGTGTACAATGTATTCCTGGTTTTACCTGTTTCACTCATCATCAGTACATGTAAATCTTTCTAGGCCTTTCTAAAATCAACATGTTCATCATTTTAATAGAACAATAATAGATTGTTAACTTCATATAACACAATTTATTCAGCCATTCCCCAATTGTTGAACATCTACTCATTTTTCTAGTTCTTTCCTACTACAAAAAGAACTACTACAGACATTTTTGCATAGGTGGGTCATTTCCCCTCCTTTATGATTTCCTTAGAATACAGATTCAGTAGTGGCACTGCTGAGTCAAGGGGTATACTTTGATAGCCTTTAGGCATAAATCCAAATTTCTCTCCAGACTGGTTGGATCTTTAAACAACTCCATTAACAATGCATTACAGTCCCAGTTTTCCCACATCTCCTCAAATGTTTATCCTTATCTGTTCTTGTCAACTTAGCTATTCAGAGATAAGATACTTCAGAGTTGTTTTAATTTGCATTTTCCTTATTAATATAATTTTAGAGCATTTTTTCCATATGACTTTAAATGGTTTTAATTTTGTCATCTGAAACTTGTCTATTCATATCCTTTGACCATTTATCAATTGGACAATGATTTGTATTCTTAAAAATTTGATACAGTTATTTATTTTAGAAAGCAAACCTTATCAGAAGCATGGGTTGTAAAAATTTCCCCTTGAGCTTTTTACTTCCATTTTAATCTTGTTTCTTTTGGTTTTATTTGTGTGAAACCTTTTTAATTTAGTGTAATTCAAGTTGTCAATTTTGTGTCCCATAATATTTTTTAAGTCTTCCTGGGTCATAAATTCTTTGCTTCTCCAAACATCTGAGAAGTAAATTATCCTTTATGCTCCTAATTTGCATATAGTATCACACTTTATGCCCAAATTATGAACCCATTTTGATATTATTTTTGCATGGGGTGTTATATCTAGGTCTAAGATGAGTTTCTGACATTGTTATCCAGTTTTCCCAGCAATTTTTGTGTAAGAGTGTTTGTTTGTTTGTTTGTTTGTTTGTTTTTGAAGCTTTTTATTTTCAATACATATGAAAGGAAATTTTTTCAACATTGAGCCTTGCAAAACCTTGTGTTTCAATTTTGCCCCTTTCCCCCCACTCAGTCCCCTAGATGGTAAGGACTCCAGTATGTGTGAAACATAGTAAAATATGTATACATGTAAATCGAATATAGGCATATATATTTATACAATTATCTTGATGTACAAGAAAAATCTGATCAAAAAGAAAGAAAAATGAGAAAGAAAATAAAATTTAGGCAAATAACAACAAAAGAAATGAAAATATTATGTTTTGATACACATTCAGTTGCCACGGTCCTCTCTCTGGATATAAATTACTGTCATCATCACAAAATCAATGAAACCGGCCTGAATTATCTCATTATTGAAAAGAGGCACATCAATCAGAATTGATCATCATATAATAATATAATCATCATATAATCATATAATATTGCTGTTGTCATGTCATGTCATGATCTCCTAGTTCTTCTCATCTCTCTTAACATCTGTTCCTATAAGTTTCTCCTGGCCTTTATGAAACCATTCTGCTGAATGTTTATTATAGAACAATAATATTGCATAAGATTCTTTACCATATATTATTTGGCCATTCTCCAACTAATAGGCACCTACCCAGTTTCCAGTTTCTTGCCACTGCAAAAAGGGCTGCCACAAACATTTTTGCACATGTGGATCCCTTCCCCTTCTTTAAGGTCTTTTTGGAATATAAGCCAAATATAAACACTGCTGGATCAAAGGGTATGCACAGTACGATAGTCCTTTGGGCATAGTCCAAAATATATCTCCAAAATGGTTGGATCAGTTCACAGTTACACCAACAATTCATTAGTGTCCCAGCTTTCCCAGATCCCCTCCAATATTATTCATTATCATTCCTGTCATTTTAGCTAATCTGAGAGGGATGTAGTGGTAACTCAGAGTTGTCTTAATTTGTATTTCTATGAATAATAGTGATTTAGAGCACACTTTCATATGGCTAGAGATGATTTTAATTTCTTCATCTGAAAATTGTCTGTTCATATCCTTTGACCATTTGTCAGTTGAAGAATGGCTTGAATTCTTATCAATTTGAGTCAATTCTCTATATTTTAGAAATGAGGCCTTTATCAGAATCTTTAAATGAAAAAAATGTTTTACCAAATTTATTGCTTCCCTTCTAATCTTGTCTGTGTTCACTTTGTACAAAAAAGTATTTAACTTATTATAATCATAATTATCTATTTTGTGTTCAATAATGAGCTTTTTTGGTCACAAATTACTGCCTTTTTTACAGATCTGAGAAATAAGACATCCTTTGCTTTTCTAATTTGCTTATAATATCATTCTTTATGTCTAAACCGTGAACTCATTTTGACCTGATCTTGGTATACAGTGTTAGGTGTGGGTCTATGCCTACTTTCTGCCATACTAATTTCCAATTTTCAAAGCAGTTTTTCTCAAATAGTGAATTCTTATACCAAAATCTGGGGTTTGGGGGTTTGTCAAATGCAAGATTACTATAGTCATTGGTAATTTTGTCCTGTGAAACTATTTCACTGATTGACCACTATATTTCTTAGCCAGTACCAAATGGGTTTGATGACTGAAGCTTTATAGTATAGTTTTAGATGTTGTATAGATAAGCCACCTAAACTGGAATTTTTTTTCATTAATTTCCTTGAACTTCTTGACCTTTTTTACTTCCAGATGAACTTCGTTATTATTTTTCTAAATTTGTAAAATAATTTCTTGGGAGTTAGATTGGTATAATATATAGACTATAAATAAGGCATAAATAAGTAGATTAATTTAGATAGTATTGTCATTTTTATTATATTCTCTCGCCTTACCCAGGAGCACTTGATAATTTTCCAATTGATTACATATGACTTTATGTATGTGGAAAGTGTTTGGTTGTTGTGTTCATATAGTTCCTGCCTTTGCCTTGAGCAGGTTCACTCCCAAATATTTTATATTATCAAATTATTTTAAGTAGAATTTCTCTTTTTATCTCTTGCTGCTGGACTTTGTTGGTAATATAAAAATGCTGATGATTTCTATGTCTTTATTTTGTATCAATTTGCTAAAGTTGTTAATTGTTTCTTGTACTTTTTTTGTTAATTTTCCTTTGTTCTTTAAGTATATCATCATATGATCTGAAAAGAATGATAATTTGGTTTCCTAATGACCCACACTAATTTTTTAAATCTCTTTTTCTTCACTTACTGCCAAAGCTAACATTTCATTTTTTTTCCAGTTTAGAATATCCCATTACTTTTTTTTCTAATTCATTTTTTATTTTTTTATTAATTTATAATTATAAATTTTTGACAGTATATATGCATGAGTAATTTTTTATAACATTATCCCTTATATCCAATTTTCCAGATTTTCCCATCCCTCCCTCTACTTTCTCCCCTAGATGACAGGCAATCTCATACATTTTACATGTGTTACAGTATAACCTAGATATAATATATGTGTGTACATCCAATTTTCTTGTTGCAAGTAAGTATTGGATTCTGAAGGTATAAGTAACCTGGGTACCTTCTGTGGGTGTAGTTGTTTCTGTTCATCATTGATCAGCTGGAAGTGAGTTGGATCTTTATGTTGAAGATATCCACTTCCATCAGAATACATCTTCATACAGTATTGTTGTTGAAGTGTATAGTGATCTTCTGGTTCTGCTCATTTCACTCAGCATCAGTTTATGCAAGTCTCTCCAAGCCTTTCTGAATTCATCCTGCTGGTCATTTCTTACAGAGAAATAATATTCCATAGCCTTCATACACCATAATTTACCCAACCATTCTCCAATTGATAGACATCCATTCATCTTCCAGTTTCTAGCCACTACGAAAAGTGTTAGGATTACTAAGTGAGAACTGAGGTTTTCTGGACAATTACAAGGTGAGAACTCAGGTTGACTTGATAGAGGGGGCAAGCTCATTGGCTGGGGTGGTTCTTCCCAGAAGCCCTTGCATTATCCCACGCCCATTCTCTGGGAGGATAAAAAGACAGCACTGGGCGCAGAGGGCAGATCGGCCTGGAGAAGGATAAGAGCTGGAGGAGATTCAGAGCCAGGATTCAAGAAGGAAGACTCTGAATTGCATCAGGCTTGACGGGGCTCTCTGCAGGAAGGGAAGTCACTTCTTTGGACAAGAGTTAACAGCAACTGCCTGGAGACAACGGTTCATTACAGGAAGAAGAATCTGTCAGAGAGATTTGAGTAGAAGACACAGCAGATCTCTTCCCAGAGAGCAATCCAGCAGCTTCTGTTCATATCCTTTGACCATTTATCAATTGGAGAATGGTTTGATTTCTTATAAATTAGGATCAATTCTCTATATATTTTGGAAATGAGACCTTTATCAGAATCTTTAACTATAAAAATATTTTCAATTTGTTACTTCCCTTCTAATTTTGTTTGAATTAGTATTGTTTGTACAGAAACTTTTTAGTTTGATGTAATCAAAATCTTCTATTTTGTTATCAATAATGATCTCTAATTCTTTTCTAGTCATAAATTCCTTCCTCCTCCACAGGTCTGAGAGGTAGACTATCTTCTGTTCCTCTAATCTATTCATGATCTCATTCTTTATGCCTAAATCATAGACCCATTTTGATCTTATCTTAGTATATGGGGTTAAGTATAGTTCCATATCTAATTTCTGTCATACTAATTTCCAGTTTTCCCAACCGTTTTTTTTTTCAAATAATGAATTTTTATCCCTAATGTTGGTATCTTTGGGTTTATCAAACACTATATTGCTATAGTTGTACCCTTTTTTGTCCTTTGTATCTAATCTGTTTCACTGATCGACCGGTCTATTTCTTAGCCAATACCTAATGGTTTTGGTGACTGCTGCAAAGCTAATATTTCTAATGCAATATTGAATAATAATGGTAATAGTGGACAACTTTGTTTCATCCCTGATCTTATTGTGAATGGTTCCAGTATCTCCCCATTTCATACGATGTTTGTTGATAGTTTTAAATAGATGCTACTTATAATTTTAAAGAAAAATTCCATTTATTCCTATCATCTCTAGTATTTTTAATAATATGGGTGTTGGATTTTATCAAATGATTTTTCTGCATCCATTGAAATAAATGTTTTTGGTTAGTTTGGTTATTAATATAGTCAATTATGCTAATAATTTTCCTAATATTGAATAAGCCCTGAATTTCTTATTTAAATCCTATTTGGTTGTAGGGTATTTTCCTGGGTATAACTCTCTATAATCTCTTTGTTAATATTATATTTAAGATATTTGCATCAATGTTCAATAGGGAAATTGGCCTATAATTTTCTTTGTCTGTTTTCACCCTACCTGGTTTAGGTATCAACACCATATTTGTGTCATAAAAGAAATTTGTGAGAACACTTTCTTTCATTATTTTTTCAAATGTTTTGTATAGGATTGGAAATAATTCTTTTAAAATCTTTGGTAGAATTCACATGTAAATCCATCTGGCTTTGGAGAATTTTTCTTAGGCATTAGATTAATAGTTTCTTCTATTTCTTTTTCTAAATTGGGACTATTTAAATAATGTATTTGCTCTTCTATTAATCTGGGCAATGAATATTTTTGTAGGTACTCCTCCATTTCACTTAGATTATAAAATTTATTGACATATAGTTGGGCAAAATAATTCCTAATTAATGCTTTAATTTCCTCTTCAGTGGTGGAAAGTTCTCCCTTTTCATTTTCCTTTAATTTTTCAAAATCAAATTAGACTAACAATTTGATTTTCTTCTCTCCTTTTTCTAGTCAAATTAACTAAAAGTTTATCTATTTTGTTTGTTTTTTTTTAATAAAACCAACTCTTAATTTATTAATTCAATAGTTTTCTTGTTTTCAATTTTATTAATTTCCCCTTTTATTTTCAGAATTTCAAATTTGGCATTTAATGGAGGTTTTTTAATTTATTCTTTTTCTAGCTTTTTTAGTTGCAAGCCCAATTCATTGATCTTCTATTTCTCTATTTTATACAAGTAAGCACCTAGAGATATGAAATATCCCCTAACAACTGCTTTGGCTGCACCCCACTAATTTTGATATATTGTTTCATTATTGTCATTCTCTTGAATGAAATTATTGATTGAATCTATGATTTGTTGTTTCACCCATTTATTCTTTAGGCTTAGATTATTTGATTTCCAATTTATTTTTGGTCTATTTTCCCCTGGAATTTTAATGCCTGTAATTTTATTGCATCATGATCTGAGAAAAATAAATTCGCTACTTGTGCTTTCTGTATCTTATTTTGAAGTTTTTAAGTCCTAATATATGGTCAATTTTTGTATAGGTTCAATTAACTACCAAGAAAACAATGTACTCTTGTCTCCATTCAATTTTTTCTAAAGAGCTATCACACCTAACAATGTTTCCAAAATTCTGCTTACTTCCTTAAATTTTTTCTTATTATTTTGTGGATTGATTTATCTAGTCTTCAAAGAGTAAGGTTGAGCTCTCCTACTACTAGAGTTTTGCTGTCTATTTCTTCTAGCAACTCTATTAACTTCTCTAGGAATTTGAATGCTCTACTACTTAGTACATACAAATTTAGTATTGATATTATTTTATTATCTTTAGTACCATTTAGCAAGATATAATTTCCTTCCTTACCTCTTTTAATTAAATCAATTTTTGTTTTGGCTTGATCTAAGATCAGGATAACTAACCCAGCTTTCTTTTTTGTCCCTTTACCTGAAGCTTAATAGATTCTGCTGCATCCTTTTACCTTTATTGTAAATGCATCACTCAGTTTTAAATGTTATTCTTGTAGCAAATACATCATAGAATTCTGGCTTTTAATCTAGTCTGCCATCTGCTTCCATTTGATAGGAGAGTTCATCCCATTCACTTTCACAGTTAAAATGTCTAATTCTATATCTCTTGCCATCTTATTTGTCCCAAATTATGTTTTTTTTCTCTTTCCTTTCCTCCCCCCCCAGTATTTTGCTTCTGTTCATCACCTCCCTCAAATGGCCTTCCCCTTTTACAGCCCTTCCCCCTTTCTTATATTTTATCCCTACTAGTTCTGTTTTTCCTTCTATTGCTCTTCCCTTTTCCTTTCTCTTTTCCTCTTCCATTTCCCTATAAGATGACAAGTTTCTCTGTGAAACCAAATATATATATATATATATATATATATATATATATATATATATATATATATAGACATATATATGTATATATAATATGTCTATATATATCTATCTATCTATTATTTATCTAGATATATGTATATCTATCTATATCTACATGGAGAGAGAGAGAGAGAGAAAGAGAGAGAGAGAGAGAGAGAGAGACAATTTTTGTTCTCTCTTATTTCCCTGTAATGTAATAGCTCTTTTGTGCCTCTTAATGTGTTCTAATTTATCTTATTATACCTCCCATTTCCTCTTCTTAAGGTACACTCCTTTCCCACCCCTTAATGCCTTTCTCTTTGATATTATCACATCAGAGCCTATTCACAACCATGCAATTGGTTCATGTGATGCTCCCTTTGCTACAATAACAAATATAGTTCTAAAGAGTTACAGATATCATTTTTCCCATTTAGGAATGTAAACACTTTAACTATTAAATAATATATGTTCTCCCCTGTTGACCTTTCTATACTTCCTAGTGTTCTGTGAAGATTAAATTTTCTGTTTAGTTCTTTTTTTTTAATAGACATGATTGGAAGTCTCTTGCTTCATTAAAGATTCATCTCCCCTTAAAGATGATGCTGAATTTCACTGATCACCTCCTGAAAGAGATCCCAAAAATGAAAACTCCAAGGAATATTGTAGCTAATTTCCAAAATTATAAGATTAAGGAGAAAACAATACGAGAAGCCAGAAATAAGAAGCAAACAAACAACAATTCAAATATTGAAGAGCCATAATCAGAGTTATCCAGGACCTAGCAGCTTTCACTTTTAAAGTGAAAGGATTGCATGGTCTGGAATATGATATTTCAGAAGGCAAAGGGTCTTAGACTTCAATAAAGAATCAACTACCTAGCAAAATTAAGCATTATCTTTAAGAGGAAATATGGGCCTTCAGTGATATAGAGGATTTTCTATCATTTTGTTGAAAAGAACAGAGATGAACAGAAAATTTGATGTTCAAATACAAGATTCAAGAGAAGCATAAGAAAGATGAAACTAGCAAATATATATATATATTTTTAAATTAGAATGTTTTCAACTGTACACAGAAAGATTATATGTCTAACTCTTGAGAACTGTAAACTTTTCAGGGGTATAATTAGAGGGTATGGGAAAAAAATAGAATTTGATAATTTAATGTGATGATTTGAAAAAAGCGATGAAAAAGGGAATAGATTGGAAGAAGAGGAAAGGGGAGGTGAAATGTGGTAAATTATAACACAAGAAAGGTCACAAAAGACATTTTAATTGAGGTGGAAAAAGGGATGGGGATGAGCATTGTTTTAACCTTAATCTCATCAGATTTGGCTCAAGAAGGAACACCATACAAACTTATTTGGATAAAAACTTGTCTCACCCTACATGGGACTAGAAGGGGAAAAAGAAAAGAAAGGGGGAGGATAATAGAAGGGAGGGCAGAATTAGAAAAAAAAAGGGGGGGATAACAAAGGGGCTGGGGACAAAAAAGTGAGGGCTGACTGCAGAATGTGGTAGTCAAAAGGAAAATAATGGTGAGGAGACAAAAGGGAAAAAGAGAGAGAAATGTATAACCTAAGAAAAATAGGATGGAGGGAAATTAAAAGAGTTCATAATTTTGACTGCAAATGGCAATTGGAAGCTATATGGAAGCTGATATCAGAGTAGATTAAAACCCAGAATTTCACAATGTGTTGTTTAAAAAAAAAAACAAACAAACAAAAAAAAACAAACACACAAACAAAAACGTTTAAAGCAGAGAGATACATGCAGACAAAAGATAAAAGGCTGTAGCAGAATCTATTATGCTTCAGCATAAGTGGAAAAAGTAGGAGTAGCAATCCTGATCCCAAATCAAGCAAAACACATACGTCCATATAGCATCCAAATTCTGAGAGAAGTTAAGTGATTTGCAAGAAGAAATAGACAGCAAAGTTGTACTAGTGGCAGATCTCAGATTCTCTTTCTCAAAATTAGATAAATTTAACCATAAAATAAACAAGAATGAAATTAAGGAGGTGAATATAACTTTAGAAAAAATAGTTATGATAGAAATTTGAAAAACCATTTATTAGGAATATAGGAATATTATTTTTTCTCAGTGGTATAGGGCAGCTGCATCAAGACTTATCATGTATTAGGACATAAAAACCTTACAATCAAACACAGAAAGGCAGAAATCATAAATGCATCCTTTTGAGATCATGATGTAATAAAAATTGCAAGTAATAAAGTTCCAGGGGAAAAAAAAGACCTAAAATTAATTGGAAACTAAACAATATAATCCTAAAGAATGAATGGTTCAAAACTCTGAGGTACCACTGCATAGCTCTTAGATTGGCTAAGATGACAAGAGAAGATCATAATGAATGTTGTAGGGAATATGGGAAAATTGGGATACTAACACATTGTTGTTGGAGTTGTGAACTGATCCAACCATTCTGGAGAGCAATTTGGAGCTATGCCTAAAAGCCTATCAAAATGTCCATTCCCCTTTATTCAGCAGTGTTTGTACTGGGCTTACATCCAAAGGAAATCCTAAAGGAGAGGGAGAGCCCCACATATACAAAATATTTGTGGCAGCCCTTTTTATAGTGGCAAGAAACTAGAAATTTAGTGTATGGAAACCTATCATTAGGAATATTCACTGTGCCCAGATGGGATGTATATCAGTAATACAGAATTGTATCAATTAGAGAATGGCTAAATAAGTTATGGTATTTGAATATCATGTAATATTATTGTTCTGTAAGAAATGATCAGCAGGAGATTTCAGAGAGACTTAAAGACACTTTCATGTTAAGTGAAATGAGCGAAATGAGCAGAATTAGGAGATCATTGTACATGGCAACAAGATTATATGAAGATCAATTCTGATGGATGTACCTTTTTTCAACAATGAGAAGACAGAGACCATTTCAAATGATCTTGTGATTAAGAGAGCCATCTACACCTAGGGAGAGGACTGTGGTTACTGAATGTGGATCACAATATAGCATTTTCACTCTTTTTGTTGTTGCTTGCATTTTGTTTTCTTATTTTTTTTCCTTTTTGATTTGATTTTTCTTGTGCAACAAGATAATTATATAATTATGTATACATATGTTGGATTTAACATATATTTTAACATGTTTAACATATATTGTATTTCTTGACATCTAGGGTAGGAGATGATAGAAGAGAGGGAGAAGTTTGGAACACAAGGTTTTGCAAGGATCAATGCTGAGCAATTATCCATCATATGTTTTGAAAATAAAAAGCTGTGATAAAAAATAATAAAAATTATAAAAAAGAATGAGTGGGGCAAACAAAAATCATAAAAACAAGTGGTACTTTCATCAAAGAAGATTGCTATAATGAGACAACATGCCAGAAAATATGGGATAGAATCAATGCAGTCCTTAGGGAAAATTTTATAACTTCAAATGATTACATAAAAAGAGTGAAAATCAATGAATTCAGCTACAAAAGAACACATTAAAAACCACTACTTAATTACCAAATTTGAAATTCTGAAAATAAAAGGAGAAATTAATAGAATTGAAATAATAAATTATAAAAATAAGAGTTGGTTTTATGAAAAAGACTAACAAAATAGATAAACCTTTGGTTAATTTGATTAGGAAAAGAAAAGGAAAAAAAACAAGCTACCAATATAAAAAATGAAAAGGATAAAATTGCCATCATTCAAGAAGAAATTAAAGAAATAATTAGGAACTATTTTGCCCAACTGTATGGGAATGACGCTAACAATTTTAGTGAAATGGGTGAATATTTACAAAAATAGAGATTTCCCAAATTAACAAAGGAGTAAATAAATTATTTATATAGTGCCATTTTAGGGGAAAAAATATTAAATAAGTCATGGATGAATTACCTAAGGAAAAAAAAATCTCCAGGGCCAGATTAATTTACAAATGAATTCTACCAAACATTAAATGAATGTTTATTTTCAATAGTATATAAAATATTTGGAAAAATAGTAGAAAAAAGAAGTCTTCCAAATTCCTTTATGCTGTAGCTAGAGTTCTGATAACTAAGCCAGGAAGAGACAAAAGAAAGAAAGAAAATTATATACCAATTCCCCTAATGAATGTTGATTCAAAAATATTTGCAAAGAAATTACAGCAACCTATCATTAGGAATATTCACTGTGCCCAGGTGGGATGTATACCAGTAATACAGAATTGTATCAATATCAGGAAAACTATTAACATATTTGAGAATATCAAGAAACAAACTAACTAAAATCATATGATTACATCAATTGATGCAGAAAAAGCATTTGACAAAATACAACATTTATTGCTATTAAAACATTAGAGAACATGGAAATAAATTGAGCTTTCCTTAAAATAATAAGTAGCATCCAAATAAAACCATCAGCAAGCATTATATGTAATAAGATCATGTTTGAAGCAAGTTTGTACCCTATCTCAACTATTATTCAATGTTATACTAACTATGCAATTTTAGCAAAAACAGTAGAAAAAAATTTAATTAAAGTAGGTGAAGAGGAAACAAAAGTATCACTCTTTGCAGATGATATGATGGTATACTTTAAGCATCCTAGAGAATCCACTAAAAACTATTAGAAACAATAACCATTTTAGCAAAATTGCAGTATATAAAATAAAGTCCACATAAATTATTCATATTTCTATAAGCTACCAACAAAGCTCCACAGCAAGGGACAGAAAAATCCATTTAAAATAACTTAAAGACAATATAAAATATTTGGGAATTTAACCTGCCAAGAAAAACCCAGGAACTATATGAACACAATTACAAAATAATATTTACCCAAATTAAGATAGATCTAAACAATTAGAAGAATATCAAATGCTTATGGGTAGGCCAAGTTAATATAATAAAAATGACAATTCTACTTAAATTAATTTATCTATTAAGTACAAACTGCAAAGAAATTATTTTATACAGTTAGAAAAATATTTTTAAAAAATCACCTATAAGAACAAAAGGTCAAGAATTTCAAGAAAAGTAATGAAAGCATATGTAAATAAAGATGGTTTAGTCTGTACCATATCTAAAATTATATTATAAAGCAATGGTCATCAAAATCATTTGTTACTGGCTAAGAAATTCAGTTGGTCAGTATAATGTGTTATATTCATAAAACACAATAGTTAATGCCTATAGTAATCTAGTGTTTGATAAAAAACCAAAGACTTCAGCTTGTAGGATAAGAATTCTCACTAGTTGACAAATATTGCTGCAAAAACTGGAAAATAGCATGTGAGAAATTAACTGATCAACATTTAATATCCTACACCAAGATTAGGTAAGAATGGGTTCATATTTTAGGCATAAAGATGATATTGTAAGCAAACTAGGAGAACAAGGGATAGACTACTTCTCAGATCTGTGGAAAAGGAAAAGAATTTGTGATCAAAGAATAACCAGGTAATATTTTAAAATGCAAAGTGAACAGATTTGACTATATTATGTTAAAAAATACAAACCAAAGTAGCAAAGATTAGAAGAGAATGAGAAAACTGAGGAAGGGGGGAATTTACACCCAAGTGTTCTAAAGGCATCATTTCTAAAATACATAGAGAACTGACTAAAATTTATAAGAATACAAGCCATTTTCCAATTGATAAATGGTAAAAGGATATGAACAGAAAATTTTCACGTAAATAAATTAAATAAATTTCTAGTCATATGAAAAAATACTCGAAATCACTATTGATTAGAGAAATAAATGTAAATTAACACAACTCTAATGTACCACTTCATATCTCTCAGATTGGCTAAAATGACAAGATAATAATAAATGTTGGAGTAGATGTGGGAAAACTTTCCTGATGGAGTTGTGAATTGATCCAATCATTCTGGAGAGCAATTTGGAAGTATACCCAAAGGGCCATCAAACTGTCATTCCCTTTTATCCAATAATGTCACTTTTGGATATTTATCCCAAAGAGATCATAAAAAAGGGAAAAGAATCCACATATGCAAAAATGTTTGTAGAAGCCCTTTTTGTAGTGTCAAGGAAAACTGAATAAATGCCTGTAAGGTGGAGAATAGCTGAATAAGTTATGGCATATAAAGGTAATGGAATATTCTTCTAGAAGAAACAATGAATAAGCTGGCTTTAGAAAAGCCTGGAATGACTTAAAGAACTGATGCTAAGTGAAATAGCACCAATAGAACTCAGGTTGTCTGGACAGTAACAAGGTGAGAACTCACTTTGTAATCCTAACAGTACACAGCAACAATAAGATTATGTAATGATCAAGTGCGATTGATTGACTTGATTCTTTACAACAAGAAGGTGATTCAAAACAATTCCAATAGATTTATGATGGAAAGAGCTATCCACATCCAGAAAGAGGACTATGGAGACTGAATATGGATCACAATATAATGTTTTCACCTGTGTTGTTGTTGTTCCTTGTTTGCTTGTTTTTTTCCCATCTTATTTTTCCTCTTTGGTCTCACTTTTCTTGCATGAATATTATATATGTAAATATATTTAAAAGAATTGCATATGTGCAACTTATATTATATTGCTTGCTGTCTAGATAAGGGAAGAGTAGGGAGTAAGAAAGAAGAATGTGAAACATAAGGTTTTGCAAAAGTGAATGTTGGAAACTATCTAAGTATGTACTTTGACAAATAAAAAAAAACTAGTATTACTAAAAATAAATATTAGTTTTTCAAACAAATATAACAGAGCTCTTATGTCTGATTTTATACAAATTTGAATTAAACATGTACCGAAAATGTGTCATTTTTATTATTAAGTCTTTGTAGTCATTTTCTTCTTTGGGGATTTTGTACTTCTTAAATTAATTAATTTCCATAATAGCTCTTTGTGGTGTTCTTGTGGTTGTTGTTGCTATTTTTGTTCTTATTGCTCTTTTTCTTGTTGTTCTTCATCTTGCTTTTCTTCTTGTTATTCTCCTACTTCTCTCCCTCTTCTTTTTAACTTTTTCTATTTATCCTTCTCCCATCTCTGTCTCTCTCTCTCCTGTTCCATCTCATTTTCATATTCTTCTATCTTCTTCCCTTCTCCGCCTCCTTCCCATGTCCTTTTCATCCATCTGCTTTTCACCCTTATTTTTTAATCCTTGATTATGTCCTTCCTTTTTTTCAACTTAAGAGTGGGCTCTTCACAATTCTTAAGAGAATTTTACATAAACTTTTGCCCTCTTGGATACTGTTTCTTTCTTGCTTTGAATAGTGAAATTTGGCCTAGGTATTTGTGAATTTTCAGTGTTTCTAAATGGTCTGATCCAGGAAAAAATCTGATTGTTTCCCTTATAAGGTTATTTCTTTAATTTCCTGACTTAGGTTTACCCACTTAAAGTTCCCAGTAAAATCAAATACTATCAATTAGCAGCAATACTGTGCTGCAGCAAAATCACAGAACTGGAGCTTCCTACTCTTCATGAAATGCTACACATAGGATGCATCCTCTTTTAGATATTCTAGATATTTGATCCAGAACTTATTAATGAATTAAAAAACTGTCATTTGACATCTAAAGCCTCTTCTTGACTTTTTCAGTTCATTCCAATTAGACTACTCTGTAATTCATGCCTCTGACCAAGACCTGTTTGCATATCCATTGATCTTTCTCTATGCATTTCTATTCTAATCTGGGCTAGAAATATGAATCACATTTTTTTTCTTTCTTTCTGAGGAGGATTTAGCTAACAAAACTCAGCCTTGTGTGTTTTTCCAAAACTTGGAGGAACATTCAAGTGTTGTACTTTATCCTATTCTTCTGCTAGCTTGATTCTACCTCCAAGTGATTTGTTCAACAACACACAGATAAGATGTAAATTGCAGATCCTACAATCTCAAAGTCCCTCCCTTACCCAATATACCATTTCAATGCTCTAGTAATCATTAAATTCAAAATTTTAATATATTTCCTTTTACTTTTCCTGATTTCTGTACCTTTTTTAAATGACTTATAGTGTTCTAAGCTGTTTCTCCCAGAAAAAAAATGCTTCTTTGAATGTAAAATGTTAGTATCATATACAGAATATCAGAATTTAATGATTAAACAACTCTAGTGATCCTCTGAGCAAGTTATGTAATTGCCTATAGAAAAAGTGAGCCTTTTTAGTATATTTATTCTCAATATATTATTGTTTAAAGGATAAAATAAATAAATTTTGTTTTACATTTGAGAGAAGATAGTACATAAGGAAAAAGATGGATTTTGGCAGTTTCTACTATATTATTTTATTCATTTTTTACTCCAGGAATAAATATAGCTTTCATGCTGTTATAAATAAAGACATAAATATATGAATGAATAAGTAAATGAAGTTGTGCTCTCTTCTTTTAAAACAAAACAAAACTACTATTATTAACATAAGGATTCTTCCATGAGGAATCTCCTATTAAAAGTGTAAACACCTTTACCACAACTTATAGACTTAGAGAGTAGCCTGGAGAACTTAGGCACTAAGCACCTTACCCAGAGTCAAATAGTTACTACATGTCTATGGTTTCATTTGAATATGTCTTCCTGACTTTCAAGACCATCTTTATATCTAGTTTACTTCAGTGTCTCACATCCCTGGAATAAAATACAGCCATTTGAAGGCAGACATACTTTTTTATAAGTGAATATGTACAAGAAAGAAAGTGGAAGTAGAGAAAAGTAAAAGAGTACAGGAAGAAAGGGAGGAAAGTGAAAAGGGAAAATCATGCTAATAATCAAATTACATCTGAATTACAGATGAAAAAATTTGAATAGTAGCATAATAGTGATCTCTTGAATTTATATTCACTTAACTAAGACAGAAATAATTCCATAAAATTTAAATTTGACTATTTCATTATTATTTACTTTTTTCCTAACCAATTGGCAAATTGTTTGTTCCAAAAAGGCAACTATGTGTGAGCAAATATGACACATTAATTTAAATATCTCTTTTGAAGAACCAGTAGGACTGTAGGGATTAAGCTTTGCCAAGTTCATTTCTCATATTTGATTTTATACCAATGTTATTGCACTAAGAATTTCTTAACATAATGGCAAACAGCAGTTTTATAATACTAATAAAAAAACATGGGTTTGAACTTTGAAAGGAATAATTCCAAACACTTCAGCTCTTAAAAAAAAAATTATTTTGACTACTTTTCTGTGACAGAAAAACCTGTCAATTTAAATAATGGGAGATAAATAATGGGATGGAGGTGTAATTTAGTAGCTCATAAAGAATGAGACAACTTTCAACCTGGTTGGAATGTCCTTTCAAACAATTAAATTTTAAAAACAAGGATAGGGTGAGAGATAGTGATAGTACAATGGCAACTATTAGGTGGAAGTGATAAAATATTACAAAAATGAAACGTAAGATACTATTGCATTTCTTGATATGTCCAGGCAAGTAATTGCCTTTTTTATGGGCTTTTTCGATCAGAAAAAAATCTTTGGAGACTTCTCTTTAGTAATTATTTGCAAGCTCATGCAGCACCAAAAATTAAAAATAATAGTTCAATTTTATAATGAAAGCATAACTAATCACAAAGATGATCAGAGATTTAGTTGTCTCCTGGACATAAAGCAGTTTCATACAGCTTAATCCCCATGAGCTATTTGCATCAATAATTCTTAATACCTCTTAATATCTCATATGTCTGTGTAAAACACATATATGTGTACTTATATTTGTTTTGCTGCATATTTCATGTATTAATTTATACTCCCTTGCTAGACTTTGTACTGTGAATTACTATGCAACTCTTTTGTCAAAAATGTAATTATCTATAATGTGTAATGGGAGATGGGTGAGCTAGATTCAAAGTTCACTGATTCACAAGCATTTAATTTTTGTTTTTAATAAGAGTCTATGAGAAAAGGGATTTTGATCCTGCTAGAAAGAAGATACAGTATTAAAGCTTAAGTGGGAGTTTCCAAGCTTAAATTTTTCTTTGCAAGCTCCTTTGACCAGTTCATTAAATGTTGCTGGCACTACAGTGCAACTTTGCTCTCTATGGTGACCCTCAGTAAATCACAGACTAAAAAGTCATGAGACATGAACTTAAAACAACTCTGTCATAGGAAATTATGATATGAAAATATTATTTTAATTTTCCAGCATAGTGGGAGGGAGTGGCTCCTGCTTTATAAAGACCCTTTTTTTTTCCACTTGAAAAAAATTATTTGAAATTGTTGCTTGAATCTGCAATCATCTGTTCAAGTTGTTTTGCCTGAATCAGAAGATTTCAAGGAAATTAATTTTATCTTTCCACTAGTCATGAAGCAGAAGAAAATTTCTAATATACAAGTATACCTGTTCAATCATCTATGTTATATATCTTTTCTGCTAAATGAGAGATCATTCACAAATTAAAAGCAACTTTGACCAATGATTTTTAAAGCTTAATATTTTGTGTTTTCTTTGGCGAAAAATACAAATAAATAAATGAATGAAGTAAAATTGGTTAACATGGTATATAGCTATTATGAGAAGTGAATAAGACTGATGCAAACCTAGTTAAAACTGGTATACCAAATACTAAATGCACCATTTTACTGGTTGACACACATTTATCACTTCATTTCACAGTACAGTAAACAACTCATAAGTCACTTGGCTAATTTGATTGACAGAAGCCTTAGGCTTTCTTTAGCCATCATTTACTACACTGCACTAAGTTCAACTTCCATGATAATTGGCTTCAAAATTAAAAAAAAATGCACATCAAAAATCTGTTTTAAAAGAGGAGGGAAGAAGGAAGTAAAACATACGAGAACAATAAATTCTGGGAATTTCTCATTTGAGTAAGTAACAGTTTTAATAGCTTTCTCTAAGTACTGAGTTGCATTCTATTGAACATCTGCTTTCCAGCTGTGCATATTGATATATTACCAAGTTTTTATTCTTTTCCCCTTTAAATGTATCCATAAGTTTTTAAGAGCTCTACTACTTGACTTTCTGACAATGCCTTGATTGTGAAAAATATAAAAATGTCAAAAATTCTGGAGGCCATTTTATGCCCAGGATATTTTTTTTTCCAATTGAATTCAAAGACAGATGTCTATGAACAATTAAACCATTCTCCAATCACACCTTGTTCCAGCTGGAATCATAGAATTAAAAGGAAATAAGCCTTCATGATTCACTTATTTTAGTAGTAATTGGGGTTTTCTGGACTGCTGATAGAGCATTATTAAATATTTCTGTTGATGGAATATACATGTATCTATATACATACATGTGCATGTATATTTATGCACATATAATCTGAATGTTTTATATGTGTGTATCTGTGTGTATATATATGTATGTCTGATGTTTGAAATTAGGATTTTTGCTCTTTGATATTAAATTTGATTTTTCTTCTCATGTAACGAGAAGTTATATAGGTTTACATATACTTAGAAGTTAGCTCCCAAAATTCCCAATAGATGAATATTTGACTATCTAAAGCTTAATAAATCCCTCATCAAGTTTTAGGAAGTTGAGTCAGAAAGAATCTCACTGAAACAATGTGGTTTGAAAAGAGAGACTTTCTAATCAAAATAGGTATAGCCCAATATCATGTCTAATAGAGGAAACATGGACTATTTTCTCCTCCACCAAAAAATAAAAAAAAATCACAGATAAGATATTTTCTTCCAATAAGGTTTTATCATTCCTGTCACCATAGCAACTAAATAGCTCTGAGTTGCAACTTAAACATGGGACTTCATAATATTCACTTATGAGCCACAGCATTATCATCATGTTCATAAGATAAAAATTCAGAAAACTCCAGTCATACACACAAAGGAAAACCTTCCACTCTATCTCCCTTGGTCCCATAAGGTAGTTAATGAAATTCTTTTCCTTGTTCTCATACTGTATAGATTAAATATCTTAAGATCAGAACTGATAAAACCTGAAGGATCCATATACTCATTATAGTCCCAAGATACATTTCAGAAGAACAGCCTCCTTGCTCACAGAGCTAATATAAAATGGAAGACAAGATTTATAGATTGATTGGTTTAATTTTATTAAATGACACTAAGGAAGCCTGGGGTAAGTCTTTTTCTTACTAACATCTGCAATTAGGAGCCAATATTACATGAAAGCATGAAGAAATAGAAAAATATTTGACCAAAGGAAATGGGATGCTACTGAATCATAAACTGTTATGGAACCATTTTTTAAAAGAATAATGGCATTTAGTATTTTGGAAATACTATCCTTATCCATAATCCATGGCAAAATGTGTTCTTTTCTAACCTTGGACAAAACACTGAACTACCTTTGGTGTCAGTTTCTTCGATTATAAAATTATAAAGTGGATGTAAAAATATATCTATGATCTATGAACATTCTAAGTTATAACATATTAAAATTATAAACCTCTGGTTCCATTTCTCTAAGATGTCTATATTGGTTGCCCTATTTAACTTGAGCATGAATGAGGAAAGACTCTAACAGATATTCTTCTTCTAGAAATGACCTATTATTAGCATGGCTTGAGAACAGAACCTCTTTTGGTAGCTGAATAGAATGTTTTAAAAATAATCACTTTTCCTCTCATTGCTACATCCCATCACTTTCTCTACATTCTGTAATTATTACATCTTAGACAAATAGATGTCAGTAAGCTAAAATTTCATTTCTCTGCTGAATTTTTTAAAACAAAATTACTTTTTCAGAATTTTTATTTTTAAATTGTTTTCTTTTGAATTATTAAAGTATTGATTAGCTATATCACCCATTTACCACTGGAATGACCATTATTCTTATCAATCATCATCAGTGTGGGAAACAAGAATTATTAGGTACTTGCTATGTGTTACATGTTGTATTAAGCTATTATAACCACAATACCAACACTACTACTATAATGGCAATAGTACTACTATATTTAATTAATTATCCTAAAATAACTTTTATAAAATAGTATTTTGACATTTCCAATGATCTTAATATACACCATCTCATATGATCCTCACAATACATTCTGTAAGGTAAATATTTTTGCTTTCATTATATTACAGATTTTAAAAATTGCTGTTTGGACAGTTGAAATTTGCTGCCCAAGTTCAAATAGCTTATAAACTTATGAAGCAGGATATATGCTGAAATCTATTTAATTTCAAGTTATAAGCCCCTGTTTTCCACTGTTATCTTGAATTGCAATTTATCTTATCTGCTCAACTAGACCATTAACCACTTCTTGCTCTCAGCCCATGGCAATACCTATGATTTATTCCTTTTGATAGCCATGATCCTGTCAAATCAACTCAAATAGTAAATTATAAATACCTATTATGTGCCAGATAATTCACTAAGTGCTGGGGATACAAAGAAAGTCTAAAGACAGTTCCTGCTCTCAAAGAGAAAAAAAAAAAAAATAAGCATTACAAAGGATAAAGAAAGTCTTCTTGGACAAGGTAAAACCTTAGCTGACACTTGAAAGAAGTATAAGAAGGCAAGTTGTAGAGAGGAAGCACAGTCAGTTAATACATTCTTAGGTGACTCCCTCTCAAATATTTCATAAACATTGTTATTTATATAGAAAAATCAATTAAGATAGTTGAATCTGATCATATATTACACAAAGAGGAAATGCATTCTAGAATTGTCATAATTTTGATAATACTTAGTAATTATTAAATGTTTCAAAGAGGTAAACAGTTCAAATGACCTATCAAGAAAAATGTGATACATAGAAATGCATGCCTACCTATGGTGTGAGAAAAAATGTTCCATTCAGTAACTAGAGTTATTTAAAATGTTCCTTTTGATAAGTATTCTAGAGGAATTAAATACTCTTTTTCTTTTTTCTTTTCTTTCTTTTTTCTTTTTCTTTTTTTTTTTTTTAATTGAGGCAATAGGAGTTAAGTGACTTGCCCAAGGTCACATAGATAGAAAGTGTTAAGTATATCTGAGACCAGATTTGAACTCAGGTCCTCCTGACTTCAGGGCTATCCACTGTACCATCTAGCTGCCCCAGCAATACTATTTTTCTTAAGTGTTAATTATAATGTTTGGGAGAATTTTAATGTAGGATTTAATAAGGTTTATGAAATTCTGAAAGATAATTTTTTTAGCCTTCCAGAATATAAAAAATAAAGTTTATGAAAAACAAATTTTGTCCAGTCTATGTCATCCAGCTAAAAATGCAACTTGTGAGGACAATGAGTTGGGTCAAAATAGAGTAGAAAATAGAGATTCACCTGAGTTACATTGGGGAAATTACTCACTTATTTCAGTAATTAGAAATGACTCACTAACATCAAAGTCTTATTCCTTATCCTTAATGTTACTATTGTCCTTATCATTCTGTATTTCTGTGAATAATAAAATATAATTATCTTGTATGTATCAAAATTACTAGCTACACAAAAGACTATGCAAAGAGCATGAGGGCCTAAGAGAGTCACTTCATACTATTGAGGACATCTTAACTGGTGAAAATATTTTTTTAATAAAAATAACTTCTGATAAATAGAATCTGTTTCCTTTCTAAAATTAAACTAGGTACAATAGTTGGTGTTAATAAGGATTTGTTGAATTGAATTGAATAACATATATTTGAAAATATAAGAAAAATACAAATTTACAATTATTCTGAAGCAGATGTGATATCTCATTAATTTGGACATTTTATTCAACAATGTTTAGTAAGGGCTTTGCAAGTATTTGTTGAAAGCAACTGAAATTCATATTTGAAAAATGCATAGGACAAGTTTAATATAATATTAAATAGTTCTGAGATCTCATCAATTTGAATTTCTATTAAATGATATATTTCAAATTAGTATTTGTTAGTTTGTTTTGTGTCACTTTTCTCCATGTCATTTCATCTATTTGTATCAGGCCTATATCCAATGTTTCATAGGTTTTCCGTGATATATCATGGCTCTGTGGTTTTATGGTCAACAGAGAGGACCTTTCAAGATGGTAGAGTGGGAGAAAGCAGTACAACTCAGCTGTACTTACAATTTTTCTAACCAATATGTAAGAAGAGATCCAGATGGAAGAGACATTTGAAAACATAAGAACAATAAAAAAACTCACCATCATAGACGATTAAAAATAATATACATAGTAAAGTGACCAATTCAATGGCTATGAAGCATGAATGGTCTAGAAAACATAGCTGTAGTTTCTCTGGTTTGAACTCAAAAAAGGATAAGATAGCCCAAGGCCCAGACTAGAGCCACAAAACTAATTCTTCTCACCTAAAGAAAACATCCCGATTCAATTCTTGGGCAAACAACAAAAGATAAGAGAGAGAGTCATTTTTAACATATAGACTCTTTCAGCTAGCTGACCGAACTTGGGACTAATAATTTTATACTAGAACTCTAGCAAGAGACAAACTATAGTTGAATTGCATAAACAGAAACCTGTATCTGGTGCCTGGACCAGAATAGTGGAGAATAACGCTAAAATACCTATACCCAAGGAAAACACAGCTTGGGTACAAGATCAGCTTGAATTACTCTGTTAAATGAAGCAATAATTTTTATTTATATTTAAAATGATATGATATATAAAATATATTACTGGGGAGGTAAGGGCTATATTTTAATTCCTTGGAAACAACAATTTATAGATATGGATCTACACTTAACACCATATACCAAGATAAGATCAAAATGGGTCCATGATTTAGGCATAAAGAATGAGATCATAAATAGATTAGAGGAACAGAGGATAGTCTACCTCTCAGACCTGTGGAGGAGGAAGGAATTTATGACTAGAGAAGAATTAGAGATCATTATTGATCACAAAATAGAAGATTTTGATTACATCAAACTAAAAAGTTTCTGTACAAACAATACTAATGCAAACAAAGGGAAGTATCAAATTGGGAAAATATTTTTAACGTTAAAGGTTCTGATAAAGGTCTCATTTCCAAAATATACAGAGAACTGACCCTAATTTATAAGAAATCAAACCATTCTCCAATTGATAAATGGTCAAAGGATATGAACAGACAATTCTCAGATGATGAAACTTAAATTATATCCACTCATATGAAGGAGTGTTCCAAATCACTACTGATCAGAGAAGTGCAAATTAAGACAACTCTGAGATACCACTACACACCTGTCAGATTGCCTAAGATGACAGGAACAAATAATGATGAATGTTGGAGGGGATGTGGGAAAACTGGGACACTAATACATTGTTGGTGGAGCTGTGAAAGAATACAACCATTCTAGAGAGCAATTTGGAACTATGCCCAAAAAGTTATCAAACTGTGCATACCCTTTGATCCAACATTGCTGCTATTGGGCTTATATCCCAAAGAAATACTGAGGAGGGGAAAGGGACCTGTATGTGCCAAAATGTTTGTGGCAGCTCTTTTTGCTGTAGCTAGAAACTGGAAGTTGAATGGATGTGCATCAATTGGAGAATGGTTGGGTAAATTATGGTATATGAAGGTTATGGAATATTATTGCTCTGTAAGAAATGACCAGCAGGAGGAATACAGAGAGGCTTGGAGAGACTTACATCAACTGATGCTGAGTGAAATGAATAGAACCAGAAGATCGCTGTACACTTCAATGTTGTATGAAGATGTATTCTGATGGAAGTGGATATCTTCAACATAAGATCCAACTCACTTCCAGTTGATCAATGATGGACAGAAACAACTACACCCAGAGAAGGAACATTGGGAAGTGAATATAAATTTTTAGCATTACTGTCTATCTAACCAGGTTACTTATACCTTTTGAATCCAATACTTAACGTGCAACTAGAAAATGGTATTTACACACATATATTGTATCTAGGTTATATTGTAACACATGTAAAATGTATGGGATTGCCTGTCATCAAGGGGAGGGAATAGAGGGAGGGAGGGGATAATGTGGAAAAAGGAATACAAGGGATAATGTTATAAGAAAATTATTCATGCATATATACTGTCAAAAATTATAAATAAAATAAAAAAACTAAAAAAAAAAGAAACAACAATTTAGCACACAAAATACCAGAAATATGTTTTTTTCTACCCATTCTGCCAGAGAAAGTTTTCACATGCTTGTAATAGACATCCCCTAACTCACCAATGGGTTTGATTCCTATTGATTACCCTCAATCTGGTTTAGCCTATCTTCTGAGACAATTTTACTGAGATATGGTTACTGTATGCTTCAGCTCCTTGGAGTCACAAGTGAAAGTTGAGTGAAGATGGACACAAAAGGTGGCTGAGAAACCTTGAAAAGGAGTTGGCAAGCTCTCAAAGCAGAGTTGTCAGTCCTCATTATACATATCATATACTCCAAAGAAAATACAAGTAATTTTAAATTGTTTTCATTTTAATGATATATTATTTATCATATTATAAGTAATGATGATTTTCAATAAGCAATTGTTAAAGAGATTATAAGTAAAAGTTGATTGCAGACTGACCATGGACATAAAAAAGATTAGACATCATATTTTAAGAAATCAAGAAGCATTCCACAGAGTATTCTGGTTACCCAGTTGACATCATTTATTCTTGACATTTGGGCATGAACATTTAATCAGACACAAGGGATAATCAGAATATGCAGAAGTGAATACTAAAAGAATTAAAATAATATCAAAGTTAATAATGCTAAATATGACTAGAAAAGGATTTGGAGGGAAAAGAAATTGGAAAAGGAAGAATAGAGGAAGAAAACTGGAGAAAGAAAGAAAAAAATGAAGAGAAGAGCAGGAAAGTAATGAAGTAGAGAAAGTGAAAAAAATGTTATTTGATATTCCTCCTCCTTGCCTTCTATAAAATTAAACAAACAAGGAATTGAAGGTTTTAACAACACTTGAAAAGAAAGATTTTTCATCAAAGGAGTATCCATATGAACAATTTTAAATAATGCTAGATTTGCAGAGATATTTGCTGCGAATGGCTAATCATATATTTCAAATATATTTCCTTCTTTTAATAAAAATTCCTTTGTATCATTATGAGCTGGATGTTTATAAATAGGGATTTATATTGTAGGAAAGAAAAACAAAGAAAAAATTTCCATAAAGTGAAATGATCTGGTGAACTTTTACTATATATTGGTAAAAGAAATGTCCATTTAAATAAACAACAATCATTAATTTAGAGTACATCTTTAACCTGTGGGTTCTGAGCTTATTATATGTGTGTGTGTGTGTGTGTGTGTGTGTATGTATACACACACTATATACACACACACATATATATATATTTGATAAATATTTTCATTCAATTTATTTCCTTTGAATTTTCTGTATTTTTATATATTTAAAACTTTTTGAGAAGTGGCCTGGTTCACAAGAATTTCTTGGAATTAAAGAAGTATTCAAATGAAAACTTCAACACCTTTACCCAATAGCAATTATTTTACAAGTATGTAGTTGAATGGAAGAGTTTTTCCAATCACATCAGACTCAAAGAGGCTTTCTTCTGGATGGATAGTGTAAATTTTACAAAAGGTGTTTATTAACATTATGGGTTTTTTCATTTAACAAGTCAGGCAATCATTCTAATTCAGCCTTTTTTTTTTAAATGAAAATAAGAAGTCCTTTGTCTTTCATCCTTAATTGTTATCTAGGATCTCATTATGTAGGAATGTTTTGTTTTAACTTGGCTATTGCTTTTTTTAATTGAGATTTGTATTTTAGTGAATTCCACTAAGTTACACAGATACTTTAGATAACATTAGAAAGGAACACATCACTAAGACTGGATAAGTGCTAGGTCTTTGTTTTATATGAAATCTATTTTTACATAAGTAGCTATAAGGAAAAAAAAAAAAAGAATCAGAAGTTCATTCTTCCATAAAGTTACTAGCTATTGCTTCAGAATGATTACTGGGATACAGGGTAATTGTGGTAGTATTTACAAGTATCCAGGTTAAAAAAAAATCAGGGGACACCTAGAGCTTAATATGAGTCAGGAATGCATTCTGAAGAGAAATGAAGACATAGTTGGTCCTGGGCCTTCTCTTTAAAATGGAAGTTCTGGGTGAAAGCAGAAAATCACAGAAAAAGGTGTCAGGTATGAATAATACCTCCAGTGTGAGAATAATACATGCCTATATCATTAGAATCAAAAGAAAAATTATTTTATTAAATTTTTTTTTCAAAACATATGCATAGATCATTCTTAACATTCACAAAAAGAAAATTGGAACACAAGGTTTTGCAAGGGTTAATGTTAAAGAATTGGCCATGCATATCTTTTGAAAAATAAAAATCACTTCCGGCCAAGATGGCTGCATGGAGGCAGACAGCTGCTTGAGCTCCGTGTTTTCTCTTAGGACTTACTTCATGACAAGCCTAGAGTTAATGCTTGACCGGAAAAGAAACACACAAATAATCACCAAGAGATGACATCCTTGAAATTTGCCAGAGAAGGTCTGTGTTTGCTCGGGGGAGGGTCAAAAGACTGGGCGTAGATTGAGGGCAGGCCAGTCAGAGCAAGACAGGCAGCTCACACAGCTCAGACCAGAGAGAGGAGGGGTATGATCTCTGCCATTTCTTCAAAAAGACTTTTACCTCAGTGTGGATATTCTGTCTTGGCAGCAAGCCAGGAGCAGTGGAGGGGGTGTAAACACCAGAGGTGAAGATTAAAACCACTTGCTGCAAAAATAAAGTCAGATTTAAATAATTGGAAAGACATTCAGTGCTCTTGGATAGGCCGAGTGAATATAATTAAGATGACAATACTCCCTAAACTGATCTATTTATTTAGTGCTATACCAATCAAATTCCCAAGAAACAATTTTAATAACCTAGAAAAAATAACAACAGAATTCATGTGAAACAACAAAAGGTTGAGAATTTCAAGGGAAGTAATGAAAAAAAAATTAAATGAAGGTGGTCTAGCTGTACCTGATCTAGAACTGTATTATAAAGCAACAGTCACTAAAACCATTTAGTATTGGCTAAGAAATAGACTAGTTGATCAGTGGCATAGGTTAGGTTCACAGGGCGAGATAGTGAATAAAAATAGCAATCTAGTGTTTGACAAACCTAAAGATCCCAAATTTTGGGATAAGAATTCATTATATGACAAAAACTGTTGGGAAAATTGGAAATTACTATGGCAGAAACTAGGCATAGACCCACATTTAACACCACATACTAAGATAAGATCAAAATGGGTCCAAGATTTAGGCATAAAGAACAAAATCATAAATAAATTGGAGGAACATGGGATGGTTTACCTCTCGGACTTGTGGAGGATGAAGGAGTTTGTGTCCAAGGGAAAACTAGAGACCATTATTGATCACAAAATAGAAAATTTTGATTACACCAAATTAAAAAGTTTCTGCACAAACAAAACTAATGCAAACAAGATTAGAAGGGAAGTAACAAATTGGGAAAACATTTTTATAGTTAAAGGTTCTGATAAAGGCCTCATCTCCAAAATATACAAATAATTGACTTTAATTTATAAGAAATCAAACCATTCTCCATATGAAAGAGTGTTCCAAATCACTATTGATCAGAGAAATGCAAATTAAGACAACTCTGAGATATCATTACACACCTGTCAGATTGGCTAAGATGACAGAAACAAATAACGATGAATGTTGGAGGGGCTGTGGGAAAACTGGGACACTGATATATTGTTGGTGGAGTTGTGAAAGAATCCAACCATTCTGGAGAGCAATCTGGAATTATGTCCAAAAAGTTATCAAAATGTGCATACCCTTTGACCCAGCAGTAGTACTACTGGGCTTATATCCCAAGGAAATACTAAAGAAGGGAAAGGGACCTGTATATGCCAAAATGTTTGTGGCAGCCCTTTTCATAGTGGCTAGAAACTGGAAAATGAATGGATGTCCATCAATTGGAGAATGGTTAGGTAAATTATGGGATATGAATGTTATGGAATATTATTGTTCTGAAAGAAATGACCAACTGGAGGAATACAGAGAGGCTTGGAGAGACTTACATCAACTGCTGCTGAGTGAAACGAGCAGAACTAGGGGATCATTATACACTTCACCAATGATACTGTATGAGGATGTATTCTGATGGAAGTGGATATCTTCAACATAGAGAAGAGCTAATCCAATTCCAATTGGTCAATGATGGACAGAATCAGCTACATCCAGAAAAGGAACACTGGGAAATGAGTGTAAACTGTGAGCATTGTGTTTTTTTGTTTTGTTTTGTTTTGTTTTGTTTTGTTTTGTTTTTCTTCCCAGATTATTCTTACCTTGCGAATACAATCCTTCCTTTGCAACAACAACAACAAAATTCGCTTCTGCACACACACACACACACACACACACATATATATATATTGTACCTAGGATATACTATAAGATATTAAATATGTATGGGAATGCTTGCTATCTAGGGGCAGGGCAGGAGGGGAGAAACTCGGAACAGAAGGGAGTACAAGGGATAATGTTGTAAAAAAAATTACCTATGCATATATACTGTCAAAGAAAATGTTATAATTATAAAAATTAATAAAAAACAAACAAAAAAATAATAAAAAAGAAAAATAAAAACCTTTAATAAAAAAGAATAGCAATATTCCAAAACATTCATATACCATTACTTATTCAGCCATTCTCCAACTGATGGGTACCCATTCATTTTCTAGTTTCTTGCTACTATAAAAAGAGCTGCTACAAACATTTTTGCTTATATGATTCCTTTTCCCTTTTTTTATGGGATATAGGCCCAGTAAAAACACTGCTGGATCAAAGGGTATGCACAAATTGATAGCCCTTTGGACATAGTTCTATATTGTTCTTCAAAATGGTTGGGTCAGTTCACAATTCCCACCAACAATGTAATAGTGTCCCCAGTTAGAAAAACAAATTATTTAGCATATAATTATACTTGACCTTGAGATGGGAATTTGTCCACTCTTCCTTTCTCAAACAAATTTAATGTCTTATATGAATATGCTCTTTAGACTTTCACAAAAATGATATCAATGGCTAAAATTTATTTAGTGTTTTATGGTACTAAATTGCTATGTAAAACATCCTACTTACTTTATTCCATGATTACTTCAGATATCTTTGTGTAATATGTTCAAATATTATAGTTCCTTTTTATAAACAGGGAAAACTGACATTCAGAGAACTCAAGTTGGTCAAGATTATATAACATTGATTGATACATTTTTTTATTTAGGGAATATATCTTTTTAACATTTTAGCTTTTTATTTTCAAAACATTATTTTCAAAATATTTTCAAAATGCATAGTTTGTAACATTCATCCTTGTAAAACCTTGTGTTTCAAACTTTTTTCTCCCTCTGTTTCCCCAACCCCTCCTTCAGACAGCAAGTAATCCAATATGTGTTAAACATACTAGTAGTGTATCTTCAGATTTCAAATCCAATCCTCTTTTAATCTGAAAAGAGAAAATATCAATCAGCACATATTCAGAATAGTTAATAGATGGATTGCTTATAACCAATTGTAGCACAGATAATCCTGGTTTTCTTCCTTATGATAATGTTATCTTATACATTTTCTACCTAAAATACTATGCACATAATTGATAAAAATATCCTATGTGTGAGCTAACTGGTATAGTTATGCCATCACTTTGAGCAGTAAGTCTCTTATAACATAGCCTTAAATTATATTAACTATTTATTGGAAACTACAGAATTTTTTGTTATGATTTAATTTTTGAATTCTTCATTGGGCCTGATGAAAAAAGAGACTTATCCCAAGGTAGTGTGAGCATAATAGCTTCATGTTAGCATAGTGATTTTCAAGTTTTTTTGATATCTGGATCACTATCCTGCTGAAAATTATTGAGGACACTCCCAAAGAGCATTTCTTAAATGCATTATGTCTATTGATGCTCATCATACTAGAAAGCATAATGTCTTAATAGTATTATAAAATAAAACTGAACTCATTGACACCTCTCTTTATAGGGGTAATTTCCTAATTGTTTTCAGATTAGATCTTGCAAGCAACTTTTAAAGAGCAATATTTTTATGCCCTGTTAATGTCATGCTTTAGTCATGCTGAGAATGTAATAAATGTTTTTGCACAATTGAAGCTCAAAGAAAGATCTGAAGCAATCTAATGCAATATTATGCAATGTTTAAAAAATCTAGCAAATATGTACATGGTAGAATTATGAATTAAGTTAAAATGAAATTAGATTCCCAGTGGAAAAGCAACTGATATAAAATTAAAGGAAAATTGAAGTGCTAATATAAATTTTGTTTTTTGTATAAAATTAATATTTTTAGATTTTTATTTAATCTTTAAAAAATGATATACAGAAGGAAAACACTAGATGCAGTTTATTACTCTGAGAGTTACATTCTACACGAGAAATGAATTGGGCAAAATTCTGATATCTATAGGCATGTGTTTTGTAAAATATAAAGTCGATTTCCCCATCTGAACAGTACTCAGCTGTAAAAGTAATTTTTCATCTACTTGTATTCAAGGCACTATAAGCATTAGTAATGGAATCAGCACTTGATTTAGTTACTAGAATATAATTACGAGGTAGCTCATAACTAAAAGCATAAGGAGGAATCTAAGAGGTAGAATATCACTATGAGGATACGGAGGAAATTATTTTATTGTCAGGATCAAGAACCCATGATTTGGTCATCAGATTCTGACATTCAGAATTTTTATATTCATTTTCTGTTTGGTATTTTAAGCACTTCATTCACAATTGGCTATTCCTACTTTTCCCTCCCCTCTTCTTTGTATTTAAGGAACAGCATGCTGAATGTGTAAGATTTATGAAAGGAAATGACACTAACTATACTCCAAGCTTGAAGTACTTTCTCTTTTCTGTTTCTTAATTTCTTTGTCTTCCTTCAGGACTCAGCTGCAATCCAGTAGTGTATAGAAGAGTTTTTTTGGTTTTTTTTTTTAATTTTTGAGTATCCCTCACTTCAGCTTCTAGAGCCTATTAGATTCTTAATCTTGATTGGTTTTAGAACTGCCTCACATTATGTGAGGAAATTCTGAGTAATAGAGGAGCTCCCCTTCTTTGCCTATGCTAAATAAGACAAATGTAGTACAAATTCTCTACTCTCATCCTCTCTCCTATTTTCCATACTTAACCTTTACCAGATTCAGAATTTTGGACAGTAGTAGCTTAGAGATATCTTCAATTATGCCAGACACAAACTGAAGTATACAAATATGCACATAATTGATAAAATATTCCATGTGTGAGCTAACTGGTATAGTTATGCCATCACTTTGAGCAGTAAGTATCTTATAATGTAGCCTGAAATTATGTTAACAATTTATTGGAAACTACAGAATTTTTGTTATGATTTAATTTATGAATTCTTCATTGAGCCTGATGGATGTAGAAAACACTTACCCTTGCCTCCCACCATACTTTTAGGAGACATTACATTCAACTTTATGTCTGAAATATAAAAAAAAAAAAAAATGTCCATTCTGTTGTATTTTATACATACACATTTCTTTACACATTGTCTCCAATATTAAAATGTAGTGTTCTTAAAAACGAAGACGTCCTTCCCATTTGCTTTTCTTTGTATCCTTCTCACTTAGCACAATTCCTGATGATAAATGCTGAATAAATCACAGTTGTCTAAACTCTAGGAAATATTTAAACTGACAGAAGATTCATTTATATATGTGTTCCATTTTTTTAAGTGACCTTGAGGTAAATATCTGGGAACTTAAATCATGTTACTGGACATTTCCTTCTGATCAAATAACAATCACTTAAATAATTTATATAAAATATTTCTTACTGATTGTAGAACACCAGAAAAGTAGACATCATGAGGAATCAATATTTTAAAGGGAATGGCTATCTTATGATAGCCAATGGGGATGCCTTTCTCTGTTTTATGGAAATATATAGCAATCATTAATTATTAGAATCACAGAATTATCTTCCTTGGGGGTGATGAAGATACACAGTGGGAGATTCTTATTCTGATCAAGTTGAAATTGCTGGTTTTTTTTGTTTTGTTTTGTTTTGTTTTTTGGACAAAAGAACAGCAAGTGTGGTAGTATACTGCTTTTATGAAGTCATATTTTTAGTAATTAGATTGCAGTTCCAATTACATTAATTACCTGTTACTCTACTTGATGTGATATAGTACATACAAGAATATATTTCAGCCAACCAGACAAGGAATATTCATTCAAATCTATATATGTACCAGTCACTGTGTCAAGACTAGAAATTAAAAAGGGCAAACAACAATTCTGCCACTAAGGAACTCATAATTTAAAATCAGGCAACAAGCCTGTATATATATATATATATATATATATATATATATATATATATATATATATATATATATATATATATAGAGAGAGAGAGAGAGAGAGAGAGAGAGAGAGAGAGAGAGAGATTTAAATACTTCAGATCAACAATCAGAATCACATAAAATCTACAAGCTTTTATATTAAAAAAATTGTATGGTCTTTTAACACTGTATTTCAAAGTTCAAAATAGTTTTGATTGCTACTAAAAATAAGTTACCAAGCAATGCTGAGGATAATCATGAGGAGAGAAGACATTTACCTGCCTGAAAAACTTTGACATATTTATGTCAAAAAGCCCAGAACTCAATGAAAAATTCAACCTATGAAGTCCAGGAGGAATATAAAGCATTAAAGACCAATTATAAGACCAATATAAAGACCAATAAGAATCAAACTCTTTATTACCAATATCAGTACTCTTAAAACTTTCAGTATTATTTGGGTAATTTGAAAGAAAGGCTTGGGCTAAGCTCAGTGTGATGGGGAATGATTAAAAAAATAAATTGAGTGGAAAAGGTAAAAAAGAGAAATTATGTCATAAAAATAACAGATAAAAAGAACTGTTGCAGAGGAAATAGTTGGGGATAGAGGGTTGATAGTGCTGGAACTTTCAGCACAGGGTTAAAGAGGGAACAACATATATTTCTTGAAGTACATAAAAGTCTTCTGAAATTATTAAGAAATAAGGTAAGGTGAGAGGATAGGGAAGGGACTTTTAGAAGGGTAGATTAACAACTGGTAGGGAGAGCATAAGGAAGGGATTTTTTTAAAAGAGTGTGAAGTAGAAAAATAGTGGTTAGAAACTCATTTAAAAATAAGAGATAGGGGCAGAGCCAAGATGGCAGAGAAGATACACACAAATTTGTAAGCTCCTTTATTCCCTCAATACCAACTAGCTAAATCAGCCTCAAAAATATTGCTGGACTGATAAAAACCATAAGGATTAGAAGCACAACTTACCAGCTGAAGAGAATCTGGAATTTCAACAGAAATTCCTCCGAAGGGAGGAAAAAAAGATCAGCACAGATGGTTGGGTGCTAGCACATTGTGCCAAACAGGCTGGGGAGAACTCTGGAATCAAAGAAGCCACTGAGATAGAGGAATCTGGGATAGGCTGATAGCTCTACTCTTCTTATAAAACAGCAGATCACAAGAGAAATCAAGCTACTTTAAAATATAAAGCAAGATCCAAAACCACCCCAATCCGGAAGTGGCCTAGCACCAATCTCAACACAGCTGTGTAGCTGCCTTCTGCTTTCCTGGGCTTCTGCTTGGAGCAGTTAAGAACCTGAACAGCAGGGGACACAGCTCAGGGCAGCCTCTAATCCACATAGTGAGAGGCTTAGCCTGAGGCAGTGGAATTATAGCAGTAGTGAAACTACAGCAGCAGCGGAACTCCCAGAGCAGCAGAACTTCCACAGCAGGGACCATGGTTTCTGAGCAGACAGCTCTGGTTTGAGTCCATATGCTTTTCGCTTCAGCTGCTAATATCCATGGCCCCATGGGAGGCTTTGGCTGGGGTTTGTGACACTTTCACTCTTCAGCCATTAACCTCAGGGCAGTTGCTAGGCCACACAGCAGGGTTTCTCACTGGGCACTCCTTGCAGCACAGCCGTGCTAACTACCTCTAAGGCATTTATGGGGGGGGGAGGGGAAACTCTCTCCCAGAGCACTCTCTTAGCCCAGTCACAGGATTGCTGTATCCATCCAGTCTGGGAGGAAGCTTGGGTATCCAGAGAAAGATTGGGTATCCAACCCCAAGGAGGCTAACAGCAGACAGTCTCCAGATAACACCCTAAAAGGGAATGATACTGGCCCCCCATCACATAACTTTCTCCTAGAAGAGAATATTAAAAAGTTAAAAGAGTTTGAAGAAAAATTGGGAAAGGAGAGAGAAGCTATGGTAGAGAATAACAACATCCTGAAATTTGAGTTGGAAAAAATAAAGAATTCACAGGAGAAAAAGGGAAACAAAATTTGTGAATTGGAAAATGTTAAAAAAAAATCACAGGAAAGTAGTATTTCAGAATTGGAAAAGATAAAAAATTCCCAAGAAAGTAGAATTTATGATTTGGAAAAAGAAAATAACTAATTAAAAAAAATTAGTGAAATGAAAAAAAAAACAACAGAACAAAATGATTCATTTAAAAACTCAATTGGACATATACAAAAAGAACTAAAAAATGTGAAAGAAGAAAATAACTCATTAAAAATCAGGACTGAACAAATAGAAATAAATGATTCATTGAGAAACCAAGAATTAGTCAAACAAAACAAACAAACAAAAAAAAATGAAAAGTTAAAAATAACGTCAAATATTTATTGGGAAAATCTATGAACCTGAAAAATAGATCTAGGAGAGATAATCTGAGGATCATTGGTCTTCCTGAAAATTATGATGAAAAAAAGAGCCTAGATTCTATTTTACAGGAAATCATTAAAGAGAACTGTCCAAAGATAATTGAAACAGAAGGGAAAATAGATGTTGAAAGAATTCATTGAACACCTTCTGAAAAAGACCCTAAAAAGGACTCTACAGAACATAGTGGCTAAACTGCAGAACTACCAAACGAAGGAAAAAATCTTGCAAGCAGCTAGAAAAAAACAATTCAAATGTCAAGGTGCCACAATAAGGGTCACTCAAGATCTGGCTGCCTCCACTTTAAAAGATCAAAGGACATGGAACCTGATATTCCGAAAGGCAAAAGAACAAGGATTGCAACCAAGAATAAACTACCCAGCTAAGTTTAGCATTTTCTTCCATGGAAGAAGATGGTCATTTAATGAAACAGAGGAATTCCATTTGTTTCTAAGGAAAAAAAGCTTAAACAAAAAACTTGATCTACATCCACAAGACTCAAGAGAAGCAGAAAAAGGTAAAAAGAATTCTTGAGAACAGGTTCTCTGTTGTAGATATACAGAAAGTCCACATGGATAATTTGATTTTATTGATATAACATAAAAAGGGAAGTAGTAAATGGAATCAGAAAAATGGAACGGAGAAATAAAAAGAGGGAAACTACATCCCAGGAAGAGGCATAGAAAATCTACCACATCTGAGGGAATTTATAGAGGGGGAGAAACATTGTGTGAATCTTACTCTCATCAGAGTAGGTTCAAAGAGCAAATAATTGACATGTATGTTTTTCAGAGAATTCTCTCTCACCTCATTATAAGGGAGGAGAGGAAAAGGGAAAAGATAAAGGGGAATAAAGGAAAGGTACAAAAAAGGGGAAGGGACTTAAAAGGAAGGGTGAGGGATACTAAAAAGGGAGAGTTATGCATCACAAGTGGGTTCCATATATGAAATACTGGGGAAAGGGTTCAGGGGAGAAAAGAGGGGAAAAAAAAGCATAATCAGGGGATAATATGATGGCAGGAAATACAGAATTAGTAATTTTAACTGTAAATGTGAATGAGATGAACTCTCCCTTTAAACAGAGGTGGATAGCAGACTGGATCAAAGTCTGAACCCTACAATATGTTGTTTACAGGAAACACACTTAAAGCAGGGAGATACATACAGAGTAAAGGTTAAAGATTGGAGCAGAATCTATTATGCTTCAGATAAAGCCAAAAAAGCAGGGGTAGCCATCCTTATCTCAGATCAAGCAAAAGCAGAAATTGATCTAATTAAAAGAGATAAGGAAAGAAACTATATCCTGCTAAAAGGTTCCATAGACAATGAAGCCTTATCAATACTCAAACATATATGCACCAAGTGGTATAGCATCTAACTTCCTAAAGGAGAAGTTAAGAGAATTGCAAGAAGAAATAGACAGCAAAACTAGAATAGTGGGATATCTCAACCTTGCACTCTCAGAATTAGATAAATCAAACCACAAAACAAATAAGGAAGAAATTAAAAAAAAAATAAATCGAACATTAGAAAAACTAGGTATGATAGATCTTTGGAGAAAACTGAATGGTGATGGAAAGGATTATAGTTTCTTCTCAGTAGTTCATGGAACCTATACAAAAATTGACCATATATTGAGACATAAAGATCTCAAAATTAAATGCAGGAAGGCAGAAATAGTAAGTGCCTTCTTCTCAGATCACAATGCAATAAAAACTACATTCAACAAGAAGTTAGGGGTAAATAGACCAAAAAGTAATTGGAAACTAAATAATCTTATCTTAAAGAATGACTGGGTGAAAGAGAAATTATAGAAACAATTAGCAATTTCACCCAAGATAATGACAATGATGAGATATCATACTAAAATTTATGGGATTCAGCTAAAGTGGTAATAAGGGGAAATTTTATATCTTTTAAGGCTTACTTGAATAAAATACAGAAAGAGAAGATTAATGAATTGGGCTTGCAACTTAAAAAGCTAGAAAAAGACCAAATTAAAAATCCCCAAACAAAAACTAAACTTGAAATTCTAAAATTAAAAAAAAGAAATCAATAATATTGAAAGTAAAAACAAACTATTGAATTAATAAATAAAACTAAGAGTTGGTTTTATGAAAAAGCCAATAAAATAGATAAACCTTTAGTAAATCTGATCAGAAAAAGGAAAGAGGAAAATCAAATTGTTAGTTTTAAAAATGAAAAGGGTGATCTTTCCACCAATGAAGAGAAAATAGGAGAAATAATAAGGAGTTACTTTGCCCAATTTTATGCCAATAAATTTGATAACTTAAGTGAAATGGATGACTACCTCCAAAAATATAGGCTTCCTAGATTAACAGAGGAGGAGATAAATTGCTTAAATAGCCCCATTTCAGAAAAAAGAAATTGAACAAGCTATTAATCAACTCCCAAGGAAAAATCCCCAGGACCAGATGGATTTACATGTGAATTCTACCAAACATTTAAAGAACAATTAGCCTCAATGTTATATAAACTATTTGAAAAAATAGGAGATGAAGGAATCCTACCAAATTTTTTATGACACAGACATGGTTCTGATACCTAAACCAGGTAGGTTGAATACTAAGAAAGAAAACTATAGACCAATCTCCTTAATGAATATTGATGCTAAAATCTTAAATAAGATATTAGCAAAAAGACTTCAGAAAATCATCCCCAGGATAATACACTATAATCAAGTAGGATTTATACCAGGAATGCAGGGCTGGTTTAATATTAGGAAAAGTATTAGTATAATTGATCATATTAATAATCAAATTAATAAAAACCATATGATCATCTCAATCAATAGATGCAGAAAAAGCATTTGATAAAATACAACATCCATTCCTACTAAAAAGTTTTGAGAGTATAGGAAAAAATGGACTATTCCTTAAAATATTCAGGAGCATATATTTAAAACCATCAGTAAGTATGATATGTAATGGAGATAAACTGGAACCTTTCCCAATAAGATCAGGAGTGAAACAAGGTTGCCCACTATCACCATTATTATTCAATATTGTATTAGAAATGTTAGCCTTGGTAATAAGAGTTGAGAAACAGATTAAAGGAATAAGAGTAGGTAATGAGGAAATCAAACTGCACTCTTTGCAGATGATATGATGGTATACTTAGAGAATCCCAGAGATTCTAATAAAAACTTATTAGAAATAATTCACAACTTTAGCAAAGTTGCAGGATACAAAATAAATCCACATAAATCCTCAGCATTTTTATACATCACCAACAAAATACAACAGCAAGAGATACAAAGAGAAATTCCATTCAAAACAACTGTCGAGAGTATAAAATATTTGGGAATCCATCTATCAAGGAAAAGTCAGGAATTATATGAGCAAAATTATAAAACTTGCCACAAAAATAAAGTCAGATTTAAATAATTGGAAAGACATTCAGTGCTTGTGGATAGACCAAGCGACTATAAGAAAGATGACAATACTCCCTAAAGTAATCTATTTATTTAGGGCTATACCAATCAGACTCCCAAGAAACTATTTTAATGACCTAGAAAAATAACAACAAAATTCATATGGAAGAATAAATGGTCGATAATTTCAAGGGAATTAATGAAAAAAAATAGTCAGATAAAGGTGGTCTAGCTGTACCAGATCTAAAGCTACATCATAAAGCAGCAGTCACCAAAACCATTTGGTATTGGCTAAGAAAGAGACTAGTCGATCAGTGGAACAGATTAGGAATACAGGACAAAATAGGGTACAACTATAGCAATATAGTGTTTGGCAAATGCAAAGATACCAACATTTAGGATAAGAATTCATTATTTGAAAAAATAACTGTTGGAAAACTGGAAATTAGTATGGCAGAAATTAGATATGGACCCACACTTAACACCATATACCAAGATAAGATAAAAATAGGTCCATGATTTAGGCATAAAGAATGAGATCATAAATAGATTAGAAGAACAGAGGATAGTCTACCTCTCAGAGCTGTGAAGGAGGAAGGAATTTATGACCAGAGGAGAACTAAAGATCATTATTGATCACAAAATAGAAGATTTTGATTACATCAAATTAAAAAGTTTTTGTAAAAACAAAACTCATGCAAACAAGATTAGAAGGGAAGTAACAAATTGGGAAAATATTTTTATAGTTAAAGGTTCTGATAAAGCCCTCATTTCCAAAATATATAGAGAACTGACTCTAATTTATAAGAAATCAAATCATTCTCCAGTTGATAAATGGTCAAAGGTTATGAACAGACAATTTTCAGATGATGAAATTGAAACTATATCCACTCATATGAAAGAGTGTTCCAAATCTCTACTGATCAGAGAAATTTAAATTAAGATAATTCAGAGATACCACTACATACCTGTCAGATTGGCTAAGATGATTGGAACAAATAATGATGAATGTTGGAAGGGATGTGGGAAAAGTGGGACACTAATGCATTGTTGGTGGAGTTGTGAAAGTATCCAACCATTCTGGAGACCAATGTTGAACTATGCCCAAATTTTTCAAACTGTATACCATTTGATCCAGCAGTACTGCTACTGGGCTTATATCCCAAAGAAATACTAAAGATGAGAAAGGGACCTTTATGTGCCAAAATGTTTGTGGCAGCTCTTTTTATAGTGGCTAGAAAATGGAAAAAATAGATGTCCATCAATTGGAGAATGGTTGGATAAATTATGGTATATGAATCTTATGGAATATTATTGATCTGTAAGACATGACCAGCATGATGAATACAGAGAGGTTTGGAAAGGCTTGCATGAACTGATGCTAAGTGAAATGAGCAGAACCAGAAGATCACTATACACTTCAACAACAATACTGTATGAAGATATATTTTGATGGAAGTGGATATCTTCAACATAAAGAAGATCCAACTCACTTCCAGTTGATCAATGATGGACAGAAATATCTACACCCAGAGAAGGAACACTGGGAATTGAATGTAAACTGTTTGCATTACTGTCTATCTACACAGGTTACTTATACTTTTGGAATCTAATACTTCAAGTGCAACAAGAAAATTGGATTTACACACATATATTGTATCTAGGTTATACTGTAACACATGTAAAATGTGTGGGATTGCCTGTCATCAAGGGGAGGGAATAGAGGGAGGGAGGGGAAAATTTGGAAAAATTAATACAAGGGATAATGTTGTAAAAAAAATTACTCATGCATATGTACTGTCAAAAATTTATAATTATAAAATTAATTTTAAAAGTCTTTAAGTAAAAATAAATAAATAAATGAATGAATAGACAAATGAGTGAATAAATAAATAAATATGAGATATATGTGGAGTTTAAATAAAAGTCTGGCATAGAATTTGTTATATTTTAGCTAAGGTAAAGCAAAAAAACAAAAACAAAAAAACAAACACAGGGGTAGCAGTCATGATCTCAGAAAAAGTTGCAATAGATCTTAAATATATAATTATTTTATTTATTGATTGATTGGCTTTTCATTGATTGTCACTGTCTACCAAAATAAAATTCTTTTCATCACTATTATTTTCAAGTATGAAGATAAATCATTATATTCTTAACATTTAATTTATAATATTTAATTTTATAGTCAATATAAACTCAACTCTATTGCAAGGGACAAATATATATATATATATATATGCTTTCCTGACACTCCATGTTATTTTGTGTCCCATCAACTTCTCACCCTCCCCCCAAATCCTTATCAATAATATCTCATCAGTACTAAATATTGTATTTTACTGTCTGTCTTAGCTTTCCATTTTTCAATATTGGCATTTATTTGATTTCCTCTGTGCTATCTGCTACCATCCATGCTTTCCTACTTTTTAACTCTTCTATACTTCAACATAAATCTATTAGATTTTTCTTGCTTTCTTCCCCCCAGAATAAATCACAAATAAAGCTGTTTTCTGTGTTTTCTACCCTTTATTTCACAATATTAGTAAGACTCACATTTCTTGAAGTTTTCACTACCCAAAACAATTCCACTACCAGAATCAAATAACATTAATGCAACGTCTTCCGTTTTCATTGCTCTACACTCCACCTCTCCAACTATAGGAAAACTTGCAATTACTCAAGGCATGTGAACTCCCAAATCTAATTCTTTATCCCATCAACTGCCTCTCAAAACCGTCTTAGGATTGGTCATTGAAGTCTCTCAGAATGAATAAGTGCTTCCATAAAGCAGCCTGGCTGCCAAGGATATTAAGTACCATTTTCCATTTCCAGCAAAACCCTCATCCCCCAGGTCCAATCCTTATGTAGTGCTTCTTCCATTTGCATAGATGATACTGCCAGTGATCTTATGGTGTAAGGATCTACTATCAGGTGATATAGAAAAGAATAGAAATGGAAAAGAGTACTTGTTCTAGCCACATGAAAAATAAAAATAAGAAATTGAATCCTAGAATCCCAAGTTGTAACTTCAAATACATTATTTCCTAAAGACACATTGTTAAACATGGTGGTTGGATTTTATAATACTATTTGAACTATGGCTCAGCTATATTATATAATAAATAGCTTTTATGGGCTGAGTTTAGGATGTAATTCAATTCAATGAACATTTATTGCCCGTTATACTTAGACATTTGTAAGAAATGCTACTGCTATGTATTTTTAAAACAACTTTTAAGGAAACTTTTGCAACAAAAGCCTTTTATAATTTAGGGGTTGAATATACTAGCATTGTGGTTTATTTTCAATTTAATAGACTGACAGACTATTATTGGCAAAGTGTTCTGTAAGGTAACAGAAATAACTAGCGTGGGAAGAGAATACCTTTATTGCTGTTCATGGATCCAGAATGAAAAGTATAGGGAAAAGAATGAGAGTAGATCCACCTTCCCTGTTTCTCCACCCCAGTTCATTTTTCACTATATCTTGTAAACCCACAATTTATATTGATTGAGTCAGGAAGTGGAACAGCATTCAGAGTGTCTGCCCAGCTGGTGAACATATGGGATTAGGACAATATTTTGAAGCACAGAAATCTCAAAGTACCCATATAATAATTCTCTATCAATGAAAAGATATGAGATATCTTGGTTATGGAAACATTAGAAAACTTATATAATATCCATGATTATTTGAGATAGACAGTGGGGGATTGCTGATTGAAGATGAAATTGACTTGGAATTTGTGATTTTATTTTATTATTATTATTAAAGCTTTTTATTTACAAAACATATACCTGGGTAATTTTTCCAACATTGAACCTTGCAAAATCTTTTGTTCCAAATTTTCCCCTCCTTTCTCTCAATCTCTTCCTCTAGTTGCCAGATTACATGTTAAATATGTTAAAATATATGTTAAATTCAATATATGTATACAGATTCAAACACTTATCTTGCTGCACAAGAAAAATCAGATCAGGAAGGTAGAAAATTAACTGAAAAAGAAAACAAAATGCAAGTAAATAACAACAGAGAGAGTAAGAATGTTATGCTGTGTTCCACACTCTGTTCCCAAGGTTCTCTCTCTGGATCTAGATGGCTCTCTTCATCACTGAACAAGTGGAACTGGTTTGAATAATCTCATTGTTGAAGAGAGCCCCACTCATCAGAATTGATCATCATATAGTATTGTAGCCATGTATAATGATTTCCTGATTCTGCTCATTTCACTTAGCATCAATTCATATAAGTCTCCCCAAGCCTCTCTGAAATAATCTTGCTGGTTGTTTCTTACAGAACAATAATATCCCATAGTATTCATATACCATAATTTATTCAGCCATTCTCCAATTGATGGGCATCCACTTAGTTTCTGGTTTCTTGCTACTTCAAAGAGGGCTGCCACAAACATTTTTGCACATGTGAGTCATTTGACCTCCCTTAAGATCTCTTTGGGATATTGGGATATAATCCTAGTAGAAACACTGCTGGACAAAAGGGAATGCAGTTTTCATAACATTGTGGGCATAATTCCAAACTGCTCTCCAGAATGGTTGGATCCATTCACAGGTTCACCAACAATGTATCAGTGTCCCAGTTTTCTCACATCCCCTCCAACATTCAGCATTATTTTTTCATGTCATCTTAGCCAATCTGACAGGTGAGTAGTGGCCTTTCAGAGTTGCCTTAATTTGCATTTCTCTGATCAATACAGATTTGGAGTATGTGACTACAAATAGTTCCAATTTATTCATCTGAAAATTGTCCAAATCCTTTGACCATTTATCAATTGGAGAATAGCTTGTACTATTATAAATTTGTTTCAATTATCCATATGTTTTAGAAATGAGGACTTTATCAGATCCTTTGGATGTAAAAATGTTTTCCCAGTTTATTGCTTCCCTTCTAATCTTGTCTGCATTAGTTTTGTTTGTACAAAAATGTTTAAACTTAATATAATCAAAATTATTTATTTTGTGATCAATAATGATCTCTGATTCCTCTTTGGTAACAAATTCCTTCCTCCTCCACAAATGTGAGAAGTAAACTATCCTATGTTCTTCTAATTTGCTTATAACATCATTCTTTATGTCTAGATCATGAACCTATTTCTACCTGATCTTGGTATACAGAGTTAAGTGTGGGTCTATGCCTACTTTCTGCTATATTAGTTGCCAATTTTCCCAGCAGTTTTTGTCAAATAGTGAATTCTTACCCTAAAGGTTGGGGTCTTTGGTTTTTTTCTTCTAGATGAATTTTGTTGCTATTTTTTCTAAGTCAGTAAAATAATTTCTTGGTATTGTGATTGGTATAGCACTAAATAAATAGATTAGTTTAAGTAGTATTGTCATCTTTATTATATTCACTCAACCTATCCAAGAGAATTTGATATTTTTTTTCCAATTGCTTTGATCTTAATTAATTTGTGTGGAAATTGTTTTATAATTTTTCTCTTTTACTTCCTGACTTTCCCTTGGCAGATAGATTCCCAAATATTTTATACTATAAGCCGTTATTTTAAGTGGGATTTCTCTTTGTGTCTCTTGCTTTTGTATTTTGGTAGTGATGTATAAAAATGCTGATGACTTATGTGGATTTATTTTGTATTCCGCAACTTTTCTAAAATGTGGATTATTTCTAATAGCTTTTTAGTAGAATCTCTGGGGTTCTCTGAGTGTACCATCATATCATGTGCAAAGAGTGATAATTTGGTTTCATCATTACTTACTCTATTTCCTTTAATCTCTTTTTCTTATCTTATTGCCAAAGCTAGCATTTCTAATACAATATAGAATAGTAATGGTGATAGTGAGCAACCTTGTTTCACTCCTGATCTGATGGGAATGATTCCATTTTATCTGGATTACATATGATGCTTGTTGATGGTTTTAAATAGATGGTACTGATTATTTTAAGGAAAAGTTCATTTATTCTTATATTGTCTAGTATTTTTATTAGGAATAGATGTTGGATTTTATCAAATGCTTTTTCTGCATCTATTGATGTGATTATATGGTTTTTGTGAATTTGGTTATTGATATAGTCATTTATGTTAATAGTTTTCCTGATATTGAACTAGCCCTGCATTCCTGGTATAAATACTACTTGGTTACGGTGCATTATTCTGGGGATGATTTTCTGTAATATCTTTGGTAATATTTTATTTAAGATTTTTACATAAATATTCATTAAGGAGATTGGTCTATAATTTTCTTTCTCTATTTTTCTCCTACCTGGTTTAGGTATCAGTACCATGTTTTTGTCATAAAAGGAATTTAGCAGCAGTCCTTCATTCCCTATTTTTTTCAAATAGTTTATATATTATTGGAGTTAATTGTTATATTTAAATGTTTGGTAGAATTCAGTGTAAATCCATCTGGTCCTAGGGATGTTTTTCTTAGGGAGTTGATTAATAGCTTGTTCTATTACTTTTTCTAAAGTGGAACTATTTAAATAATGTATTTCCTCTTCTGTTAATTTGGGAAAGCTATATTTTTGTACACATTTCTCCATTTCAATTAGGTTGTCAAATTTATTGGCATAAAGTTGGGTAAAGTAATTCCCAATTATTGCTCTAATTTACTCTTCATTGGTAGATAGTTCTCCCTTTTTATTTTTGAGACTAACAATTTAATTTTCCTCTTTCCTTTTTCTAATCAAATTAACTAAGAGTTTTTCGATTTTGTTGGGTTTTTTTTTTTCATAAAATGAACTCTTAGTTTTATCAATTCAGTAGATTTTTTCTTATTTCAATTTAATTGGTCTGTTTTTATTTTTAGAATTTTAAGTTTGGTATTTGATTGGGGGTTTTTAATTAATTCTTTTCCTAGCTTTTTTAAAATTTCAAGCCCAATTCATTGATCTTCTCTTTCCCTATTTTATGCAAATAAGTATGTAGAAATATGAAATTTCCCATTATTATTGCTTTGACTGCATCCCACAAATTTCAGTATGTTGTCTCATCATTGCCATTCTCTTGAATGAAATTATTGATGGTGCCTATGAATTGCAGTTTTGCGCATTCATTCTTTAGGTTGAGACTATTTAGTTTCTAATTACTTTTTGGTCTATTTCCCCCTGGCACTTTATTGAATGCAATTTTTATTACATTGTGATTTGGAAAAAATGCATTTACTATTTCTGCCTTTCTGCATTTGATTTTGAGGTCTTTGTGTCCTAATATATGGTCAGTTTTTGTATAGGTTCCATGAACTTCTGAGAAGAAAGTGTACTTCTTTTTATCTCCATTCAATTTTCTACCTTTATTCTGTATGTATTACTCTGCTTTAAATGTTTTTCTTATAAACAACATATTATGAGATTCTGGTTTTTAATCCAGTATGCTATGCTCTGATGCTTTATGCAAGAGTTCTCCCCATTCACATTTACAGTTAAAACGACTAATTCTGTATTTCCTGCTATCTTATTAACCCCAAATTATACTTTTTTCTTTCCTTTTCCCCTTTCCCTCCTCCCCAGTATTTTACTTATGAGTACTACTTGCCTCAAACAGTCCTTCCTCTATAGAGACCCTCCCCCTATGGCTTTCCCCTACTATTTCTATTTTCCCTTCTATTTAGTCTACTCCTTCTCTTTTCCCCTTTTTCCTCCTACTTTTCTATAAGGTAAGAGATGTTTCTTGGTGAAACAAAATATATCTACTATTCTTTCTCTGATACAAATATGATGAGAATAAAATTCACACAATATTCATCACCCTCTCTTATTTCCCTCAATTATAATAGCTTTTCTTTGACTCTTCCTGAGATGTAATTTCCCTTATTTTACCTCCATTTTTCTTTTTTCCTGTTACAATTCCCTTTTTATCTCTAGTTTCTTTTTTATATTATACCAGTAAAATCGGAATATACATGTACTCTCTATGTATACCCATAATATAAATAGAGTTCTAAACAGTTTTTTTTTCTTTTTACTTTTTCATGCTTCTTTTTGAGTTCTATATTTGAAGATCAAATTTTTTGTTTAGCTCTGATCTTTTTATCAAAAATAAATGGAATTCACTAGTTTTATTGAATGTCCATAATCTTCCCTGAAAAAAATTGCTCAGTTTAGCAGGATAATTTATTCTTGGCTATATTCTAAATTCCTTCACCTTTTGGAATATCAGATTCCAGGCCCTTTGATCCTTCCAAGCAGAAAATACTAGGTATTGAGTTTATTGTGCCTCCTCAGTATTTGAAGTGTTTGTTTCTGGATGCTTGTAATATTTTTTCCTTAGTCTGATAGTTCTGAAATTTAATCATGATATTTCTCAGGGTTTGAATTCTGGGGTCTCTTTCCAGAGGTGTTTGGTGAATTCTTTCAATGATCATGACATTCAGAAAATTATTTTTGATTATTTCCTGAAAAATGGTGTCTAAACTTTTTTTCATCATGGATTTCAGAGAGTCCGATAATCTTTAGATTGTCTCTCCTAGCTCTATTTTCCAAGTCAATCATTTTCCCAATTAGGTATTTTACATTTTTTTCTATTTTTTTTTCCTTTTTTGTTTTTTCTTGACTCATTATTGTTGCTTCATTGGGTCATTCATTTCCATTTGTTCAGTTCTGAATTTTAGTGAATTATTTTATTCATTTACTTTTTTTTAACTTGTTTTTGCATTTGTCCAATTGAATTTTTGAATGAGTTCTTTTGTTATGTGGATTTTTTTTCCATTTCACAAATTCTGTTTTTAAGGAGTTATTTTATTTTTCTGTTTCACAAAATCTGTTTTTCTGGGAGTTTTCTTTTTAGATCTATCTTTTAATATATTATATGCCCTTTCTAAATCCTCTTGCAAAATTTTAATTTCCTTTTCCTGTTCTTCTTCTAGCTCTCTTATAAGATCCTTTTTATTTTCTTCTAGGAGAGCCTTGTGTGATGGGAACCAGTTATCACCTTTTGTGCCTTCATCTGGATTCTATTTGCCTTTAATCTCCTCAGGATTTGAAATCTTCTCTTTCACAATAAAAGCTGTCTATAGTCAGAGTTCTCTATACTTTTTTACTCTTTTTTTTTTTTAAGTTAAGGTCTGCCTTTAGGGGAGGGGAAGTTTTCCAAGCTTCCTCTACAAGCAGCAACTTCGTCTATAAGTTGCTGTGGCTACACTGGGTCAGTGCTGACTCATTCCTGATCCTGGGTGGGTGTGGCCAGATCCTGTGACATTCTGTATTTCTGGATTCACTATTTACCTTTTGTGTTTGTGTTGGATGTTTTATAACTTCTCTGCTTATCTACTGGCTTGCAACACTGCTGTAGATTCCTGTAGATTCCTCCCTGTAGATTCTCCACCTTGAGGATTCTGCACCAGAGGTGCATTCTGAGGTGAACACATTTCTGTGAACTCTATAAATTTCCAGTTTCCTGGCTGGATTGAAGAACAGAAATTAAAATGTTATTTGCCTTTTCAATATCCTCATTATTTAATCTTGGAAAGAGATTATACTGAAAAGACACCTACATGACCATATACTCTGGAAAGAGTTTTAAAGGCAGAATGGATTTTATGAATTTAGCTATGTTTTTTTTTCCTATTCTACAAAATTTGAACTTTAAAATACTCTAGATGTAAAGGTAAATAAATCTAGACTGATTTTCTGTTTTTTCTTGCTTTACCATTATTACTTACTATTAGTATTTCATAATTTTAAAAAATGTACTGTTTCAATATTGTTCCTTGTTTAATACTATTAGTGAGGTGAACACATTTCTGTGAACTCTATAAATTTCCAGTTTCCTGGCTGGATTGAAGAACAGAAATTGAAATAAGTTATTTGCCTTTTCAATATCCTCATTATTTAATCTTGGAAAGAGATTATACTGAAAAGACACCTACATGACCATACACTCTGGAAAGAGTTTTAAAGATCAAATATGAGTCTTTAGATTAGCTTGTTATCTCTTTGCAAAGCTAGTTTATAATATTTTTGTTTGCATCAAATATTCCCATTATCAAATTGCCTAAAGAAAGTATATTTTATATACCTTGTGGTAGCAAAGTTTTTCTTGTATTTCTTTGTATTACTTTTCTGGAGGTAATTCTGAAGTATCTAAATATATGAATTAAGCAAAAGATATGCCATTTCCCAATCACATTAGTACAACCTGTACTAAAGTAAGAAATATATTTAGGTATTGAATATCTTTTAAAATATAAATTATGGTTTGTGATTTCATGAGTTAAAATCAAAGACATTGAATATTTTCTCCAAATATAACCAAATGTGTATTATAAAAGTATTCCACCAAAACATTTTTATTTTAATATTTCTGAAATGCCTCTCCAAAAATGTCATATTTTTTAAAAAATGGTTTCAATTTTGTATTTTTCTAACATTTTTCATTAAAAAAACATGAAGTTCCTATTTCTTACTGCTAAACTATAATTTTCTTATTTGACATGCACCATCTCACCTGCGACTTCTGGTAATTATATAGTAAAACTCCTGAAATCCCCTGACCCCTTATTAAAATCTACATTATCTTCCACCCATCAGTCACAAAGTATTCACTTCCTGTGGAGTCTTGATGACATAGCTCTGTTCTGCATGTCAAATAGTCACTTTAGTCCAATTAAATTCTCATTGCATGACAGTTTAGACTTTTGATGAAACTCAGAAGAAATGGCACTTGCTTCCATTAAACAGTTTAATAGTATGGACTTTTGACAAAAAGAAGAATGAAGAATTACAAACTAGACCTGCATGGCTATTTTCTCTCCTTTACAATGAAAATATCTGACAGTCCAATATTTCCTTGTCTCATGTAACATAATAGATAGGAAATTGAACATAGTTGTTAATATAGTAGCCTCATGAACTAAAATATGGAAATTATGTTATTGATATATCAGGAATTTGACTTCTCAGTAAACCTAACTGATTAAAAGCTGAGATTAATCATATATTAACATGTCAAATTGTTCACACTGCAGCATAGGCTTCTGACTTTTTTAAATGTGAAAGCATTCCCAACAGAGAAAAAGAAAAATAAATAAGTTTGGGAAGTAACATTGTTGGCTAACTTAAA